>NW_026991718.1:40855537-41455537 GCF_029215605.1 Mirounga angustirostris | reverse complement strand
AATATAGTCTACCACACATTACTAATATGACAGCATTGAAACAAAATACTAAGGTATATAAACCAATGGTATAACAAAATCTTTATATTAATAAACAGATAATCAACCTCAGGTTATAAATGATTTGAACCTGGAATTTGATTCAAGCTCCACATGTGGGGATTGTCTGTTATTAAACCCTTCTCAGTAAAATTGGGAAAACACCATGTAGTAAGCATAGGAAGACAGTACAATAGTATAATCTGTGTACTTTATAAATGCCCATTTCTATCCTACTCTAAGATAGTTAGAACCTGGACACTTGATTTTATTTATTGTTTTTCTGAAATATGTTAAAACGTATTTATTAACTAAAATTCAGAAAACATATAAATGTAAAGAAAAAACCTCACACAATTGTAACTGCACATCATGAGATAAACTATGCCATTTTTTCTTTAAGAACCTCTCTCTTTCTCCTGATAGATATCAAATGATGGTTTTATAAATAGAAGTGATATCACACTATTATACTGATTTGTAGTGGCTTATTTACCTCAACATATATCAAAGAAATATTTCATATTAATAGAAATAGAAGAACAGTCATATTAATTTACTATGTAACACAATATTGCATACGTGTACACTATTTTAATTAACCAATGTAGTACTGATGGCATTTAATTTGTTTTGATTTTTTATTATAGTACCATGGTATGATGAAGAGTCTTCATGAATCCGATAAACAGTCTTTTCTATCCCTCTTCATGGACTTTGTCAATTATTTTCTAAGGATAAATTGCTGAGAGAAGAATTGATGGGTCAAAGAATATACAATTTTAACTTTTATCAGCCTTGTTAATCTTCAAAGCTGTTATACCAATCTTCCATATAATAGTAAGTTGTATGTGCAAATGTATTTAACATGTTCTTCTAACTTGAAATTGATCACACTCTTAATTTTTTCTTGGTTAAGCGATGAAATTTCATATCTTTGATTGCTGGTGAGGTGACATTTTTTTCCAAATATTTATATGTGACTCATATTTATTCTATTGAAATTTTCCTCCTTGACTTATTCTTGATTTGTAAAAACACCTTATGTAATAATAATATCCAAATTCAATCCATTATATTTGTTGCCGATACTATCTTAGTTTGGCATTTGTCATTCAGACTTTGCCAGTTATTTTTTATTCATTTATTTAATATCGACTGAGGGTCTTATAGATGGCAAATCACATTCCACATCAACACAGTGAATGAAATAGTCCAATGCATTGCCCTCATGGAGCCTACATTTCTACATAGCTAAGATAGATTTTATAAGACTTTATAGAAAGAAAGAAAAAACAGTGCAAGAACTGGAGTTCTGGGGAAGGCAAAGAATTCTATATTAACTAGAAAAATCAAAGAAGGTACTCTACCATAATTAGGTAACATTTGAGGCAATGCTTGAAGGTAGTGAGGGAATAAGTCATTTGGACATAAGGGAAAGATTGATCCATGATGAGGGAAGAGCAAGTTCAAAAGCCCTATGTCTGGAATATGCTTGGCTAGTTCCAGGAACAGCAATACCATTAGTTTGGCCAGAGTCAAGTATAGGAGGGAGAAACCAGAACAAGAGTGCGGAGCCAGATTATATAGGACTTTTTAAGGAATCTGGCTTTTCCTGTGAGAGAAGTGATGGCCGTCTGACGATTCTAAAGAATTGGGGTCGAGGGGAGGCTCATCTGACTTATGCTTCAGAGAGGCACCATAAATAGCAGCTATGTGAAATGTATCATCAGAGCACCAGAGTGGAAGCAGGGAGGCAAGAGAAGAGGCTATTAGAAACATTCAAGTGACCGGTAATTGTGAAGCAGAAGGAGTTAAAGTGGAGGGGGCAAAACGTGGTCAAATTCTGGAGGTATTTTCAGCTCACAGTATTTGCTAAAGTATTGAACATGGGTATAAAGGAAATAAGTAGAGGGTGATTCCAGAGATTTGGGTCTGAGCAACCAAAGGAAAAAAAAAATGTACTTCACAGATTATTTTAGTTAATCATTCTAATTCAAATCTATCAATGTTATATTCTTACATAAGTGTACGTAAATCGAGATATATCACTATATCTCTATTTGGAGTCAATATGCAGGTAGTTTATTCCTGTTAATGGAAACAATATGTACTGATTTATATACTTTTTTATGTAAAATATTTATTTCAATGTTTATTTTCTTTGCAAGCAAATATCTGAACACTAATTAGCTCTAATAGAACTGCAAGTAATTTGGGGGTATGTTCATGGAAGATAATAATGCTTTTTAAAATAATATTTTCCTGGGCACCTGGATGGCTCAGTTGGTTAAGCGACTGCCTTTGGCTCAGGTCATGATCCTGGAGTCCCAGGATCGAGTCCCGCATCGGGCTCCCTCCTCAGCGGGGAGTCTGCATCTCCCTCTGACCCTCCCCCCTCTCATGTGCGCTCTCTCTCTCTCTCTCATTCTCTCTCTCAAATAAATAAATAAAATCTTAAAAAATAATAATAATAATATTTTCCTTCAGTTTTTATCAGGTTTTTATGCCTCATTTATTTTTTTCTTGTCCCAATGAATTTATTTGTACTTCTAAAATGGGGATAAGGATTTTTCTATCCTAATAAATCAATATAGAAAAAATTATATCGGGGTAATAATATAAAATGACAAATCCTCATGCTACATTTAAAAAAAATCATTATAAGCAGCAAAAGGATAAAACCTACATTATCAATTAACTTACTATTTGTTTATACTATGCAATGGGCTATGTAATACACAAAGACAAAGAGACAAATTTTGATATTACAAAACTTTAAACTAGTTAAGGTTATCTTAAAATAATAGAAATTAGTATATGATGGATTTCTAATATGTACTGATATTGTGCTACATATCCTAAACATTTTATCCATTTAGCATTCATTTTATTCATATGAGATTTCTATTATTACCTCCATTTCACAAAAAAAGAATTTGGATGTTAGATTAGGAGTCTGAATATGATAACATAAATCAATAGAGGATTATGTAAAATGGCATATGACCCAGTTCTCTGTGATTCAGAATGTAATTGACATAGATAACCACAGGAGAGGCAGATTGAGCATGGATTACTTAGGCAGTCACAAAGGGAACAATTGTGATATTGTTCAGAAGGAATTTAGATGGGGGACGCCTGAGTGGCTCAGTCAGCTAGGCGTCTGCCTTCAGCTGAGGTCATGATCCTGGGATTGAGTCCCACGTCTTTCTCCTTCTCCCGCTTGTGCTCCCTCTCTCTCTCTCTCTCTCTCTCTGTATCTGTCGAATAAATAAGTAAAATCTTTATATAAAAAAAAGAAGGAATTTAGATGGGGTTATAGCATAATGTAGTGAAAGTAATTATTAGTTGTGGCATTGGTTCTGGTTTCTTCTCCTGGTTCTGCTAATTTTTGAGTATTAGACTTTGGGGCAGTCATCAGTTCTGAGTCTCATTTAGTATTACAATGATAGCAAATGAAACACTCCCCTCACAATGATGTCATGAAAATCAAAAGAGTTTTTTGTTTTTGTTTTTAATATTGTAAAGTGAAAAGGAAGCCGTGTTGAGAAAGGAAACATAGTAAGGCTCAGAAGAGCTGAGGGTAATAAGGGAGGATCACATGATGGGGTCGGTATGGGGACCATGGCCGTAATGAAGAACAAAATGTATGCTCATCTGTTTTCTAATTTGGACACGGAGCATTTACTGCACCAGCCATTTAGAGGAATGGATCTGTCTCAGTAATTCAGATCATGCACAGACAATACAGTTCAGGATGATGAAAGCTATAACTGATATGGTGGGGATTAAAACCACATGAGTGAAATAGTCAGGCCAGCTAGTCCCAAAGGGGGAAGTAACTGCACCCTGTGTTAATAGATGTGTAGACATTTTCTTTATGATCACAGTGAGAAAATATATTTCAGCCTAATGAAAAGCAGAACTCTGAGATCCCTTGGCCATTTCAGGGACTGAATGAAGTTTAGTTCCTCAGAGAAAGATTTCTGGTAGTATGGCAGAAGGTGATACAGGAAAGATGCCTGATTTTGAAGGGCATTACCTGCCACATTTGGGGCATATACAATGGGTTTGTACTAAGAGATGTGAGTTCCATTTTTGTAAGATAGGATGGACTAAAATACATCAGATGAAGTTTTAACTTTGAGGAGATGCCTTCAAATGACCTGGATGGTAAGATCCTGAAATAATCCAAGAGAATGGGAATAAGATGGTCTTGAGAGATATTTAGAAACTCAAATATCCATTACTTGGTGGATTAATCAGCTCTAAGAATGAAGAAGTAGGATTTGAGGAAAACATTCAGGTTTCTGTTTTTGGATGCCTAGATAGTTGCTAATGCTCTTAAGTAAGTTTGGGAAAGTAAGAGTTTAGGGTAGTTTGAGGCAAGGATAAATGAGCTGAGTTTACAAAATACTAATTTTGAGGTTCCTGTTGGACATGTGGCTCTGCTCCCCAAGAGGCGATAGCATGCATGGGAAGTACAAGTTTAAATGCTTTGGAAGCCAGGTAGTGAGTTTTTATTTGATATAATAGGAATGAAAGGGTCAGATAGA
Organism: Mirounga angustirostris; assembly: GCF_029215605.1. Lineage (NCBI taxonomy): Eukaryota > Metazoa > Chordata > Mammalia > Carnivora > Phocidae > Mirounga > Mirounga angustirostris. The sequence goes on along the minus strand of NW_026991718.1, from coordinate 41,450,939 downwards.
TGTCATTAGGAACACCATATGATGATGGAGTGTTTTGGGGAGGGTGAAATTGGCAACTATGTATTATGTTTCTGCAAGGAGAAACTGATGGTAGGTGAGATGATGTTTCACTAATGTGCTAGAAATAGTTTTTTAATTGGTGTGTTTGAAATCTTGAGAGACTGAACTAGAATAGAAATTGTGGAAATGCATAGGATGCAAATGAAAGGAAATAAAACGATGTTAATTTTGAGTGCAGATTGCAACAAAAGAACTAGTAATAAAAGGTGTAACCAGATAATTGGCAAAAGAATGGAGCAAATGATCAATACTCTACATGTATAAGGCAGAAAGACATAACTTTGAAAACTGTTTTATTATTTATTATTTAGTAGTTCCTGCCATGCTCTAGCTCTGGGACACCCTTGTTGTTTCTGCTTTTCCCTTGACTTTCAGAAGGTATATGTGATTTGCCAAGTCCTCTCAGACAATAAATAGGAGAGCTGGAATTTCAGACTCAAATCTCTCTGGCCCCAAACCTATTCTCCTTATTCTGCATGTGGTGAGAAGTGTACTAAATGTAAGAGATAAAGCAGAATAAACAAAAGGAAATGTGAAACAAGAAACAAAGAGAATGAACTGAAGACAATGGTGGAATAGGGAAAAGGTTTAATGCCAAAATTTTCTTTTTCAATCACCAAATAAATATTAATAGCAATAGGAAGACTCACTTCCTTTTATAAAAATATACGCATTCAGGCATATATATATATAACACACATAAATATATAATAAGTGATATACATACAGATACACATACATACTTAGATACACACACACACTCTTCCCTGCTCTGTTTTATTTAATAGTGATTAATCTTAAGAGTGATTCTGGGATTTGCCAGTCTCTAAAGTATTTCTATCTCGTTAGTAGATGTTTCAAAATAATTCTGAAGGGTAAAAAGAGACAGAAGGATAAATTAGCCTCGGAGACAATTATAATTTGAAAATAAGTTCCTCTATTTGTGTGGATATAATTATTGGCCAGAAATAGGGGTTTTTGTTTTTGTTTTTGCTATGTTTTATCTAAAAATTTCAGAGGATTTGTTAATATTGTTGCTACCAGGATCTTCCTAAACCTATCACTTTCCACTGCTATACTTCTAATCTCCGGCAGCCAGTTTGTGAATTTGGCACAGATTTCTAATTCTACCTGCTGGAGATAGAGGTGTATAGTATGTGACTGAAGATAATAAGAAACTGAAATGTATATATTTAACACAGTTACATTTAGCACTTACCATGTGCCAGGTTCTAAGAGAATACCTGGGTATGCAAATTTGTATATGATACACAGTTATTGCCATGTAAAATTTCATTGTTAAGCAGAGTAGAAAGTGAGTAAACCAATAATCATAGAACAGGATAATTTGATAAAAATATAAAAAAGTCACCAATCCTGTTGATGAAGAATGGAGAAGGCTTCCTAGAGAAAATCAAATTTGACCTGAGTATTGAAGTCCCTGGATAGGTTATTGGTTAACAAGTATATTAGTAATGTTAACTGCTATAATTAGTGAAAGGAACAATGAAAAATTATTCATATCCTACTAAAATAAAACCTACTGAAAAGGAATTATTTGAATTAAAAAAAAAAAAGGAGCAGAGAACAAGAAGAGATATGAGTAATGGGTCTCCCAACATTAGTTAGAAATAAAATCTCCCCCACTTTTGAAATTGAAAAAAGCCCAGGATTGAATTGAAAAAGCCCAGAGGATATGTTCTTTCTTGTGCTGCTCCTACAGTCTCAGTAAAAGAACCTTGGACTGAGTTTGGACCCCCAACTTGGTCTTCTCTACGTGGAAAATAACTGATTGGCCACTTCTCAGTCTGCATGGTGGTCCATGGTTTTCCAGTTTGCTTTCTGTTATAAATCAATCTGTGTCTAAATTAAGGAAATATCAGCCCAGTTTTCTCCAATCCTGCTTCCTAATGGATGCCCTTGTCACTAAGGGTCCAAAACTGAAGAAACTCAGGACCAGAGGAGTTGGTCCAAAAAATACATGAGTATGATTTCTAACATTTCCTGATTTTTAATTTCATAGATACACACAGCTTTAAACATATCCAAGGTATAAACATCACAGCTAAATTTTCAGTTGTTTATCCATAACTTGTGACAGTCTCTGTGAGTACCCACTGTGAGAATGACTCCACTTAACCCCCACAAAGATTATGTCAATTCAGTTAACAGGCTAATATGGAAAGGAATGAATATATCCCCACAACACACAAAGAGGAAATCTACTAAACTGATAGTTTTAAAGCAAAAGATATACTTGAGGAAACAAAGAGGACTATCAACTGTTGATCAGCCCGGGCTTTTGTGTGTTAGTGGCCATTATAGCCCTTAAGTACACACATAAACACATTCCTCCCTTACACAGAATTCGTGATTCTGAGTGTCACATCATGAAATGAAAATGTGTCTTTATTATGTATTAGCCTTGAAGGGATTAATATAAAACATCCAAAACAATTCCCATCACTTCACACAACTCATAACTGACTGTGTTCTGAGGGTCAGGATTGGATAACTTGGATTTCTATAGTCCCGTAGGCATGGTTTATTCTGACTTGAATGTCTACCTCTTCCTGGACAAGGTTCATTCTGTCCCTGAAGTTCAGAGAGCAGTTATTTCAACCATTTCAGATTTTTGGGCAAAATCACACAACTACTATAATGAGACCAAGATCCAAAATCAAATTTCAAGAATAACAAAGACCTAATGGCAAATTAATTGTTCAGTGAGATATTTATAGGGAAAACCAGAAGTTGTTACTCTTATTAAATTATTACTATATGTTTGGCACGGGGCTGAATGTTTTATATCCCAATAACTGTGAGTGTCTGAGTTGCCAAGTTCTTTCCTGCGTCATTGCCTTTGCAATTGATCTTGAGCCTATGGTTGACCACTTCTTATATTTTTAGATCTCTAAATTCCACTCCACTTCCTAGATACTCAAAATTAAAATATGCTACGCCTTATTACATTTTTATCTACTACAGCATCTCTTTACATTTTATTCTCAGTGTTATTAAATTTTTAATTTAAATATGTATCTGTTTGCCTACTTATACATGGTCTCTTTCCCTATTTGCCTGTAAACTACATGAGGACTGGAGCATGCTGTCATAGCTGGCATGCCTAGGTCCTCAGGGTACCTAGCTGGCTCAGTTGGAAGAGCATGTGACTCCTGATCTCAGGGTTGTGAGTTTGAGCCCCATGTTGGGTAGAGAGATTACTAAAAAAAATAATAAATGAATAAATAAATAAACAAACTTAAAAATATTTTTAAAAACAACAAAGTAGGTCTTCAATAAATACTTAACAATTATAACAATCTTATGGATAAATGTTATCCTAGTTAACAGATGAGATTACTGAGTGGCAGAGTGTAAATTATTTCTCTAATTCCATCCAGTATTTGAAAGTAGTATGAATTCACTTTTAGTATGGGTCTGTTTGGATTGCAACTCAATGCTTCCCAATATGTTAAGGTCCATAGATATCATAGTACATCCAGCTCTGTCCATAAAATCTTTGTCAAGTTACTCACTTGAGGAAGAATGAGGACATTCACAGAGGTAGAGGAAGAACATCTTAATGACCTTGAGTACTGTTTAATAGGGTGGACACTGTACTAGGGGTAAAGCTCCTAAGTGTGCACTAACTCCAAACAAAAGAAGGTACTTCTTTCAGCCCAGTCAGTTGTTAAATAAGCCTAAAGTTATCCGGTGGCATTATTCCTCCTTTTTTCTCTACAGAATTGAATTATGGCAAATGTCAGGAGAATTCTGTTTTAGCCAAGACAATGTACAAGCCATTCATTGTTAATCAAATGAATACAGAAGTCAGTACAATTGGGAAAAAATCACATTTTATGTCATGGAAAATTAGTATCTGATAATGTCAGCCTATATTTGTGTCAGATAAGGGAGTAAATGTATTATTTTTTTTTAATTTGGAGGCATTGTTGTCCTTTATTCTCCAAATAAGAGATAGAAAAATTATGTTCCACAAACTTAATCCTCCCCAAAGAAGATACACCCCAAATTAAACCTAATCTCTTAAAGATCTTTAAAAAAATGGATCTAGACAAAAACACATGTGAATAGAAAGACACAAAAACACAAAAATAGCATGAGTGTATTTCTCTTTTCTCTCTCTTTTTTTTTTTTTTTTTTCAGAGAGAGAGAGAGAGTGTGTGTGGGGTGGGGGTTGGGTGGTCGGGGGAGCAAAGAGAGAGGGAGAGAGAATCTCAAGCATATTCCACACCCGGTGTGGAGCCCGATACAGGGCTTGATCTCACGACCCTGAGATCATGACCGGAGCCGAAATCAAGAGTCAGACGTCCAACCAACTGAGCATGAGTGAGAGCATGGCTATTTCCTCCCACTTCCCTTTTGCATGCAATAGTTCTATGCCTGTCTTATATTTGGGAGTGGGAGACAGGAAAAGATGAGTCCTTGTGTTGCCTGATGTTGCTTTTCTGGCAAATACCAATGGACCACTGATGCCCGGTATGTGACTGGTTTCTAAATGCAGGCTCTTTTATGGGGTGCATGCAGAAGATATTTGGATTTTCTTTAGGAGCTCTCCCAAGTGCACAGTTTACTGAAGTAGAAAAATTCACTCCAGCAAGAGCTCTCAAATACAATACTAGTAAGAGATTTAGGATGGCTATTTCCCATGAGGTTTAGTTGACCCACTAGAAAGCATTTGGCATAGCTCTGGCAACTGGCAAGAAGGCAGGCTGCTTGGCTATCACTGCTTTGCCATTGTCTACATCCAGTACCTGTAGGAGCAAGACCGATTGATAAGACTGCTTGCTTAATTGTATATGTCTGATAGGAAAGTGAGATACCAATCTTTACATTGCAGGTACTCCCAGTGTAACCAAACTGATGTGAGTTCACTCCTTGATGAGTCAGAAACTGTACCAGGTGAGTCATTGCACAAAGTTTTCTTTGCAGCAAATAAGGAGATCATGGGGAATAGCTTCCAAAGCCATGACTCCATGAGAGAGGGTGAATGGGTTCCTTTTGTTTAGGGTTAGGTTGAATATTTAGATAAGGGAAGCCTTCTCATGGTATGTAAGGGCTGGCATGGGGCCTCTGGGTGGCTCAGTTGGTTAAGCAACTGCCTTCGGCTCAGGTCATGATCCTGGAGTCCCGGGATAGAGTCCCACATCAGGCTCCCTGCTCAGCAGGGAGTCTTCTTCTCCCTCTGACCCTCTTCCCTACTCATGCTCTCTCTCTATCATTCTCTCTCTCTCTCAATAAATAAATAAAAATCTTTTTTAAAAAAAAGGCTGGCATAAGGTCACCCATGTGCCTTAGGGAAACATACCTATAGGTATGTTGTATGTTGTGTAAATGAGGCTTCTTCTTGGGTGGAGATATTAGTATTATAATGAATTAAGGGTAGTTGTCAGTCATTCCAGGGGTCACTCCACAGTTCATCTGGGCAGGCTGGAGTCAGGAGCTTAGCTCAAATTGTCTGGGTGGTCTGGGCTAGTGGGGGCCTTGTCAGGGCGGTCACCATGACCTAAGGGGTGGTTTCAGGTTTCATTGCTTTAGTTAAGAGGTAAACTAGAAAGAAGAGCTTAAGGAAAAATGCAAGACAAAGGTTAGTGAGTACAAGCAGGTGGGAAGTAAAGGTCAGTTCTTGGGGTCTAGCTGGTGACACCAGGTTCTGTAAGTGATTCCCTCAGGACACCTCTCATTTAGTATTTTAGAACAAATTGCTTTATCCCCATGTGGAAGGACTCTTTTAGTTAACATGTTTTATCTTTATCTACAAAATCATCAATATCACATATTTAATGAGTCCTATCACAGGGAAGGCATATTAGTGCACACAGATATGTGTATTCATGTGTATAAAAGAAAACACAGTATGCCAGTGTATAATTAGTAATAAAAAAATAATCACAAAGTTAGGAAGGAAGATATTTAGAGGAAAAGGAACTGATTTCATCTTAAAAAAAAAAAAGAAATTTTAGAGTGAGCAATATGTTAGCTCTGTTTTGAAGGTATAAACTTCCCCCTTCAACTACCCCCCCCAAAAAAAGACAATTCACTAAAAGCAGGCATTAGCAAACTTTTTCTTTAAATAGCCAGATAGCAAATACTTTAGACTCTGTGCGCTGCACATGGTCTCTGTTGCAGTGTGTCTGTGTGTGTGTGTGTGTGTACTTTTTATAACCCTTTCAAAAATGTAAAAAAATTCTCAACTTGAAGACTACAAAAATAGGTCACAGACTGGATTTGGCTTGTGAACTAGACATAGTTTGCAACTCCTGCACTTGAAAAAAAGTATAAAGCTATCGATGGTTGTTGAACATGTTTAAAATAAGAGAAAAATGTTTTGTTTTATTCTTTATAAAAATAGATTTTACATTCAATTACAATGGCATCTTAGAAACCATAGGAACAAACTTGTTCTTCAAAGAGACACAGTGCTCATTGTCTAGACCACACCATCTACATTGGCTGATTCTATAGGAACCATGACAAATATTGTAAATTGTGGACATCTACATAAAGTCTGTGTGGTGAAAGGATACTTTGTCTATCCCTTCCTCTCCACTTGGAAAAAAACAAACAAACAAACAAACTACAAAAAGAACCCATTTTGGTCTCCATTACAGTATTTTTGCTTCATGAAAGTGACTATTTTTTGGCTTCTCCTTTGAATCATATAACATTCTTGTTTGATTCTCTGAAGTCTTTAGGTATAAATTCACTATCTGAGCTTGTTTTATGAATTTAAAAAAGGATAATTCCAATAATAAAACCTGAATATGTCAACTGCTACCATATCTAGCTTCTTGATTTCTAAGCCTGGGATCGACCTGAAACAAAATTCTGAAAATTAAAAAAAAAAAAAAGTGTTGGATAATGCTCAAGTTAGAACCTAACTTATTAATTTTATTTACTTACTTTAAAATATTTTTTAGGGACGCCTGGGTGGCTCAGTCGGTTAAGCGGCTGCCTTCGGCCCAGGTCATGATCCCAGGGTCCTGGGATCGAGTCCCACATCGGGCTCCTTGCTCAGCAGGGAACCTGCTTCTCCCTCTCTCTCCCTCTGCTTGTGCTCTCTCTGTCAAATAAATAAAATCTTTAAAAAAAAATAAAAAATAAAAAATAAAAAAATAAAATAAAATATTTTTTAATGTTCGTCTTCAGTGAAAGAAATGCCAGGTGGGCAGAGTGGTGGACAACAGGAAAGGTGTAATGCTTTGGTTTGGAATGGATTGCCTGCCCCTCATCAATCAAGTGATCTTCTTGGCTAATAGGTACGAATTCATTTTTTTTAATATTAACTAAGTTCATTTATTAAATGAAAGATTGACTAGCCTTTTAGTTTGTGAAAATTTTTGAATTTCCTATTGTGTTGAATGATACACATTTTAAAATTAGATTTTTTATAGGTTTGTACCATCTCTTTAAATATGTTAAACAGTAAATTTCTGATACATGTTTAGGATATTTCTTTATTACATCATTTCCTAGTCCATCTTAATTGAGTTGTTCTTAGAGCTAAATACTTTTTTTTTTCTTTTGTGTTTTTCTTTCTCTCTCTCTCTCTTTTTTTTTTCTGCTTCATAGGCTCTTTTTGTGTATGCTTTTCTTTAAATTTCCTTCCATTATTTCAGTAGTTAAAATCTGAGTCATAAAACGACAAATACAAATTACAAATAAGAGGCTTACTTCTCCCTTTTGAAAATAAAGGGAGAGATTTCCCTCCCCTCCTTTATCTGAGAGCATTTATCTTATAAAACTTGCAACTATAAGTGCTTTCTCCATGCTTTGAAATGTATATAAATCCTTTTGAAGACCAGATAAGCCTTTTGTCAGCTTTTTGACCTGGGAATGTCTGGGAGCCATGTCTTTGAAATGTAAACCTGGAGAGGGGTGGCACCCCTACTAAGAATCTTAACTTCAGTGGGTTCCTTGCTCCGATTTGTAAAACTATCTCCTGTCATAAAGATATGAGAAGTGTGCTTTTCCTCTGGATAAAGCCTACTAGCTAACACAGACGGTCACCTCGATTACCAGGTAAAGTTAAGATAAACTATATATCACAAATGGTGCTTTCAAGTCCTCTTACAAGAGGACTAGTTGTTTATCTTGAGAACATGTATATAATGTGTTGTATCAGCTATCTCTATGCAAATCTGCTTGACCATATCACGTTTTGGTTTAATGCTTCTTCAATAGTAAGGGTGTTTCTTCTAGTACCTTTGTGGAGATTTCTGGGTTGGAAGATTATTTCGTTTTATTTATTTATTTATTTATTTATTTATTTATTTATTTATTTATTTATTTATTTATTTAAAGATTTTATTTATTTATTTGACAGAGAGAGTCACAGCGAGAGAGGGAACACAAGCAGGGTGAGTGAGAGAGGGAAAAGCAGGCTTCCCGCCGAGCAGGGAGCCCAATGCGGGGCTCGATCCCAGGACACTGGGATCATGACCTGAGCCGAAGGCAGACGCTTAACGACTGAGCCACCCAGGTGCCCCGATTATTTCGTTTTAATTATAGTTCCCCCACAGGCAGTAATGAACAATTTATTATAAACCGTGTTACCAAAACCCAAGTTCAGCTGCCGGTCGCTTGAAAAGCCAAGACTCAAGAGATGAGTTTGGATTGGAAAAGAATTTGAGCTTTATTCAGGAGGCCGGCCACCTAGGAAGAAGGCAGACTCTTGTCAAAAGGCCAGCCTGGAGGTTTCAAGCCTGGCCCAGAGATTTTTCAAGGAGTTTGATCAGTTAAGGGAGTGCAGTAATATGTGACATATCTTGATTCTGTGCAGACTCCATGATGCCAGCTACACAGTTATCTAGGTGCTCTGAGGTTATGCAAGAAGTTCTGGTTCCATGGTACCCTGGGTGGAGGCTGTGCGAGAGAGCCTAGTGACATGCAGAAGAGCTCTGTTCTTTCTAGGAAAGAATGCATGATCTATAGATACACAAAGAAGGTTTAGTTAATCATGCAGGCTAAGAGTGCTTGCTAAATCTTAAAGACTACTAGGTTGGCACAAGGGGCTGAAGCCGTTTCAATTACACAAGTTTTCGGTGATTGTGAATAAGATCTTTTTTTTTTTAAGATTTTATTTTATTTATTTGACAGAGAGAGAGAGAGAGAACACAAGCAGGGGGAGTGGGAGAGGGAGAGGCAGGCTCCTGGCCGAGCAGGGAGCCCGATGCGGGGCTCGATCCCAGGACCCTGGGATCGTGACCTGAGCCGAAGGCAGACGCTTAACGACTGAGCCACCCAGGCGCCCCAAGATCTTTTCTTAATTATGTTTTTGGGTTAGTAATTACTAATTATTACTATCATATAACAATGTTACTCACTTATGGACACCTATCTAGTACCAACCAATGATGGTGAGCTACCTCATTACCTTTTCCACCAATATTGTCATATTGTTCTTTTAGTAATATTAATCTTATTTATGATTATTAGTGCGTTCTTACTGTGACTGAAGAAAACCATTAATGTCTATATAAAATTGTATTTTATTAAAAATGCATCTAAGAAAAATTTAAAATAACAGAGTTGGGCAACATATCCTTTCAGAATCATATGGGAGCCCATACACCTTAGTTATTACTCATTTATTTATTTGTTATTTGGTTTGCTTATTTTTGATACATTTGTGATTTTTTTCCTTTTTACTTCGTAAGTGAAGATAAATTGGACAAGGTATAGATTTTTGTTTTATAACTTGTTTCCTCTAAACTGTGTAGGGATTTCTTTATTGAGATGAAATATCCTGGTAGCAGATTCTATATTTCATTCATAATAATGACCGCAAGGTTTGACTCGGGAGGTTGTTGGCTCAGAGCAAACTCTCCGCAAATATTTGGAAGATGGTTTTCCTGATGATCTCAGGATTATATTTTACTCTAAAATATACGAGCTATAAGAGAAAGCAGATAATATGAATTGACATCTTCTACTAAAGCTGCTCAATAAGGTAATTGAGCTGCTAATGTATTTGAATATATTTGAATATTTGAAATGTAAGTCTGTAGTGAAAATATTGCCACTGGAGCTTTTAAAAAGTACACAGAAAAAAAACAGAAAAAAATGCTGGACAAAATGTTAGCATGGTTTGGCAGGGATATTATAGATGAAATTTAAGTATATAAGCATGGTACTTTTTTCACATATGCTTCAAAATTCTGACCAAACCTAGAATTTGATGTTTGTCATCACTGAATATGCGTCCATTTATTCTTGCTAAAGGATTCCTTTTATTCTGGTAATAAATTCTATTCACATATGTTCGGTCAGTAGTTTTTCGCCTCTGACATATGGCAACCTACCTAAAGTAGCAGTTTTTTACGCATTTGACTTTGCATTTTTATGAGGCTAATAACCTGATTTTGAAGATAGTGCATAACCTTTGGGTTTTACCCTAAAATCAAGGTTAGTCATATTAGAACAATGGTCTGGATGTTGAATATAAAGTATTTCCAAGGTGTGTAGTTTTTTGAGGTAAATAAAATTAATTTGGATATTCAAATTCTACTAGATTCCTCTAAGCAACCTAATACTATACATTCCGAGTCACCCAAAACATGGCATAAGATATGATTTAGAATCAATTCAATATATGGCTGTATGTTCTGCTTAAAGTGTACCTTTGTAGTGTATTTTTCAGGGTTTGGAAGAAGACTGTAATTTCTAAAAACAAAATAAAACATGCAAACAAACAAAAATACCCAGTCATAGATTGATAATATGTAGGTCAAGTCCTTATCTTGTCACTGCAAGTTGTGAGACCTGTGGCGATATATTTAGCCTCTCTGAACTTATTTCCCTTTTATATATGCTATTGATAATAACGTTCACCAAATAACATTTTAGTGGGCTGTGAGAATCAAATGCGATAATTAGTCTACATATATAAAAGTTTTATTAAGATGGTGTTTTAAGTGTACTTCACTTTTTATCTATCAATTTCTTATAGAATCTAAAGAATCAATTATTTAATAACTACTTATTTCATTTCTCTGATCCATTTCACAAAAGATAAAAATGCTAAGTTAAATCTCTAACCTCCTAAACATCTAATCCTGTGTGGCTAAGAAATCACTCATTTTTCCCAATGGGCACATTCCAATGATCTCTGTTCACAACTCCCTAAATTTCACTGGATCCATGGATTTGGAAAGGACTTTGTGGTTGAAATTTGAGTTCATCTATTTAGCATCATCACCCAGTTTAAGGATCAGATTTTATTTGACATTATTATATTAAGCAACATCAGAGAAAATTCCCACCAAATTAAATCCACTTTTTTGCCAGAATTTGAAGTTTAATCCTGAGACCATTTTTTTCTGTACCCCTAAGAGCTGCTTGAGTATCTGTCCCTCTCCTACCAATCCCCAGATGAAAGCACAGAGGCATCGTCATTGCATTTGAGCAGATGTTATTAACATCCTACTCATAATGTAAGTGGATAGTAATGACATCCATATAGTGAGGGTGCTCTGAGTTCATTCTTTTGTTGATTATTAAAAAATAAAAGTTTTGGGGCACCTGGGTGACTCAGTTGGTTAAGCGTCTGCCTTCTGCTCAGGTCATGATCCCAGGGTCCTGGGATGCAGCCCTGTGTTGGGCTTCCTGCTCGGTGGGGAGCCTGCTTCTCCCTCTCCCTCTGCTGCTCTCCCTGCTTGTGTGTTCTCTCTCTCTCTGTCAAATAAATAAATAAAATCTTTAAATAAATAAATAAATAAATAAATAAATAAATAAATAAATAAATTTTTAAAATTACTTTTGGTTTACATAATAAAATAAATCTATATTCAGTTTTTTTAAAAGATTTTATTTATTTATTTGACAGAGAGAGAGAGCCAGAGAGCACAGGTGGAGAGAATGGCAGAGGGAGAGGGAGAAGCAGGCTCCCCACTGAGCAGGGAGCCTGATGCAGGGCTCGATCCCAGGACCCCGGGATCATGACCTGAGCCGAAGGCAGATGCTTAACCATCTGAGCCACCCAGGCGCCCCCCTATATTCAGTTTAGAAAAAAAGTCTAATCATTGATAAATAAGAATAATGAAAAATTGCTTCAAAAATCAGGTACTCATCATGAAACTTGATTAGTATTCTTTCAGATGCTTTTTTTTCTGTTTGTGGATATAGATAAATGTATCCTCTTCATTCTTTTAAATGCTATATTTTTAGAAGAGTTTTATATTTACAGAAGAATTGAGAGGATAATAGAGAATTCCTAGTTTCTCCTATCACTAACATCTGATAGTAAGCTCTGTATTAGTAAGATAATTCTAATGTCTAATTCTAGATATCTAATCATCTAATATTCTAAATATCTAATTCTAAGATAAGAATCATCTTACTAATATTGTCACAATTAATGAACTAATATTGATATGTGATTATTAAATAAAACGCAGTTTACTCAGATTTGCTTAGATTTTACCTAATATCTTTGTCTGTTCCTGGATCCTATCCTGTCATGTCCCCTTAGGTTCCTTTTGGCTGTCACAGTTTCTCCAAGTTTCGTTGTTTTGAGGAACTTGCCATTTTTGAGTATTTTATAAGATATCCCTCTATTGGAATTTGCCTGATGTTATTTCCTTATGATGAAGTTCAGGGTATATGCTTTGGGGAGGAAGACCACAGAGATGAAGTAGCATTTTATCACATCATATTTAGGATACATACTACCAACATGATTTGTCACTGTAGAGGTTTACTTTGATCATGTGGCTGTGGTAGTGTTTTTCAGGTTTCTCCACTGTAAAGTTACTCTTTCCCCCTTCTTCCAAGTACTCTTTGGACATAAGTTACTATGAGCAGCCCACACTTGAAGAGTAAGAATTTATGCTATTACCTCCTGGGGGGTGGGTGGAATACCTACAAAAATTATTTGGAATTCCTCTGCATAAGACATTTGTCTCTTTTCCTTCCTTTATTTATTCATTTATTTGTATCAGTATGACTCCAGAATATTCATTTATCCTACAGTTTATAATCCAATAGTTTTACTTATTTTGATGCTCAAATTGTCCTAGTTTTGCCCATTCAGATTTCTTTCAGTCACCTCCTGTGACACTTTGTCATAATTCCATCATCATCATCATCATCATCATCATCATTATTATTATTAGCACTTTCTTGCTTTCTGGTACTTCAAGACACTTCAGGCTCATCCTGTCTTATTTTCTGTCCAGGTCCTATACGCAGTCATTTCTCCAAGAAGCCCTGGTTCCTTTTATTGGAGAATGGTAGTAGAATTCATGATCTGGGTACAAGATTTTTTTATTGCTATGGCTATGTTGTTTCTTGTTGGCCTTTCCAGCAAACAGAGCAAGAAAATATATATGTGTGTAAACTAACTCACATACGTATACATAAACATATATTTTTATATGTAACCATCTGTATCAATATTAAGATAAACATGAGTTTACATTATCTCCAAATCTAATTTTTTTACCACCTAGATTATTCTAGCTTCCCCTTCTTGCTTATCTGTAAAAACTCCCTTTCTTACCGTCTGTGATTCATCATAAATTGTTCAGTAGCAGAATTGTTTTAGCATCCAATAGGAAACTTTATTAACTAGAGTACAGGGCTTATGTGTAGTTCCTTTCATCTTCAATCTTACAAACTCCATCTGTGCACAAACTTACTTAAGTTCGTAGCTTCCCCCCCACCCTCTTCAGTTAGGTAGTTTCACACATTTTGTAATTCAGTTAGATTCTTTTGTGACAGTCTGCATTCCTTCTTGGGAACCCCCATCAAAAATAATTTGTTTTTAATGTATATACATTGTTTCACTCTTTGTACTGTAGTTTTAAGGGTTTTGACAAATGCATAATTTCTTGAGTCTACCCTTGCAGTATCATACAGAATGTTTTCACCACTCCACATCCTCTGTGCTTCACCTGTTTAGCCCCCTCCTCCCACCTGAACCCTTGCAAACCCCTAACTCTTCATTGTCTCTAGAGATTTTCCTTTCCAGAATGTTGTATAATTGGAATTATACAGTATGTAGCTATAACGACCTGTCTTTTTTTTTTTAAGATTTTATTTATTTATTTGACAGAGAGATTCACAGCAAGAGAGGGAACACAAGCAGGGGGAGTGGGAGAGGGAGAAGCAGGCTTCCCGCGGAGCAGGGAGCCCGATGCGGGGTTGGATCCCAGGACCCCGGGACCATGACCTGAGCCGAAGGCAGACACTTAATGTCTGAGCCACCCAGGCGCCCCTATAACAACCTGTCTTTTGCTCAGCAATATGCATTAAGTTTCAGTGATGCCTTTTCATAGCCTGATAGCTTATTTCCTTTTATTGTCGAATACATTACATTGTATAGCTGTACTGCAGTTTGTTTATCCAATCACCCTTTGAAGGGCATCTTGGTTGCTTCCAGCTGCTATAAACATTCACATGCAAAGTTTATGTTAACAAAATTTTCGAATTAGGGGGATAAATACCTATGATGGGATTGCTGGATCCTAAGGTAAAAATTATGTGTAGCTTTGTAAGAAATTCTCAAGCAGTCTTCAAAGTGGCATTGCCACTGTGTGCCCATCAGCATTAACTGAAAGGTCCTTTCGTTCTGCATCTGCACCAGCATTTGGCATTTAAAAAAATAATAGTTCTAGCCATTGTAATTGGTGTGTAGTGGTATTATATTATTTCAGTTGGCAATCCCCTAATAACAAATGATTTAGAATTATATTTTTAGTTATAAAAAAGACATATTTGTTGCAAGAAATTATAGATACTATATCTCTATCTCTATTTCTATCTCTAACTATCTGTATTACCACCACCCAGAGAGTCAATGTTATAATTTTGGTATATATACTTTTGCACATTTTTAATGCCTTTATAACATAAATATAGTGAATTTGTGGCCTGAGCTATGGTTTGGTCGTTTAACCTTGCACCGTTTTCATCAAGTCTAGCAGAACTTACTTAGTGGCTTTATTGTGGGATTGTCATTGTTCTTTGTTTATGTTCCTACCAAAGGTCTTTACCACTCTTCTTGTCAGTGTTTTCATCTATTTTTATTGATTGGAAAAGACTAATGGAAAGCCTTATTTAATGTTACTGCTTTCTTCTAGCATAATCAAAGAAGAAAAACATTTCTGGCATGTCAAAAATTTAATGCTAAAATACACAGAGAGCTACACCAAGTTTATACACTAAAGAATAAGAGGCCGAGAGAACAAACCATCAAGTTCTTCCTGGGACTAATCACAGCCATTCATATCATTTATAGCTTATAAATTTGAGGCTGGAAAAGATGTGGTATTGAGATAGTCTGCCACCTTATAAAACTTTCCAAAGAGAAGAAGGAAGTGAAAACTGATCATAATTGCTGTAATTGTCTTTTACCTAGCTGTGAGAGGTTTTGTTTTGTTCAGTTATTTTCCCCAGGATAATAAGGCAAACAATTATAAGGGGAAGAGAAAGAATTAATTTATTTCATAACTACAGAAAAGCCCTACTAAATATTTTATTATTCAAATAACTTATATATAAAGTTTTTCCCCCTAAAATAAATGTATCTTTACTATTATAATTTTTACAGTTTAGGAAAAAATACCTATCTCTACATTTTTATATTGCAAAGTGTACTTAATAATTCCAGGATGATTAAGAGATGATCAAATTAAAGAAAAAGAGTTCTAAACAAATTACAGTAAATCATAAAGTTATCATCCATCAATTAAATGTAGATTCAATATTTTTTTTAATTTTAATTTTATTTTTTTTTAAGATTTTATTTATTTGTGAGAGAGAGAATGAGCGAGAGAGAGCATGAGAGGGAGGAGGGCCAGAGGGAGAAGCAGACTCCGAGCTGAGCAAGGAGCCCGATGTGGGACTCGATCCCGGGACTCCAGGATCATGACCCGAGCCGAAGAGTGTCGCTTAACCAACTGAGCCACCCAGGCGCCCTAGATTCAATATTTTTAAAAGTTATTTTTTATATTTGATTTTAATTTTTCAAAATCACAAATGAAGTGGTATTAAAGTCCACATCAAAGCTAGCAAGAAAAAATAAATAAACAATTTCCCCATTTCCATTAGGTTCCTTTACGTTTTAAACAGTGAAGAGATAGTGTTCACAGATACTTCCTCATGGTGAGGATATTTACAGAAATGTTAGCATTTTTCTGTCAAAAATGTTTATGAATTCTTGGTAAAAGCAATTCCTGATGCTATGTTATCAATTCTATTTTGGAATACCTGGTCAAAGACTTAACAAAATTATAATAGAGATCTTAAAAACTGTCCTCTTTGTTATAATGAATATACTTTTTTGGTATATATCACAATCTCTGAAATATAACATACATAATTAAAGGGTCTCACTAATTGTAATGGTTCCATTTTAAGTATTACTGTAGATATCCCCAAATGTATTCAACTATTCTCTTATTATTAATTATTACCAGTATTTCACTATTAAAACAGTGATGTAGCACACATGATCAATATCTTTGTGCATACATTTGAGTATATTAAATTACAGTGAATAACTATACTTGAATTATTGGGACAAAGAATATCATATTTTGATAAATATGGTCAAATTGCTTTCCATAAGTTCTTTATGAGCCTACATTTGCATCAGCCTTGTATTTGAATACTATTTCCACATGACCAATCAACATAGGATATTATTGCTAGTTTAAATGTTTTCAAATTCAGTGGAAAAGTTATATCTAGTTCTTCTTTTAAAAAAATACACATTTCCTTAACATTGTAAAAAATAAGCATATTTTTCAAAAGTCTACTAGTCTTTTACATTTCTTCTCTGAGTTGCTGAGTTATATCATATATATATATATCTAGTTTTCTTATCTTTTTGTAATTTATGGAACTTATTTTATGTTATGAATATTTATTATTTTCAAAATACATATTACAAGTTCTCCTAGATCATTTTTTGTTTAAAAATTATGTTGATGTCAGATGTAAAGAATGTTTGTTTTGCCTTTTATTGCTGAAATCTGTTGATCTTTCCATTTTGTTTTATATGCCCTATACCTTTATACATGATGTGGTTTGAAATTGGAGTTCGGAGCCAATGGCCAAGAAAGAATTCTTGAGACATCTTCAGTGCAAAAAGGTCATTTTTTTAAAGCACAGGGACATGACCTGTGGGCAGAAAGAGCTGCATTGGGGTTATAAGGAGTGGCTGATTATATACTTTCAAGTTGGGAGGGGATTAGAAATAGTGTAAGTCTATAAGGAATTTTGGAAGCAATTTCCAGGACCTTGAGGGAGCTAGCTACTGTTGGGAAAAGGTCATTTATTACTGTCTAATAAAACCTCAGTCATGAGACCCTTCAGATGTATATTGGTAGGTCATGTGCTTGGGGGATGATTGCCAACATGCATCTTGGGGGGGTAGATATAAAGGAAGTTTCCAAAGGAATTTTTATATGTTAAAGTAGACTTACAGGATCCTGGGGGCTCGGAATAACATTAAGCTAAAATTGCCTTTGCTCTTAGCAAAATATGAACATGGAGGCAGCTGAGTTCCTAGAGGAATGTCACTCTGCCTGATTTGTGAATGGGCTCTAAGTAGTAAGGAAATTTATTTTTTTTTCTTTTCCTTTGTTTCCCACATCAACACATAATGTCTGATTTTTATATCTTTAATATATCTATCAAAGATTTTAACATATATTAGATTTTTATTTGTAATACATGTTATTTAAGGAACTTTTTTCATATAGAGAGCCAGTCATCCCAGCAATTTTAAATGCAGTTTGTTTGTTTTTTTTTAAGTGATTATATATGAATTCACGTACAAGGCAATAGTCCATTTATGCATACTTGTTTCTGGGCCCTGTTCTGTAAAACATACTATTTATTTCCTGTATTACTAAAAAAGTTTAAAAAATCATGTTGGAATTTTTTCTTTTTTAAAGATTTTATGTATTTATTTGAGAGAGAGAGCAAGTGGGCAGGAGTAGGAGGAGCAGCAGAGGGAGAGGGAGAAGATGACTCCCCATTGAGGGTGGAACCCTACATGGCTGGATCCCAGGACCCTGACATTGGGACATGAGCCTAAATCAGAGGCTTAACTGACTGAGCCACCTAGGCGCCTCTTTTTTTTTTTTTTTTTTTTTTTGTAAATAAGGGAAAATATACTAGCCTTATAAATACAACAGATTACGGGGCGCCTGGGTGGCTCAGTTGGTTAAGCGACTGCCTTCGGCTCAGGTCATGATCCTGGAGTCCCAGGATCGAGTCCCACATCGGGCTCCCTGCTCAGCAGGGGGTCTGCTTCTCCCTCTGCCCTCTTCCCTCTCGTGCTCTCTGTCTCTCATTCTCTCTCTCTCAAATAAATAAAATCTTAAAAAAAATAAAAATATAAATAAATAAATAAATAAATAAATAAATAAATAAATAAATAAATAAATACAACAGATTGGCAATCAGCAAAAAAGTGGAGACAATCACATCTTAATTCTTCCTACATTATATTTTCTTTTCTTATAATTGAGTATAATCCAAGATTCACCACCTCAACCTGGGACTTGCTTTGTGTTCCTAGGAAGAGAGATTTGTTCTCATATACATTAGAAAAAAGGGGAGTCACAGAATTAATTTAAAGTAAAAGAAGACTGATTTTTGAATGCCTATTTACTAGGGTCCTGATGATTTTTCAAGGACATACAAAATTTAGGATGTGTCTTTCTCTGTCTTCTCTTTGTTTTGCCTCTGTCTGTCTCTTGGTCTTTGTGAGATGACTTGTTTTATATTTTACTTTTTAATATAAGTCATAAACTTTGTTGATAATGGATAATGGAGGGCATGATTTTTTTCATATTTGCTAGCCAATTGTCTTTAAATTATCCTAACTATATGGTACATTGATGTTTTGATTTCTGGTAGGGAAAATTTATGCTCACCCATCTCATTTATCTTTATTAAATTAGTGTTTATTATTTTTGGACAATTACCCTTTTAGATTACATTTAGAATAGTTTTTTTAATCTATTTTAAGTGTTTGGGTGGGATATAGCTTATTCATAGAAAAGACTTTGACAATTTGAGTCATGATATCCCAGACCATGATATAGATATATATTTATTTAGGTGTCAGTTTAAGACCTTTGAAAAATTTGATAGTTTCTGTATATGATTTTCATCCATTTCTTATTGAATTACTCAGAGTTTCTTTAGAATTGTTATTTGTATTATTAGTGATCCTTTTTGGCTATTATACATTTGTAGTCATTCTGGCATTTAGGAGACTATATCTATTTTTTATATGTTAATCTTATATGGAAGCATTATGTTTTACTCTCTGTATTTTTTGTGTTTAAATGTCTCCCATGAATGTTTTGGTAGCAAATCATGTTGTTTGCGACTATTTATTCTACTATTCTTATTATTTTTCTTATTAAATCAGTTAGAACCCCCATAGTACTTTTGCTTAGTGCAGATGATAGTGAACATTGTGGTCTTGTCTGTGTGTGTGTGTGTGTGTGTACTCTAATTCAATATATTTTATCTTTATTTTCATTTTTATTTTTTTTTTATTTCAGTATAGTTGACTCACAATGTGGCATTAGTTTCAGGTGTAGAACATAGTAATTCAATATCTCTATACATTATGGTATCTATATTCACCACAAGTGTAGCCACCATCTGTCACCATGCAACACTATTACAGTCATTGACTAATATTCCCTCTGCTGTGCCTTTTATTCCCACGACTTATTCATTCTGTAACCTGCAACCAGTATCTCCCAGTTCCCTTCACCTATTTTGCCCTTCCCCCAATCCTCTCCTTTCTGGTAATTATCAGTTTATTCTCTGCATTTACAGGTCTGATTAACATTTTATGTTTGTTTGCTTATTAATTTGTTTTGGTTTTTTAGATTCTACATATGAGTGCAATTTTATGGTATTTGTCTTTCTCAGTCTGACTTATCTCACTTAACGTAATATACTCTTGATCCATCATTCTGGTCTTATTTTTAACTATAAAAGAAATACTTCAGTAGTTGCCCTATATTAATTATTTTTTAAGGTTTTATAGGTTTTTTATAGGTTTTTTTTTTTTAATTTTATGTATTTGTCAGAGAGCGTGCACAAGCAGGGGGAGCGGCAGGGAGAGGGAGAGGGAGAGGAAGAAGTAGACTCCCGACTGAGCAGGGAGCCTGACATGGAACTCGGTCCCAGGGCCCCGGAATCATGACCTGAGCCGAAGGCAGACACTTAACTGACTGAGCCACCCAGGCGCCCATTTTTTCTAGGTTTTTATACTTAACTTGTGCACTTTTTTTTTATCACAACTTAATGTATAGCTAAAAATTATTTTCCATCATCGAGTAATAAAATCATAGGGTTATCATTTGATTCAATTAATTATGATAATATATCAGTTGGTCTATTAATTATTATATTCCTATGACAAATTCTACTTGGTCATGATACTTTATGATAATTATAACTAGGCTTTATATTCTAAGGCTTTAATTAAATTTATAATTTACTTTAAAGTAATGATACTTCATAGTATCAGGATGTACAGATTAATTTTATATCACCTTGTCCAACTGTGGGTATTAGGGTTACCGTACCATCAAGGGCTAATTTGAAAAGTTATCTTTTACTGTGATCTTGGAATGTTTACATATCATAGGAAATATTTTCTTGAAAGTTTGGTAAAATTCATCATAATAGATTTACCTTATTTGGAGGCAGATTGTTGATAGCCTTTAAAAGTGTTTTAAGTCTATGAAATCATCCCTTCAGGTTCTGTAACTGTTCTTGAGTAATTTTATGCTGTATGATCCCTCCCCCCTAAAAATTAGTCAAGATTTCCAAATTTATAATTTTGTAAGTTTTCTATGTTTCTGTGTTATGCTAGTCTCTCATTCTTTATCTTTTATATATTGTTGTTATTTTTAGTGATTTGTATTACTCTTTCTGAAGAGTACTCTTTCTTTATCTTTATTAATTCATTTTTTTCATAATGTTTATTGTGATGTTCTTTTCTTGCTACTTAAGCTTGCTTATTAATTTATTTTCAGTCTCTTTTATATTCTAGTAACTTTTTAAAGATATGCCTCATCTTCAAACTTATTTCTTAGCCCAATTATCTGTTTTTATTGTGTAGTGCTCTCACTGTAATTCATTTGCAGATAGTCCATAAATCATTTCTTTTCTCATTTACCTAAGAAATGCATTTAAAAAGAGGTTTGTGTGTGTACATGTGTTAGACTGAAAGCAACATCATGTATTTTTAAATTGCTATAGCTTTAGAAAACTACCTCTAAAATTTCAGAGTTTTAATCAGAAAATAATAATAAAAACAAGTACATTGCAATTTTTCATTTTGTCTATTTCGTGGCCTACATTAATAGCTATTCTAAATAGTGGAATGGTCTTAGAAAAGAATAATTCTTAACTCTATTGTCTGAAAATAATAGAGAGCCAAAAGTTACCCAGATAGTTGTCCCTCAGAAGTGATGTGTGGATAAACACTTGCTATTCCAATTAAGACATGTACTGGCATGCTTTCTAAGTATGGTTTGCTACTCCATGGAGCTGAATTAGCTCAGTTTGAGGACTGTTGTCAACCAATAGGGTTCTGCTCTCTGACGGTAGTCCTGACATCCAGTTAAGAACAGGAAGAGAGTTTTCTGGTAAAAATAAAAAATCTTCTATATTCTGCTAACAGTTTCTTTTTTCTGTTTAGATTTGTTGGTATAAGAGGCTTACAGTAGTAAGCCTCTGATATTACTTTAACTATAATTTAAGTGTACATAAAATAACTTTATAAGCTTCTCCTACAAATTATTCATATGGCATTATCTTTTATCAAGAGTATCAAAAAGTTGACATGATTTTTGTTTTTGTGTATATTTCTGTGGGTATATATACTAAGTCACACCATTTCTGGGTATCACTGAGCCACCTCCTAATTCTCTGATTATTATTTTCACTTTTCTTCTCTAGTGTGTACACAAAAATCTACTTCTGAAAATGTTCATAATGACAGGCATACTATACTACTTTTTATCAATTTTTCCACATTGAAAAATTTTTTTTTCAGAGAAGTGGTCTTATGGTTTCTTAGTATTTGTAGTAAAGGATGTTAGGTTTTAAAGTGTTGATTGAATGATTTTTATTGAGATATAATCACAAATAATTGACATGTAATTAAAGTGCATTTTTAAGGTGTATTCTACAGCCTCCCTTGATTGAGCCAAAGTGTTGTTAATAGAATAACAATATAACACCCCTCCCCAATTACTCACTCTTTGCTGTAACTAACTGTTGTTACAGCTGGTAAAGCAAATTGACCATAGTAATTGCTGCAGGCTAGTGGATCTCATACTTGATTGTGTACACTGGAATTACCAAAGAAGGTTTTTAAATACCCTGATACTCAGGAAAAACCTCAGGCCGATGAAATGAGAATCTTTGGGGGTAGGACCCAGCCATCAGTAGTTTTTAATGATCTCTAGGTGATTTAACATACTGGCAAATTTGAGAATCACTGTGCTATTTCCTAAATCTCAAATCTCATCCAGGGATAAATATGTCTTTAGAAAAGTAGGTATGTGTGTGTACGTGCCTAATCATTTGATCCCACATAATATCCCTAACATTGCAACTGACATAGTGTAAATTTTAAAATTTTGTTTATTTAAGTGTCCCTATGTATTGTGTATTACTGTTTGGGAAGAGGGCAGATAGGTAAGAAACTGTGGATATTGTGAGTGTATTATTTTCCAAATCACAATGGATAAGTAACATCTGTGAGCTTTAGAAAATTATAAAGAGGTAGAGAAGGGGGGAAAGGAGAATAAGTTTTTATAGTACAGAAACATGACAGACACTACCACAACCAAGTGATCAAGGTTAGTATCAACAATCAAATAATATTGATATGATGAGATGAAAATGAAATTTACCTTTGTGGTCTTTCTCCTCAAAACATATAACCCAAGTCTAACCATGATAAAAACATCAGAAAAATCTCAGTAAATGGACATTTTACAAGATATATAACCAGAACTCCTCAAAACTGCCAAGGTCATAAAAAACTAGGAAAGTATGAGAAGCTGTCACAACCAAGAGGGGTCTAAAGAGACATGATGTCTAAATGTAATGTGATATCCTAAAAGGGATCCTAGGCAAGAAAATGAATATTAGGTAAAAACTAAGAAATCTAAATAAAATATGGGCATTAGTTAACAACACTGCATCATTATTGGTTCATTAATTGTGACAAATGTACTATGCTTTCAATTTTTCAGTAAATCTTAAACCCTTATAAAATAAAAAGTTTATTGGGGGGCGCCTGGGTGGCTCAGTCAGTTAAGCGACTGCCTTCAGCTCAGGTCATGATCCCGGGGTCCTGGGATCGAGTCCCGCGTCGGGCTCCCCACTCTGCAGGGAGCCTGCTTCTCCCTCTCCCACTCCCCCTGCTTATGGTCCCTCTCTCGCTGTGTCTCTCTGTCAAATAAATAATAAAAATAAAATCTTTAAAAAAAAAAGTTTATTGGGGTGCCTGGGTGGCTCAGTCGTTAAGCGTCTGCCTTCTCCTTGGGTCATGATCCCGGGGTCCTAGGATCGAGCCCCACATCGGGCTCCCTGCCCTGTGGGAAGCCAGCTTCTCCCTCTCCCACTCGCCCTGCTTGTGTCCCCTTTCTCTCTATGTCTCTCTCTGTCAAATAAATAAAATCTTTAAAAAATACATATTTGTTGAGAAACCCAGAGCGATGGTCGCGCGCACGTGAACTGCAGCCTCTGAGACGGAAAACCGGTGCGCCAGGGTCCTGCCGGTGAACTGCAACCTCCGGGGTGGAAACCCCGAGCGGCGGAGTCCTGCGCACGCGAATTGCAGTCCCCGGGACAGGACCCCAAGCGGTGGAG
Source organism: Mirounga angustirostris (assembly GCF_029215605.1). NCBI lineage: Eukaryota > Metazoa > Chordata > Mammalia > Carnivora > Phocidae > Mirounga > Mirounga angustirostris. The sequence continues at coordinate 41,426,975 of NW_026991718.1, read as the reverse complement.
TCGCGCATACGCGTGGCAACTGGAAGCAGCTGGCGGTTTTAGAAGCACAGAGGGCAGAGATGTGCCCCGACCTGGAGGCAGGACTGGGAGCACGGCGGAGGGGTGCACAACCCAGGATGCTGCAGTTTATAGCAGCACGGACAGAAATGGAGACAGTGCGGCCTGGAGAGCTCACTGAAGAACAGACTGAAGTCTCTCTGCTCTGAGGCAGAGGGTTGGAAACGGTCTCTTCTGCTCTGACTCGTGGAAGAGACACAGAAAGCCCCCAGGGAAAGCCACCAGAGAACAAAAGCCCCCAAAACTGATTCCCGCTGAGCCCATCCCCCACCACAGGGGGGGAGGGCCACCTCTGCCCAAACAGGGTTGCCCGAGTAACAGTGCGGCAGGCCCCTCCCGCAGAAGACAGGCTGGGAAAACAAGAGGTCAGCAACCCTAAGGTCCCAAGAAAACAGGTGCATCTTGCTTGGGTTCTGGTCAATAATTTGGACTCTATACCTTCCCTCAACCACCCCTCAACAGAATGACTAGAAGGAGGAGCCCCCAAAATAGAAAAGACTCAGAGATTATGACTTACACTGCAGATTTACAAATGGATGCAGATATAACCAAGATGTCGGAGATGGAATTCAGGCTAGCAATTGTGAAGACAATGGCTAGAATGGAGAAATCAATTAATGGCAACATAGAGTCTCTAAGGGCAGAAATGAAAGGTGAATTGGCAGAACTTAAAAATGCTATCAGTGAGATCCAATCCAATCTAGATAATCTAACAGCTAGGGTAACTGAGGCAGAAGAACAAATAAGCGACCAGGAGGACAATATAATAGATAAAAAGGGAAAAGAGGAGGCCAGGGAAAAACAACTCAGAATCCATGAAAATAGAATCAGAGAAATAAGTGATACCGTGAAGCGTTCCAATGTCAGAATAATTGGAATCCCGGAGGGAGTGGAGAGAGAGAGAGGACTAGAAGATGTATTTGAGCAAATCGTAGCTGAGAACTTCCCTGATCTGGGGAATGAAACAAACATTCAAGTCCTAGAGGCAGAGAGGACCCCTCCCAAGATCAAGGAAAACAGGCCAACACCCTGGCATGTAATAGTAAAACTTGCAATCTTAGAACCAAGGAAACCATCTTAAGGGCAGTTAGGGGGAAGAGATTCCTTACATACAGAGGGAGGAACATCAGAATAACGTCAGACCTATCCACAGAGACCTGGCAAGCCAGAAAGGCCTGGCAAGACATATTCATGGTACTAAATGAGAAGAACATGCAACCAAGAATACTTTATCCAGCAAGACTTTCATTTAGAATGGATGGAGAGGTGCAGAGCTTCCATGACTGGCAGAAACTGAAAGAATATGTGACCACTAAGCCGGCCCTGCAGAAATATTAAGAGGAGTTCTATAAAAGGAGAAAGACCCCAAGAGTGATATACAATAGAAATTTACAGGGACAATCTATAAAAACAACATCTTCACAGTCAACATGATGACAATTAATTCATATCTTTCAATAATCACTCTCAACGTGAACGGCCTAAATGCTCCCATAAAAAGGCACAGGGTTGCAGATTGGATAAAAAGACAGGACCCATCCATATGCTGCCTACAAGAGACTCATTTTGAACCTAAAGATACATCCAGACTGACAGTGAAGGGATGGAGATCCATCTTCCATGCCAGCGGACCTCAAAAGAAAACTGGGGTAGCAATTCTTAGACAAATTAGATTTTAAGCTAAAGTCTGTAATTAGAGACACAGAAGGACACTATATCATTCTTAAAGGGTCTATCCAACAAGAAGATCTCACAATTGTAAATATCTATGCCCCCAACATGGGAGCAGCCATCTACATAAGCCAACTGTTAACCAAAATGGAGTCATATTGATAACAATACGTTAATTGTAGGAGACCTCAATACTCCACTCTCAGCAATAGACAGATCATCTAAGCAGAAAACCAACAAGGAAACAAGAGCTTTGAATGATACATTGGACCAGATGGACCTCATAGATATTTACAGAACATTCCACCCTAAAACAACAGAATACTCATTCTTCTTGAGCGCACATGGAACTTTCTCCAGAATAGACCACATACTGGGTCACAAATCAGGTCTCAACTGATACCAAAAGATTGAGATTATTCCCTGCATATTCTCAGGCCACAATACATTAAAACTGGAGCTCAATCACAAGAAAAAAATTGGCAGAAATTCAAACACTTGGAAGCTAAAGACCACTCTGCTCAAGAATGTTTGGGTCAACCAAGAGATCAAAGAAGAACTTAAACAATTCATGGAGATCAATGAGAACGAAAACACTTCAGTGCAAAACCTATGGGATACTGCAAAGGCGGTCCTAAGGGGAAAATACATAGCCATCCAAGCCTCACTCAAAAAAATAGAAAAATCCCAAATTCACCAGCTAACTCTACACCTTAAAGAACTAGAGAAAAAGCAACAAACGATGCCTAAGCCACACATTAGAGGAGAAAAATTAAAATTAGAGCAGAGATCAATGAATTAGAAACCAGAAACAGTAGATCAGATCAATGAAACTAGGAGTTGGTTCTTTGAAAGAATTAATAAGATCGATAAGCCACTGGCCAGACTTATCCAAAAGAAGAGAGAAAAGACCCAAATTAATAAAACTATGAATGGAAGGGGAGAGATCACAACTAACACCAATGAAATAGAAACAATTATTAGAAATTATTATCAACAACTATATGCCAATAAACTGAGCAATCTGGATGAAATGGAGGCCTTCCTGGAAACCTATAAGCTGCCAAGGCTGAAACAGGAAGAAACTGACAAACTGAATAGGCCAATAACCAGTAATGAGATTGAAGCAGTGATCAAAATTCTCCCAAAAACAAGAGTCCAGGGCCTGATGGATTCCCTGGGGAAGTCTACCAAACATTCAAAGAAGAAATAATACCTATTCTACTGAAGCTGTTTCAAAAAATAGAAACAGAAGGAAAACTTCCAGACTCATTCTATGAGGCCAGCATTACCTTAATCCCCAAACCAGGCAAAGACCCCATCAAAAAGGAGAATTTCAGACCGATATCCCTGATGAATATGGATTCCAAAATCCTCAACAAAATCCTAGCTAATAGGATCCAACAATACATTAAAAGGATCATCCACCACGACCAAGTGGGATTTATCCCCGGGATGCAAGGGTGGTTCAACATTCGCAAATCAATCAATGTGATAGAACACATTAATAAGAGGAGGGAGAAGAACCATATGGTCCTCTCAATTGATGCAGAAAAAGCATTTGACAAAATATAGCATCCTTTCCTGATTAAAACTCTCCAGAGTATAGGGATAGAGGGAACATTCCTCAAGCTCATAAAATCCATCAATGAAAAACCCACAGCGAATATCATCCTCAATGGGGAAAAGCTGAGAGCCTTTCCCTTAAGATCAGGAACACGCCAAGGGTGCCCACTCTCGCCATTGTTGTTCAACATAGTATTAGAAGTCCTAGCAACAGCAATCAGACAACAAAAAGAAATAAAAGGTATTCAAATTGGCAAAGAAGAAGTCAAACTCTCTCTTTTCGCAGACGACATGATACTTTATGTGGAAAACCCAAAAGACTCCACCCCCAAATTACTAGAACTCATCCAGCAATTCAGTAATGTGGCAGGATACAAAATCAATGCACAGAAATCAGTTGCTTTCTTATACACTAACAATGCAACTGTTGAAAGAGAAATTAAAGAAACGATTCCATTTACAATAGCACCAAAAGCCATAAGATACCTTGGAATAAACCTAACCAAAGAGGTAAAGGATCTATACTCTAGAAACTACCAAACATTCATGAAAGAAATTGAAGAAGACACAAAAAGATGGAAAAATATTCCATGCTCATGGATTGGAAGAATAAACATTGTTAAAATGTCTATGCTACCCAGAGCAATCTATACCTTCAGTGCCATCCCGATCAAAATTCCAATGATATTTTTCAAAGTGCTAGAACAAATAATCCTAAAATTTGTATGGGATCAGAAAAGACCCCGAATTGCCAAGGAGATGTTGAAAAACAAAAACAAAGCTGGGGGCATCACGTTGCCCGATTTCAAGCTATATTACAAAGCAGTGATCACCAAGACAGCATGGTACTGGCACAAAAACAGACATATAGACCAATGGAACAGAATAGAGAACCCAGATATGGACCCTCAACTCTATGGTCAAATAATCTTTGACAAAGCAGGAAAAAATATGCAATGGAAAAAAGACAGTCTCTTCAATAAATGGTGCTGGGAAGATTGGACAGCCACATGCAGAGGAATGAAACTCGACCATTCTCTAACACCATTCACAAAGATAAACTCAAAGTGGATGAAAGACCTCAATGTGAGACAGGAATTCATCAAAATCCTAGAGGAGAACATAGGCAGTAACCTCTTTGACATCGGCCACAGCAACTTCTTTCAAGATACATCTCCAAAAGCTAGTGAAACAAAAGCAAAAATGAACTTTTGGGACTTCATCAAGATGAAAAGCTTCTGCACAGCAAAGGAAACAGTCAACAAAACAAAGAGGCAAACCACAGAATGGGAGAAGATATTTGCAAATGACACTACAGATAAAGGGCTGGTATCCAAGATCTATAAAGAACTTCTCAAACTCAACACCCAAAATACAAATAATCGAGTCAAAAAGTGGGCAGAAGAGATGAACAGACACTTCTCTGAAGAAGACATACAAATGGCTAACAGACACATGAAAAAGTGTTCATCATCATTAGCCATCAGGGAAATCCAAATCAAAACCACACTGAGATACCACCTTACACCAGTTAGAATGGCAAAAATGGACAGGGAAAAAACAACAAATGTTGGAGAAGTTGTGGAGAAAGGGGAACCCTCTTCCACTGTTGGTGGGAATGCAAGTTAGTACAGCCACTTTGGAAAACAGTGGGGAGGTTCCTCAAAAATTTAAAAATAGAACTACCCTATGACCCAGCAATTGCACTACTGGGTATTTACCCCAAAGACACAGATGTAGTGAAAAGAAGGGTCATATGCACCCCAATGTTCATAGCAGCAATGTCCGCAATAGCCAAACTGTGGAAAGAGCCAAGATGCCCTTCCACAGATGAATGGATAAAGAAGATGGGGTCCATATATACAATGGAATATTACTCAGCCATCAGAAAAGATGAATACCCAACTTTTACATCAACATGGATGGGACTGGAGGGGATTATGCTACGTGAAATAAGTCAAGCAGAGAAAGTCAATTATCATATGGTTTCACTTATTTGTGGAACATAAGGAATAACATGGAGGACATTAAGAGAAGGAAGGGAAAAATGGGCGGGGGGAATTGGAGGGAGAGATGAACCATGAGAGACTATGGACCTGAGAAACAAACAGGGTTTTAGAGGGGAGGCGGGAGGGGGGATTGGTTAGCCCAGTGATGGGTATTAAGGAGGACACTTACTGCATGGAGCACTGGGTGTTATACGAAAACAATGGATCGTGGATCACTACATCAAAAACTAATGATGTATGGTGACTAACATAACATAATAAAATTAAAATATATATATATATTTGTTAAAACAATAAAAATAAAAAAATAAAAAGTTTATTTAAAGAAAAGAGCTACAAAATGTGTTGGGGAAGGATTATTTCCTCCACCCTTCAAGGTCCTTCTAGCTGGACTAAGAATCAAATTGACATGAGACTGATTAACAAGAGAAAATCAAATTTAATAGCATATGTATGGGGGAATCCACAGAGACATGGAAATTCCAAAAGCAGTGAGGTGACATGATGCTTATATGAGCTAAGAAGGGTAGAAGTCTGAGGATACAAAGGGGAGAAATACCCTCAGCAGGAAGGTGAAAGGAGATGTTTAGAAAACAAAATTTGTCCTATTATGTAGGTAAGTTTTGTAGGTAAAGAGGAATCTCTATTAATAGCTTTCTTCCCGCTAAAAGCAGGCAGTTGGGGGAGGGGGCATAAAGAGCTTTTCCTGAATCTGCTGGGTTTTGATTGCTTTTAACTCAAAATAATGTTCATAACAAAGTGGCCCATTGTGGGGTAGCCTACTCGTTGTCCCTACAAATGCTAAAAAGTTTTTTCACCTCCATCATGAAGGCGGTATAAAGATCAGTTTTACTTGTAAGATTAATATGAAATTATGAAATTGCTTATTTTCTATATATCACTGGATAAAGTGATGGCCCTGGAAACTTCTACTAATTAAAAATATCCACCAGGTCTGCTATGCCAAAGACTTCCTCTGGGTTTTATCATTCTTTGGCTTAACTAGTACTTCTAATTATTGTCATGTGGATGATTTCCTAATATATGTCTCTCCAGCCCTGCCTTCCCATGTAAGGGGATATTTGTAATATTGGGGATATTTGTAATATCCCTGCCCTCCCTTCCCATTTAAGGAGATATTTGCAATATTGGGATATTTGTAATATCCCAAATCATATTTCCTTCTCCTGCAAACTTCTTTATAGATTTATTTATCAGATATTTGCACAGCAGTAATGTACTAGGGATTGTGTAAATCACTATCCCCCACTATCTTATCTAAAATGAATTTGTTGTTCTTCTCCCCCCCCCCCATTCTGTACCTCTCAAAATGTCCTCAATTTCTCAACTTCGGAGTTTAAATTAAATATATATTATTATTCAAGTCCTGTAAGCTAGAAAAATAACAAATCTTATTCACTTGCCCATAAAAATATTTCTGTAACAGGCACCTGGGTGGCTCAGTTGGTTAAGCGACTGCCTTCGGCTCAGGTCATGATCCTGGAGTCCCTGGATCGAGTCCCGCATCGGGCTCCCTGCTCGGCAGGGTGCCTGCTTCTCCCTCTGACCCTACCCCCTCTCATGTGCTCTCTCTCTCTCATTCCCTCTGTCTCAAATAAATAAATAAAATCTTAAAAAAAAAATATTTCTGTAACTTTTCATTCTCATGGACATCATCCTCAAATTTTATGTGTGTTTTACTGACACTTTCTTTAATGCCATCAATCAACCCAGTAATCTCTACCTTTAGTACAGTCTCATACTTCATAATCACATTCTTTCCATAAACAACCTGCAATGATTCCCTGTTTCCTGGCAAAACAAGGAAGAATTTTGGAATGTGGTATTCAAGGCCTTTCATATTCTAGCTCAAACTATCAATATAATTTCTTATTTTCCATAACATAAATGTCTTGCTCTGAAAGTTAACACTTTATTGTCAAATAAACTTATTGTTTGCATTTCTGCTATTGTGGCTTTTTGTCTTTCTTTTAATTTCACAGCTAAATCTTCCACAAAATAATGGTTCTTTTTCTACCCCTATGGTTTCTTCACTTGCCATTTTTCATCAAAACTCTAAATATTTTCTAGCATAAAGAAGACAATTTAGCCTAATTACGTTATACCTTATTCTAGATGTTACTCAATATTGAATATAATCTTTTTGAAAACAGATGTTGTTTTAAATGGTTTTCAAATATCTGTCCCCCTCCAAGGAATTCTCTATGAAAATTTATATACCTCAGGGAGACATAAATAATTGTGAATAAATTAACATGCATTTATACTCCCAACAGGGACAATTTTTGTTTTTAGAGTAGTTAATAGATCCCAGAGGGAATGGGAAGTTAAATTGACAAGAAAAAGTCCAAAAATGTGGGAACTCTGTGGACAACAATGGAAGACCAGAGTGGGAGATTCTGACAACCAAGTCACTCAGTTGACAACTCAAGTCATTCATGAAAGTAGGAAAACTAGTTGAGGAGTTATTGAGATCATTCTAGTGTGGTCTCTTGTGAAAATATGAAATGTTAGTCTGTCGAACCTGTTAAACCATTAAAGGATAAAATACATTGACTCCAACCCTTTTGGGACTCCTGACCAGATGTGTTCCCTTTGTCATCAAATGTTCAGGTTTCCTAACTATCAAAGAGAGAGGAAAGCACAGGTCTCTCATATCTGAAGGATCCAGTGGAGATTGCTAAATTTAATTATCCTGATCTAGGAAGTACTGCCTACATGGAAGCAAATAACCTACTCTTTCCTGGGGACCTTACCTATTACATTGATGCTTATATATATATTATATATGTTTATTTATTTTTTTCCTTACATACAAATGACACATCTATACCTGGAGTTGTCTAAAAGACCACATGGATTCCCATTACAATCCCATATTTACTCCCATTAGAGAGAGTAAATAAAATGAAAAAAAAAAAGTGGTATAGATTTTGAAGAAGAAAAAATCTGTTATCTTGCATTTGCATTTGATGCCCAAATGCATTTGGTGCCCAAAACTTATTGACCTGAAGGCATTTTCTTAATATAAAAATGCTGGTTTAGATTTAGTGAATTTTTCTATAAATCTAGCTTCATTTAACAAGCCATTAAAAAGACCTAATATGCATGAGGGATAAGGATGTCACCAAGAAAACAGGCAAGGATCGCAACAAAATATGAACCCCAAATTACTGACGCTAGGTACTTTTTATCAATAAGAAGAGTAGGTTCTGATATTATTATTAAAAGCTTGTAAATAAGTCTGGTCCCAGGAATTCAGCTAGATAGCCATCAGACCATTCTGAACACCTACAAACTCAACAGGAGATCGAAGAAAAGAATAGCAGCAACTCTCTGAACAGAAAAGCGACCACTTTCTGGAAGACTCATATTCTATCCCTTCATTGTAGTTAACCTTATTTTTTGTACATATATAAATTGTTCTCTCTTTAAAATTTTGGGATATAGTTTCTTCTAATAGACCAAAATATACCCTAAATCTCTAGTGTATGGCTTTGTTCTAGTCTCCTGTCTGATCACATTCTCTCCCCCTTTTTTTTTTTTAATTTCTCTTCTTTCTTTTTTCAACCAGCTTATTATCTTATCAATTCCTTTTATAAAATCTTTAATAATTTTCATCTTTACAGTCATATTCCATCCCTTCATCATATTCACCCATATTTTTGTACATATATAAGTTTTTCTTTCTTTAAAATTTTTGGAGGCAGTTTCTAGTGCCTCCACTAGAATACGTCCAAAATCTAGTGTGTGGCACTGATCTATGCACCAGCCTGATCATATCTGATCATATTCTGTTTTTTTGTTTTGTTTTGTTTTTGTTTGTTTTTATCTTTTTCTTTTTCTTGTTTTTATTTTTTCTTTCTTTCCCTTTCTTTTCCCCCGGTTTCAGGTCTTTTCTGATTTATTTAGTGTATATTTTCTGGAGACGTTGTTACCCTGTTAGCATTTTGTTCTCTCATTCATCTACTCTCCTCTGGAAAAAATGACAAGATGGAAAAAATCACCTCAACAAAAAGAACAAGAAGCAGTATTGACTGCCAGGGACCTAATCAATATGGACATTAGTAACATGTTGGAACTAGAGGTCAGAATGATGATTTTAAAGATACTAGATGGGCTTGAAAAAAGCATGGAAGTTATTAGAAAAACCCTTTCTGGAGAAATAAAAGAACTAAAATCTAACCAAATCGAAATCAAAAAGGCTATTAATGAGATGCAATAAAAAATGGAGACTCTAACTGCTAGGATAAATGAGGCAGAAGAGAGAATTAGTGATATAGAAGACCAAATGATGGAAAATAAAGAAGCTGATAAAAAGAGAAATAAACAATTACTGGATCATGAGGGCAGAATTCGAGAGATAAGCGATACCATAAGATGAAACAACATTAGAATAATTGGGATCCCAGAAGAAGAAGAAAGAGAGAGAGGGGCAGAGGTATATTGGAGCAAATTGTAGCAGAGAACTTCCCTAATTTGGGGAAGGAAACAGGCATCAAAATCCAGGAGGCACAGAGAACCCCTCTCAAAATCAATAAAAATAGGTAAACACCCCGACATCTAATAGTAAAACTTACAAGTCTCATAGACAAAGAGAAAATCCTGAAAGCAGCTCGGGAGAAGAGATCTGTAACCTACAATGGTAGAAACATTAGATTGGTAACAGACCTATCCACAGAGACCTGGCAGGCCAGAAAGGACTGGCATGATATATTCAGAGCACTAAATGAGAAAAATATGCAGCCAAGAATACTACATCCAGCTAGGCTGTCATTGAAAATAGAAGGAGAGATCAAAAGCTTCCAGGACAAACAAAAACTAAAGGAATTTGCAAACACAAAACCAGCCCTACAAGAAATATTGAAAGGGGTCGTCTAAGCAAAGAGAGACCCTAAAAGCAACACAGACCAGAAAGGAACAGAGACAATATACAGTAACAGTCACCTTACAGGCAATACAATGGCACTAAATTCATATCTTTCAATAGTTACCCTGAATGTAAATGGGCTAAAAGCCCCAATCAAAAGACACAAGGTATCAGATTAGATAAAAAAACAAGACCCATCGAATGCTGCCTGCAAGAGACTCACTTTAGACAGAAGGACACCCCCAGATTGAAAGGGAGGGGGTGGAAAACCATTTACCATATTAATGGATACCAAAAGAAAGCTGGGGTGGCAATCCTTATATCAGACAAATTAGATTTTAAACCAAAAACTATAATAAGAGATGAGGAAGGACACTATATCATACTTAAAGGGTCTATCCAACAAGAAGATCAAACAATTGTAAATATCTATGCCCCTAACAGGGGAGCAGCCAATTATATAAGCCAATTAATAACAAAATCAAACAAACACATTGACAACAATACAGTAATAGTAGGGAACTTTAACACCTCCCTCCCTGAAATGGACAGATCATCTAAGCAAAAGATCAACAAGGAATTAAAGGATTTAAATGACACAGTGGGCCAAATGGACTTCACAGATATATTCAGAACATTCCATCCCAAAGCAACAGAATACACATTCTTCTCTAGTCCCCATGGAACATTCTCCAGAATAGATCACATCCTAGGTCACAAATCAGGTCTCAACCGGTACCAAAAATTGGGATCATTCCCTGCATATTTTCAGACCACAATGCTTTGAAACTAGAACTCAATCACAAGGGGAAAGTTGGAAAGAACTCAAATACATGGAGGCTAAAGAGCATCCTATTAAAGAATGAATGGGTCAACCAGGAAATTAAAGAATTTAAAAAATTCATGGAAACAAATTAAAATGAAAACACAACTGTTCAGAATCTTTGGGATGCAGCAAAGACAGTCCTAAGAGGAAAGTATATAGCAATACAAGCCTTTCTCAAGAAACAAGAAAGGTCTCAAATACACAACCTGACCCTACTCCTAAAGGAGCTGGAGAAAGAACAGCAAATAAAGCCTAAGCCCAGTAGGAGAAGAGAAATCATAAAGATCGGAGCAGAAATCAATGAAATAGAAACCAAAAGAACTGTAGAACAGATCAACGAAACTAGGAGCTGGTTCTTTGAAAGAATTAATAAGATTCATAAACCCCTGGCCAGACTTATCAAAAAGAAAAGTAAAGGACCCAAATAAATAAAATCATGAATGAAAATGGAGAGATCACAACCAACACCAAAGAAATACAAACAATTATAAGAACATAATATGAGCAACTATATGCCAGCAAATTAGACAATCTGGAAGAAATGGACGCATTCCTAGGGATGTATAAACTACCAAACCTGAACCAGGAAGAAATAGAGAACCCGAACAGACCCATAACCAGTAAGGAAATTGAAACAGTAATTAAAAATCTCCCAAAAAACAAGAGCCCAGGGCCAGATGGCTTCCCAAGGGAATTCTACCAAACATTTAAAGAAGAATTAATACCTATTCTTCTGAAACTCCCAAAAAATAGAAATGGAAGGAAAACTTCCAAACTTATTTTATGAGACCAGCATTACCTTGATCCCCAAACCAAAGACCCCATCAAAACAGAGAATTACAGACCAATATCCCTGATGAACATGGATGCAAATATTCTCACCAAAATACTAGCCAATAGGATCCAACAGTACCTTAAAAGGATTATTCACCCCAACCAAGTGGGATTTATTCCTGACCTGCAAGGTTGGTTCAACATCCACAAATCAATCAATGTGATATAATACATTTATAAAAGAAAGAACAAGAACCATATGATCCTCTCAATAGATGCAGAATAAACATTTGACAAAGTACAACATCCTTTCTTGATTAAAACTCTTCACAGTGTAGGGATAGAGGGTACAAACCTCAATATCATAAAAGCCATCTAAGAAAAACCCACAGCGAATATCATTCTCAATGGGTAAAAACTGAGAGCTTTCCCCCTAAGGTCAGGAACATGGCAGGGATGTCCACTGTCACGACTGCTATTTAACATAGTACTAGAAGTCCTAGCCACAGTAATCAGACAACAAAAAGAAATAAAAAGCATCCAAATCAGCAAAGAAGTCAAACTCTCACTCTTTGCAGATGATATGATACTTTATGTGGAAAACCCCAAAGACTCCACCCCAAAACTGCTAGAACTCATACAGGAATTCAGTAAAGTGGCAGGATATAAAATCAATGCACAGAAATCAGTGGCATTTCTATACACCAATAACAAGACAGAAGAAAGAGAAATTAAGGAGTTGATCCCATTTACAATTGCACCCAAAACCATGAGATACCTAGGAATAAATCTAACCAAAGAGACAAAGGATCTGTACTCAGAAAACTATAAAATACTCATGAAAGAAATTGAGGAAGATACAAAGAACTGGAAAAACATTCCATGCTCAGGGATTGGAAGAACAAATATTGTGAAGATGTCAGTGCTACCTAGAGCAATCTACACATTTAATGCAATCCCTATCAAAATACCATTAACTTTATTCAAAGAAATGGAACAAATAATCCTAAAATTTGTATGGAACTGGAAAAGACCCCGAATAGCCAGAGGAATGTTGAAAAAGAAAAACAAAACTGGTGGCATCACAATTCCGGACTTCCAGCTCTATTACAAAGCTCTCATCATCAAGACAGTATGGTACTGGCACAAAACAGACACATAGGTCAATGGAACAGAATAGAGAGCCCAGGAATGGACCCTCAACTCTATGGTCAACTCATCTTTGACAAAGCAGGAAAGAATGTCCAATGGAAAAAAGACAGTCTCTTCAACAAATGATGTTGGGAAAATTGGACAGCCACATGCAGAAGAAAGAAACTGGACCATGTCCTTACACCACACACAAAAATAGACTCAAAATGGATGGAACACCTAAATGTGAGACAGGAGCCCATCAAAATCCTAAAGGAGAACACAGGCAGCAACCTCTTCGACCTCAGCTGCATCAACTTCTTCCTAGAAAAATCACCAAGGGCAAGGGAAGCAAGGGAAAAATGAACTATTGGGACTTCATCAAGATAAAAAGCTTTTGCAGAGCAAAAGAAACAGTCAACAAAACCAAAAGACAACCAACAGAATGGGAGAAGATATTTGCAAATGACATTTCAGGTAAAGGGCTAGTATCCAAAATATAGAAAGAACTCATCAAACTCAACACCCAAAGAACAAATAATCCAATCAAGAAATGGGCAGAAGACATGAACAGACATTTTTCCAAAGAAGACATCCAAATGGCCAACAGACACATAAAAAAGTGCTCAACATCACTCGGCATCAGGGAAATACAAACCAAAAACTAAATGAGATACCACCTCACACCAGTCAGGATGGCTAAAATTAACAATTCAGGAAACGACTGATGTTGGCAAGGATGTGGAGAAAGGGGAGCCCTCCTACACTATTGGTGGGAAAGCAAGCTGGTGCAGCCACTCTGGAAAACAGTATGGAGGTTCCTCAAAAAGTTGAAAATAGAGCTACCGTACGATCCAGCAATTGCACTACTGGGTATTTACCCCAAAGATACAAATGTAGTGATCTGAAGGGGTACGTGCACCCCAATGTTTATAGCAGCAATGTCCACAATAGCCAAACTATGGAAAGAGCCAAGATGTCCATCAACAGATGAATGGATAAAGAAGATTTGGTATATATATATACAATGGAATATTATGCAGCCATCAAAAGGAATGAAATCTTGCCATTTGCAATGATGTGGATGGAACTGGAGGGTATTATGCTGAGCAAAATAAGTCACTCAGAGAAAGACAAGTGTCATATGACCTCACTGATATGAGGAATTCTTAATCTCAGGAAACAAACTGAGGGTTGCTGGAGTGGTGGGGGTGTGGGAGGGTTGGGGTGGCTGGATGATAGACAATGGGGAGGGTATGTGCTATGGTGAGCGCTGTGAATTGTGTAAGACTGAGGAATCACAGACCTGTACCTCTGAAACAAATAATACATTATATGTTAAAAAAGAAGAAGAAGAAAGAAGAAGAAGAAGAGGAAGAAGAAGAGGAAGAAGAAGAGGAAGAAGAAGAGGAAGAAGAAGAGGAAGAAGAAGAGGAAGAAGATAGCAGGAGGGGAAGAATGAAGGGGGGGAAATCGGAGGGGGAGACGAACCATGAGAGACTATGGACTCTGAGAAACAAACTGAAGGTTTTAGAGGGGAGGGCGGTGGGAGGATGGGTTAGCCCGGTGATGGGTATTAAGGAGGGCACATATTGCATGGAGCACTGGGTGTTTTCGCAAACAATGAATCATGGAACACTACATCAAAAAACAAACAAACATACAAAAATATATATAAATAAAGAGATAGTTATACAGAGTAATATACTCCAATTTTAAAACTTATCCCATTTAAACCTATTTGAGCATTTTTATACTGAACCTGTAGTGAAAGTTTTATTGTCCCCTGGAACGTGTATTTTGGAAGTATTTAAGAGCAAGTATGATGAGTGAGCCCATGGTGGGACAATCAGTCAGTAATTCTAGGTATTCAGAAGGTAAATGAGGATACCAGGTATCTAGGAAGAATTAAGAACATGCTTCAAGGAAACAGAGTAACAGATAAAGTATGGGGAAGAAAGATATGGTTGACTTATTTAGATCTTGGCAAGTTGGTGATAAATAACTCTACAGATACAGCTAATTAGAACAGCAAGAGTTTAAGTTGAGGATCCTGAGGATCAATCTGGTAAACTATTGTGAAAGAAGGAACAATAAAGGAAAATTTTTGTTCATTGATATTAAAATCCAAAGTCAAATATCTAAAGTATTCTCATTTGGAAATCTCCTATTTAATTGGAAATGGATAATAAGATTCACAAGTAAAGAACATTTTAATGGAGATTAATGCATTTATTTCCTTGAATGCAATTCAGCATCAAATTTAGCCATTCAGAAGCTATATTAACCATAATGATCCTAAGTATACATATCAATATACCATCCATTCAAGGCATGATTTTTTTTCAGGAATTTCAAACAAACAAAAATCAAGAGGGGAAAAATCTTTATTATGCTGAGTATTTTCTGTTTCCTCCTTACGTTTGTTGAGAGGACACTACATATAGGCTACATCAACAGTCTCTTTATCTATCCTTCTGTTCTACAAAGAATGGGGAACAATATTTGCAGAGTTTGAATGATTGGGAAGAGAGGTGAGGGAGAAAGTGATTTCAAGTTTCCTGAGAGATACAGACTGGGAATCTGCACTCACATTGTGGAAACTATCAGTATCTATTGGCAGGGAGTATAAAATTATGTTAGCTAAAAATATTATTTATTACAAATAAGTGCTATATGATGATGTGTCAATTAAAGGATAGTTGTGCCCCATTCCTATAAATTGATATCAGTGACTGAGTGTCTGTGGTTATAGTATTATAAAATATACGTTTGACTGCAATCATATACATGACTTAGAGATGATGAGTAAGTTTGATATCAATATAAACACACACTTAAAATGGAAATGCAGTGTTTTATTTAAGCCAAGCCAAAAACACAAGTCTCACACAATCAATTTAATTGAATGCTATCCCAGGCTTCTTGTGGTCTAATCTGTCTTCCATTCAACATAGAATTCCCTTCTATAATATCTTTGGTAAATTACTTTTCTTATTCATGTAAGATATTTAATTTATAAATAAATGGTTATTTTGTAAACTGTGGAAATCTTACTATCAGCAGATTTCATTGATAAAAATCTTCCTCTTAAGGAAATGAAATTTGGTACTATGAAATGCCCACATAATGATCCTAAAATTTGGCTGTCTGTAGCCACATGGTACAAATGTACATGACAACAGGCCACTATATATAAGTAGGTACTATTTGAACACCCATATTTTAGTTAGCTCAAGCTGCTATCACAAGTCCATGTACTATGGACTGCATGGTTTAAACAATACTTATTTTAGTTCCGGAGACTGGAAGTCCAAGATCAGGGTACTATCTATAGTTTCTGGTGAGACTCTCCCTGGCTGGTAGACTGCCCCTTTCTAGCTGTGTGCTAATATGGCTCTTACTCTTTTTAAAAGGGCACTAACCTCATTATGAGAGCCCCCACCTTCTGACCTTATCTAACCGTAATCACCTCCAAAGTTCCCATCTCCAAATGCCATCAAATTAGAGGTTAGGGCTTCAACATGTGAATTTTGAAGGAGACATGAACATTCAATCCATAGCAATCTAAAGTGAGTTTAATTCATACTTTTTTTTTGTTCATATATTATGGTTTTAAACTGCATTGTCATTGTATTTATGAACTCAGAAACCACATTGGTTTGTCAGCATGACTCTAAAAATGCCATGCTTACAATTTAACTAGGTTTTCAGTGCTTAAACCTTTTTTTTTACATCAATTAAATTATTGCTTCTGAAAATCTGAGCATCATATTGCATTGCTTTTATGATGTTTACATATTTCTTTTTTGGTTTAACTTGTGGCCAAAATGAAATTCCCCAGATGTTGTTGAACTGCTGCCAAATTAGTTTAGTTTAGTTTTTCTAAGTCAAGTAATTTATTGAGAAGAACAGCAAAGACTAAAAGAGCTACTTATTTCTATTTATTCTTTAAATGATCCTGGCTTGCCCATGTAATTTTGAGAATTCAATTAAAGCCATAGCAGATGTCTTCCAGTGCCTCTGGAATATATCTCTGCCACCTCCTGCTTACCTGCTCTGTCCCATTTCTTTTTTTTTTTTTTTCCATTTTTTTTCACTGACTTAAGTATAACACCCACCCCCAACTTATCTTAAATTCTTAAAGAGTCAGAATACTCCTGTGACTAATCCATGTATGCTTGATTTTCAGTCTTCTTGGTAGACTAGTTTACTTAGATAACAGATTTTCTCCCCCACAGCCAGCAGAACCATGTAATTTCATTCCACTTGATTTTGATCATTTCAAAACACTTGAGAATGAAAGACAGTACTATGGATGATTACTCCAGGGCAACAGGCCTGAACTGGAACTGTCACTCATAAACTGGTTGGTGTGGTTACACACCACAAGCCCAATCCTCACTTTATGATTTAAACAAATGAAAGGTTTGTTTCTAGATTTTCTGCTTAGACACATTTTTGTTATCAAGAAAATAATATTTTTAATAATAATACTCATTCTTGAGATGAGAGTAAAATATGCTTACTCCTAATAGGAACCTACTGACTTACGTGAAACAATATTTGATCCTTACTAATACTTACTTTTGTGTTTTGCCTATGAGAACATCCACCTTCTAGACTAGTTAGTCTAATTCTGCCTGCAATTTTTTTAATCAAATCAGATAAATAGTGTTTAGAGGAACATTTAAAGCTAAATAGAATTTATACTCAAACCTTAGTCTGATTACAGGATTAATTTTTCACATTAATTGGCATTTGATAATATATGTGTTTAATATAAGCCTTGGTTTATCAAGATTTCTTTACTTCTCAAGTTTATTCCTGTAAGATGTTCCTCTTCCCCATTTTTCATTTTCTTAATGGTTTATATAAGTATTCTTCTATGGTGAAAAAAATTAAGAAATGCAGTATTTTAGGGCAAGTATAATGGCATTCCTGTATTACCAGAGGTAATAGAACCAACAAAATTACATGATAGGTAAGACAGGGGACATGAAGTTTATTTTTTAGATGACCCTAACTACTTAACACCCTTTTCCATTAATATCTATTTCTCATTCCAGCAGTTTGGAGTCAATGCTACTATAAACAATAGATAATAGTATATAAGCTCCTTCAATATAGGTATATTGTATATAATGTATGCATTCACAGCAGTTATATGAAATGAAGTATTAGTAGCACCACCTAGACAGAACAGCCAAGTCCCTTGCTCTCAGACCCCAGGAGAGTACTTGGTTCCCAATGATAATACCTGATAGAAATGGGGCTTCTTTCAAAAAGCTTAATTTCCCCATCTTTAGGGGTAGTATTTTCATATCTTCTCACAACTTAAGCATACGATACAGCAACAGCAAAGTTAGGAGGTAAATATATTTTTATTTTTAATTAATTTATTTTTTAAAGCTTTTTGTTTTGTTTTGTTTTGTTTTGTTTTGTTTTCAATAATCTCTACACCCAATGTGGGGCTCAAACTCACAAGCCAGAAATCAAAAGTTGCATGCTCTTCCAGCTAAGCCTGCCAGGCATCCCATGGAGGTAAATATATTTTCAGAAATGGTTGACAGAATTAGACTGAATTCTAATGACTACAAACTTAATGATACTGCTTAATTCTGAATACTGAAATATTAAATAAGCTCCATTTTATTATTTAAGAAAGTGACTTAAATCATTTTCATTTAACCAAAAGAAGTAGGACTTTGAAGATATTAGGATTATTTGCCCTATTATTAAATAAGACATACTTTAATTCCTCTGTATACTTTCCATTTCAAATAATTCAAAAACATAAAAATAAAACACATACACAAAGCAAAAACTTTAATTAAGCTCTCATTATACCTGCCAAAAATAAAAAGGCACAGTTTAGAAGAATCAGAAGGGAAAAATAAACTCTGAGTGTATATAACTAATTACTTCCCTCACGGACTAGGTACTTGTCTTAGAATACAATTTCTACTAGTATTTCACTTGCAATTCAAAATCTGCTAAGCCATTTGATGATAATCAAGGGTTCTTTGTTGTTTTTACTTATCATTCTTTTTTTTTTTTTAAGTAGGTTCCAACATGGGGCTTGGACTCATGCCCCTGAAATCAAGACTCAGATGCTTAACTGACTGAGCCACTCAGCCATCTACTCTTTATAAAGTAGATAAATGCTAAAGATCTATAGTGCTCTCTATTCTACTGCTTCTAACATCAGCATTATGGTGTTATAATCATTGAGGAGCCAGTGAACACTCTTCTCAAATAACAGCCTCCTTTTACTGAAGATACGTGACAGAGGTATGCAGGAGATGTGTAAAAATTTAAGCTAAGCACTGTTAAATTTTAGGTGGTCTTGGTTTCAAATATGGGAGGGTAAAGGAGATAAATTTGAGATGGACATATGGATCACCCATTTTTTTCTAAGGTAGTTGAGCATTAATAATTGTGGTCCAACTAAGCCTGGATGCCAACAGACATGGACTCTGAGAGACAGCATGTTAGACCAGACATCTTCAATACAATAGCTTTAGATCAGTGCTTTATAAATGAAATATAAAATGAGTTACACAAGTGAACCACATATTTATTTTTAAATTTTGTAGTAGCCACATTAAAAAGTAAAAAGAGGGGCACCTGGGTGGCACAGTCGGTTAAGTGTCTGACTCTTGGTTTCCTCTTGGGTCTTGATCTCCAGGTTATGAGATCAAGCCCCGACTCGGGTTCCATGATCAGCATGGAGTCTGATGGAGATTCTCCCTGCTCTCCCTTTGCCCCTCCCACTCATGCTCTTTCTCTCTCTCTCAAATAAAGAAATAAATCTAAAAAAAAAAGAAAAAGAAAAAGAAAAAGAAATGTGGTTAATTTTGAGAACATATTTTATTTAAACTAATATATGCCAAATGATATAATTTCAAACAAAATTAATGTAAAGTTTATTAATGGAATGTGTTACTTTTTTTTCTATGTAAGTTTTTGAAATTCAGTGTGTATTTCAAAGAGCACATTTCAATAGATGCATTTCAGGTGTTCATAGCCACATGTGACTTGTGACTACAGTGCTCGATGACTCAAGTCTGGAACTAGCTTAAGGCCTGACAGTATATCTAAGCCCAGCTGCTGCTACATGAGAGATTAAAGAGTAATAGGTGAGTGAAAGAAGTGTTTTTCACCCTATACAGGTGCATAGCCCCTATCGCTTCAATAAATGGAAGGGTGATAATGGAAAAGAATTATAAGAAAAAATAATTGACTGCTTTATCACTAATTCCAATGAGTTTGAGAAAAGGAAAAAGGTGGTGGTGGTGATGCTGGTAGCAGGGAGAGATGGTTAGGTATCTACTCATGAGAAGGTAGAACCTGGCTATTTCACTTTTGCAATAAGGTGAAAGAAAGCTATACTCCTGAGTGATTTTTGTTTTTAACTGTTATTTCCTTCAGCAACCTATATTGAATTCCAGCTCCTTTTCTCTTTGGGGCTAGTACTATTTTAGGACACTCATATTTCTGCACATCTTGCAACCAGGGACAATGACCACCGTTTTTTTTAGGACTCTATTTTTAGGAATGCTTACAGAGCAAACCACCTTAGAAGATAGGAAAAAATGTTTCCTTCTGGGGCGCCTGGGTGGCTTAGTCAGTTAAGCAGCCATCTCTTGATTTTGGCTCAGGTCATGATCCGAGTCCTGGGTCCAGCCCCGAGTCTGGCTCTGTGCCCAGCACAACCTTTGCATCCACAAGCATCACTTGCCATTCTTTGTGTTCCTGTGTGATTTGGGACAAGGAGAATAAATGCAATCATGAAAATTATCCTTCTGTTTTTGCTGTATTAAAGGCTTTTGTTTTCCACCACTATTCATGAAACTAACCATGTAACTTGCTAACTTAAAAGTATGGTACAATTTCAGACCCTTGGTATTTCTTGACACCATTGACTATTTTCTTTACCAATGTTTTCCATTCTGAAAATGGCAGGAAAGTTGAGTAATGAGTTTTCTTTGTAGAGACTGCTAAAGTGCTTAATTCAACTAATGGGCAATTAGTCAACAAAATATTTATTTAGGTTCCACTGCATTCTTAGCCTTTTTTAAGGACTATGGACAAATGAAAATATGTGTCTATGTAAAATATGATATAATATATGATATAATATGGCATAGTATATGATATAATATTGTAGGCCTAGTCTCCTTTCAAGAAGATAATCTAATTACAAAATTAATATGCATATTTATGAAGAACACTTAGCAGATAAATAATGGATACTAGGGCAAATTAGAAAGGCAAAGTACCTCCTCAAATTCTCTCAGTCAGTATTTTTTTTGCCCTATAGTTAATAAAGGAGTCATTGGAACCTTTACAAAATTATAAGTAAATATAGTTTTAGGAAACTGAACCAGAGATATCCCATAATAAAGCAGTGTGACTTTTTAATATCCCAGAATGCCTGGTAATCTTAAAGCTAACATATATGATATTTTTGTAATATCGGTTAATGGATATGTTGATAGTTACTGAATTATTTTCACACAATAAAAGCCACTATTGTGCTCTATTAATTTATGGTTGACAATGTATTTCTAAAACCCATTGATAGACTCCTTAAAATAACCAAAAAAGAAGGCAAAGTTAGAGGTTACAAAGGAAAGAGAGAGCTTTTAGCTCAATGCAGTGCATGGTCAAATCCTTGCCTAGTTAATTTATGTATGAATGGTGCGATGTTTTTATAGTCTCATAAGATTCAATGTGTCAGTTCAGAAGATGAAAGAATAGAGAGTAAAAATAGAAAAAAAAAGAAAGAAGAAAAGAAAATTAATGAAAATGTGGATTAACTGTGGCTCTGCTTTTGCAAGTAACTTGTGCATTTTTAACAGCCTGTTCTAGAACAATGTCGTTTCTTTGTCTTTAATTCTCACAATGGAGTCTAAAGATTATGATTGAATTTCAGTTATGGAAGAGGAAATAGAGGGTTTTCAGGCCCAAAGTCACTTCCTAAGTGGAGCATTTGATGATACTTAAAAGATAGACCTAAAGGTAATGCCCTTTTCCATTTTTCCATTTCACTAAGTCTGAACATCTAAGGGGTTATATTTATCACTTTATAGGCTTATATGAAATGAGTATGAGTATTTTATCTCATGCTATCTTTGTCAATACGATTTCATTTTTAAATAAAAACAGAGAGAGTGTACCATTTTTGACTGTCTTCAATATGACATAAATTGGATGGCATAGGTACACAAGAAACAGATGAGAAAGATGAGTGTAGATTCATATGGAAAGAAATTACATTTGTAAATGATTCAACCAGGAGCAAGAAATAAACTATGCTATATTGTGATCTCTGTAACACAGTAGCTAATTATTATTGGACTAAAAACAACAATTAGGATATTTTGCATTTTTTGCATACCCACCTACCTCTGTGATAATTGCCAGTGAAGGGATTAAATGGTTCGCTAAGTACCAAATTCAGCATCTCAATACCACAGAGAACAATTCTTGCTAACTGAAATGTGATTAATTGACTGCTTGGCAATACAAAGATATTCTTTCTTTTCCTATAACAAGTGTGTACTGGTGAATGTGCCTAAATGTTACACTTCTTTCACTAAAGAATTATCAAAGAATTAAGATTGAACTATTTTAAATTCTTTCTACACCTGTAGGTGAATTAAGTATATAATTATAGGTGTGCATGTGTGTGATACATGCATATGTACATGTATAATGTGTATGTCAATGTCTACTCATACCTATATACAAATATTTGAATACATACATATTTACATAATTGTGTGCATATATGTGCCCACATATATATTTATTAACTTATGGATAATGGATGAAATCAAAGGAGTAAGGATATATAGGAAATAAGACAAACTTGATCTCATTCCCACTATAGTGGCCACCCTACTGGCCATAAACAGCAAGCTGACACCTGCCCTGGGTCTTACACCTCAGGGGGCCCCATCCTGTGGAGTGCCTTTTATGAAATATGCTAAGTACCCCCCGGTACCTGGACCTGTCTGGTTTGTAGAGATATCCTCTGCATAACAAGGTGTAGATCCTGGTCTCCAGGAGCACCTTTTTCAAAATTTTCTAGGCCCTTCTCAGGTGGCTGGGACCAGTACAGAACAGTGATGCCATTTGGGCAGGGCAATCTGAGCCTAGATCTGGAGCCATGTGATGTTATGTCGCTGTTTCCCCATTTCAGACCACTCTACAACCCTCTATTCCATGTCTGTAGTAAACCATATGCCTCAAGGAGCATTGGGTTTATGCCTATGTGATCTTCCTAGGAGGGTGACTTGGTGAGCTGATCACATCCACTGGCTGGAATGATATCATTCCTGGGATCAGAGGGCTGCCAGGATAGTGCAATGATGCCAACTTTCATTGACTCTCTGATAGGAAGCTGGGCAGGGATTTAATCCAACCATGTGTCGAGGGACGCTTGAGTGGCTCAGTTGGTTAGGTGTCTGACTCTTGATTTCAGCTCAGGTTATGATCTCAGAGTTGTGAGATCAAGCCCCAAGTCAGGCTCTACACTGGACATAGAGCCTGCTTAAGAGTCTCTCTCCCTCTCCCCCCCCCCCCACCCCCATGCTCATGTTCTTTCTCTCTTTCTCTCTCTAAAAAAAAAAAATTCCATCCATGTGTCCATGGGCCATTTTCTGGTCACCTATGTTCTCCCTGAAGCAAAAGTTGGGTTTCTTCATTGGTCAGCTATACATAGTAGAGTAGTAATTTCACAGTGGCCATATTTAGCAGATATAGCAAAGTGATAGCAAAATAGTTTTGTTGTTTGTTTGTTTTTGTTTGTTTGTTTGTTTTTTAGGACTTTCTTAGAATTGTATGTGAAAATGTATTGGTTTAGGGCCAGAGAGGGGAAAGAGAGACCGATTTCTGAAAAGAAGCCCAGTTCTATAAGGACATAGAAATTAAATATAAGTATCAACTTAGTTTGTAGCCCTAGATTAATGTGGTCAGAGATATATGAATTATATAATTTAGAGCAAGGGGCAAGACAAAGATCTAAGAAACAAAGGAAGGTGGCTGGCTGATCATGGGGTGATCTTGTTTAATATATAACAGCCCACAGGATGGTAAAATAAGAAAGTAGAAGAAACTAACATTTAAAAGTAACATTTTTTTTAAAGATTTATTTATTTATTTATTTATTTATTTATTTATTTATTTATTTATTTGAGAGACTGAGAGAGAGAGAACATGAGCAGGGCAGAGGAGGAGGGACAAGCAGACTCCTTGCTGATCAGGGAACCCAATGTGGGACTCCATCCCAGGACCCTGGGATCATGACCTGGGCTGAAGGCAGACACTTAACCAACTGAGCCACCCAGGAACCCCTAAAGGTAACATTTAAAAGAGGAACTCAGGGGCACCTGGGTGGCTCAGTCGTTAAGCGTCTGCCTTCGGCTCAGGTCATGATCCCAGTGTCCTGGGATCGAGCCCCGCAAGGGGCTCCCTGCTCTGCATGAAGCCTGCTTCTCCCTCTTCTACTCCCCCTGCTTGTGTTCCCCCTCTCGCTGTGTCTCTCTCTGTCAAATAAATAAATAAAATCTTTTAAAAAAAAAGAGGAACTCAGTTTAATACCACTGCCTCTATTATTTTCCTGTTAGACTCTGTCAACACCTTAAGAATATAGTGAAGATTTGTTTCCTCTTATATGTCTTTTGGGGGAAATATTTGAAATGGCAGGCAGGACCTGTACCTTTTGATCTGCGCCCAAGTCTAATTTTATAAGAAACCCAATCTAAAGGCATCCCTTATCCCATCTCCATGTGCTTCTTATAAAGCTTAACCAGTGGATCTTGGTGAAATGAAAAAGAGCAGCATTCTTCCAATTTCCCTAATGCTCTTTACTCAGGTTATTATTATTATTTTTTTTTTACCAAAACAAAAGGTTTCTTTGAAAGATATGTATGAATCATTAAAATCTTGAAATGGTAAGGCAGGTAATGGACAGACAGAAAAGCAACTGTCTTTCTGCAGACTCTTCCTGAGTCTTTCAAGAACTTATCATCTGATTTCCCTCTGTAGGGTATCTTCTGGAGTGATGATTATTCCCCCACCAGCCCACATGTGCTTTATGAAAAAATCTCTCCATACTCCTCCACACAGGCCTTTATTTTCAGCCCCGCACCTGGGGAGCAGGAGGCAAAGGGAACACTTACATAATTAAATTCCCAAGATGTGCAATTAGTGTTAGTCGATTACACTGCCTCTTACTGGGGCTAATCCACTGGCCTTTGAACAAGCAGTTACAGAATTGCACTTGTGCATAGAGATGGGTAAGAGTGACTTCAATGACCTGACTCGTTTTCCAGTGAGAAGCTTAAGAAAATACCCAACATTTCTACTCTGGCTTCCAACCCCATGGCTGGTTGATATAATAGGGTCACTGCCTTGTTTAGATTTCTTTTCTGGAATGAACTTATTTGCTAACAATTCAATAGGCCACAATCTGTCTCCTCTGATTTTATTCAGCCAAAAAGAAGAAAATGAAGAAAGTGTTTTTAAACAGATGGCAAAATAAGAGATGTTGATCTTAGAGACTGAATATAGATTCTGTGACCTCATAGAGCTCGGTAGCAAACATGATATAATGTAGCATAAAGGACATTTTTAAAAAGAAGTATAATTTCCCACAAATGTGTAAATGTAGGTTTATCAACATATATCTTTATAGAGTTATAGAGAAATTTATTTTGTTGTTCTCATTTTACATTAGAGTTACCCCAAAGGGAGATCTTTCTCTCTCTCTCTCTCACGCACACACACACACACACACACACTCACATACGTACGTACAAATCTCCGAATATGGAAATTGCTCACAAATGAGTAGTGCAGAGGGAGGATACTATCCTCTTCTACAACTTTTCTAAACTTAAAACCTGCATTTTTAATCTTATTTCTATAAATCAGGTAATTCAAACTCAAGTGCATTTGCCTCATTATTTTCTCACTTCAAACAAGCACAACCTGCATTCACTATTTCCATTCATGAAATGTGCTTATCACAGTCTCTGTGTCTGTCTCCTTACCCACCTTTCTCCCTTCCTCCATATCTCCCCTTTTATCTAGTATTGAAGTCTAACAAATACTGAATTTTATTCAACTCTGTCATTTCTTTAGCCCCTGGCTTAAATCAGACTTTTGTTTCCTGCCTATCCTTCCTACTAAGTGACTTTCTTAGTAGCCTCCTTTTGCTGCTAATTCATTAATTTATCCTAAATATTCTTATTTGAAAACACTCAGAAGAACAAAAACAAACATCTTCCAGCCTAGCCCATAGAAATGATCTTAGTCAGTCTTACAACAGGGTTACTGTTATAGATTTAGGTCCAGAACAGCAATTCTGGGATAAAATTTTGTTACAGTGATATAGGAATGGTATATTCTATATCTACCCTCTGTCTTGTCCTCTTGAGATCCTTGCTCATGTAATTCAGTCTCCATGCTGTGAGAATGCCCAAGAGAAGCCATAGGCAGATATTCCATTTGGCCTCCTTAGCCAGTATCAACCATCAGACCAGTGAGTGAGGAGATGACTTCAGCCTTGGCCAGTCTCTGACAACAACCATATTAGAGACCCCAGGAAGCCCCCAGAATGATGAGAAATAATAATAGTAAGAATAACAAAAATCATAGTAACTGATACCATTTTACACTTGTAAGTTAATTTACTTAAGCGTCTCTATATAATGTCTATACATTGCATCAAACTTGTTAATTACATTCAGATTTTCTGTTTCCCTCCTTACTCCCCCCTTCCTTCCCAAACATCTCTTGTTGTACCATACATTCTGTAACACTGTCAAAGTTTAGCCTTCCTAATTGTGAGTGGGTTCCTGAGGACATTTCCAAGGAGGAAGTGGAAACTAGCAAAGCCTCCTCTACATAGAAGAGGACACGTACTAGTCCTCTGTGTGAATTGGAGGGTTACCATGTAATAAATACTTATACCTATACAGCTGGCATGAACTCACACTGCATGAGTTCAGAGAAGTTTTTCAAGAGATTATCTTAGTCATCTTTTCTTTCAATAATGAAGCATCAGTTGAGGCAAATGTTTCTGACAGGCTTTTCAAAGGAAGTAGAGAATGACTCAGACAATTTCCACAGGGTGGAAGAAAACTAAGGTTGAGACAGGCCAATATGTTAATCTCCAACAAATCTTATTCTCGATCTCTTTCTCTCTGTGTCTCTGTCTCTGTCTCTCTTTCTCAGTTGAAAAGCCAGTCTAAACTATTAATACCAGTAAATACATCAGTTAGGATGGAAATTTATCAGGGCCAACATGCTGGTTAAATATCCTTTTTTTTAAATGTTTTATTTATTTATTCATGAGAGTCACACAGAGAGAGAGAGAGAGAGAGGCAGAGGCAGAGGGAGAAGCAGGCTCCCCGCTGAGCAGGGAGCCCAATGCGGGACTCGATCCCAGGACCCTGGGATCATGACCTGAGCCGAAGGCAGACGCTTAACCATCTGAGCCACCCAGGCTCCCCTGGTTAAATATCCTTTTAAGTTAATATAATGTATTTTATAGGAATGAATCGGTTGATAATCTGTTTCTAGTTCTACAATATTTACTCAAGAAATACTAAAGAAATAATATATCATTCAGATTTGGAAGAATCAAATGCACTGTCTATTGATATTAAGCAATAGTGTTGAGTGTTGGAAACACCAAGATCATCTTAAAAGATTTATAAACAAGGGTTTAAGTAAGAGGTTTTAAATCTAGTCCCAGCAAGGTCATGTGTTAATTGTTTTCCTCATTGCTCTGGCATATACTTGTCATGCTACAGTGTTGGATCTATTTTCATTTAAATACAGATGTGAAATGGTATAAGAGTATATTTATGTGCCTAGTTTGCTGTCATACATTAGAACAGAATTAAAAATGGTTACAAAGAATTTAGGGTAAAATTGATTATGGCTAATTTCAAGGTGATTCAGGTTTTCCAACTTGTATATAGGTTTTATTTGTGGCACTCAAGGTCCTCTATAATCTAGCTCCACTCCAGCTTCCAAAATATACCCACCATTATTTAAGACCTGCCTCCCATACCTGTGCACGCGAACAAACCGCCTCCCCACCCCACCACCCTTTTGTTCAGTCCTTCTTGTGGCCTCCTTTGCTCATGCCATTCTTCCTTTCAGGAAGTGCTTTTGTTTTCGATGGTTTTTGCTTCTTTGCTTTTTTTTTTTTTCCTTACTCCATTAGATTACAATCTACCCAGATTTAAAGGCACAAGTTCAGTGATCTTACTAGAGTTGATTTATGATAATATTTCCCATGAGAATCCCACTCTGCTCATCACTTGTTTCTCTGAACACTTGCTCTAATATGTGCCAATCTTTAAGCAGGCATATGAATTGTACTGTATTTTCACTGCTCCACTGGGGTTTTGTGTTCTATACTGACACTTATATGTTCCTTAATTTTATTAGTCTCGCCACTCTATGCATATTATGTAAGCTTTGATTAAAGAGCACTGTTAAAATATCTCCTCTACTACTTAGAAGAGTACTAGGTGTACAAGAGTGAAAGTAACTGTTTATTCTTGATTGCCATCTAAATATCTATCTAATAAAACTTAATTTTTCATACTGTCTAAGGAAAATATCTGTCACCTGGTTTGGGACATTATCCCTAATGCAGAATAAGGAGAAGCAAGTGGAAGCAAAGAAAGTAGAATCAGAGGAGTCTGATGATGACATGGGCTTTGGTCTTTTTGACTAAACCTTTTCTGTAACTGTTCAATAAGAAGCTGAACTCTTAAAAAAAGACTAATTTTAAAGAAGTTTGAGGGTATTCTGAACATTTTGGGATGTTTTCTGTAGTGGGAAAGAAAATGCAATTATTTTCTCTAGGAATAAATCGGTGGCAATTTCCAGGGCCCCAAACTTACACACATATGTGTGTGTGTGTGTATCTATCTATCTATCTATCTATCTATCTATCTACACATTTTTTTTAAAATAAACTTTAAAAAATTTTAGAGTAGTTTTAGATTTACGTAGAAGTTACAAATATTATACAAAGAGTTCCTGTATACCTCACCTAGATCTCCTTATTATTAACATCTTACTTCACTATGGTACATTTGTCATAATTAATGAACCTATATTGACACATTATTATTAACTAGAGTTTATACTATAACAGATTTCCTTAGACTTCATGTGTTTTCTTTCTGTTTCAGAATCTAACTCCAAAATAATGCATTACATTTAGTTGTTCATGTTCCTTAGGCTTCTCTGGGCTGTTACATTTTCTCAGACTTCCTTGTTTTTGATAACATTGACAGTTTTGAAGAATATTGGCCAGGTGTTTTGTAGGCTGCTCCTCTCATGGCATTTGTCTAATGTTTTAG
Organism: Mirounga angustirostris; assembly: GCF_029215605.1. Taxonomy (NCBI): domain Eukaryota; kingdom Metazoa; phylum Chordata; class Mammalia; order Carnivora; family Phocidae; genus Mirounga; species Mirounga angustirostris. Next base: position 41,397,644 of record NW_026991718.1, on the reverse strand, counting down.
ACAGGGTTTATAGGTTTTTGGAAGGAAGGGCATAGGCGTAAAATGTCATTTTCATCAGAACATTTCAAGAGTACATGCTATCACGTAACTTATCACTGTTGATATTGACTTTGGTCACCTGGCTGAAGTAAAGTCTGTAAGTTTTTACCACTGCAAAGTTACTCTTCCTCCCCCCGCCCCTTTTTTCATACTGTGCCCTTTGGAAGGAAGCCACTATGTGCAGTCCATACTTGCAGGGTATCGACATAAATTATTTGACATTCTTCTGCACAGGGAATTTGTCCCTTGTCCCCTATTTATTTATTGATCCTATCATGTAAAATTTATATATATCAGTAATGGCTTGTGGATATTTATGTTCTATTTTGGGCTGTAATCCAATATTAAGGGTTTTTTTTTTTCCTGGGTTCTTTGTTCTTTTTCTAATTTTCACTTTGGTCATTGGGAGATCTTCCTGTTTTCCCCTGTCTCTTTCTGCCATACTTCATCATTTGGTTTTTTTGAGTACTTCTTTACTTTCCAGCACTACAAGAAGGTTCAGACTCATCCTGCATATTCTCTTACGTAGCTCTAGAATCAGCCATTTCTCCAAGAAGTGTCTAATTTTAAGCTCTTCAAAATTTTATAATGACTGAGTATATGTACCAATTTATCCCACTTCTGAAAGGAATTAATTATTTTTTTGAGAGTCTAGACCCTCTAAATCCCCCAATCCTCCATTAACTATTACTCTTGTTGCAATTTAGAATAATAAAAAACTCTGTGAATTTACATGCATTTACTTTATTCCCTGCCTTTTCATTCTTAACAATATACTTTTCTATCTTCAGTTATTTTTTTTCTTTTATTCATGGTGTCTCCTTTTTCTTATGAAATAAAAATATAAGGAAAGTGCTTTAAAATCTTTGTATTAATGGTATCACTAGCACTAGCTCTACTTTGCTCAAGTGTTCTGTCAGAGGTATTGGCATAGTGCTGCAATTTTTATACTCTAGAAATGCAAATGGTTTGGTTTCAGGCATATTACATTTGCTTTTCAAATAGGTGTCTTCTATTCAAATAGAATTGAGCTAGAGTATATTAGAAATCTAAGAATTACAGACAACCCTCTATCTACCATTTTAATATTAAACACAATCATGGGAAGCAGTGTACCTAGAATGTCATCTAAATTTTTTTCCCAACATGAAAAAATATTTTTAACAGTACATTGTAATTTCCTACAATGTTATGTCAACAGCAACCTAATTTCCTTTCCATGCTTACCAAGATTCTATTCAAATGAATCAACCTCATTTCACCTTATGATAGGATACAAGGAGAACATTAGTTGTTTAAAATTCAAAGATAAATGTAAAGTCACAATTTTTGCAAATTTACAAATCTCCCTCATATGAACAATTTGTGTTTTATCAAAGTATTTGTCAGACCTGTCAACTACTAGGAGAAATGTGTTAGAGGTGAATGCCTCCTTTCTCCCCACCACTAGAAAGTAAAAGCAAGGAAAAGCAAGGGTGCTAAAGGTCTAGGATTGAACTAGAATTCCTGAAGTATTTCAGACTTGGCCATCTTCTCTTCTGGAAGGAAATATTAAAAGGAAGGAGTCATCCTAACCCTATTATACCTTTCAGAAATTGAAACCTAGTGCTCTAAATAATCTAACTGAAAGGTGACTTGATAATACCTTCTATTCTTAACATAATAATTGCAAATGGAGTGGCTTCACTTCATTTCTCTGAAGTATGCCAAAACTGAGACTAAAGGAAAGAAAACTTCATTCCTGAGTAAAGATATGAGAGAGGTAGAGTCACAAAGACTGCAGGATAAAGCACATAACGAGTCAACTCACATGCAGTTCAGTACCAACCAGGTCTATATTCTCCCCGCTCTATATTGATAACAAATTTCTCATTTTTAAAAATATAATTTCCTTTGCTAGACTGTAAACTTCTCAAATATATTTAAAGACTCATGTTAACATAGTGAAATTAATATATTGAATGTTTGATACAGGTTTTTATGAACTGATAAATTATTTTGAGATTTTCCATTTGTATTATCCATTTAAATACATATATTGACCTACAAAAATTCCCTACAGGAATAGCCTTTATCAGAAATGTAACCTTTCATGACCTTTTCTAATAGTCATTTTCTATGGAGATAATACAAGAAAAACTAGTTGTTCCTTCTTTGTCTCTTGTTATAACATATATTTTGAACTTACCATGTGGATTTCCCTTTTAGGGTACCCATGCCTCAGATATCACTTCACTCTGCTTATTTCCTTCATAGAGCTCATCATTCTCTGAAATTATCTTATTTGTTTACTTACTTATATTTTTATCTGCCACACTTCATTAAGTCTTTAATTACATGGGAATTAAATTGGTCCTTTGATCATAAATGTTGCTCCAATATCTAGAACAATGTATTACATATTTGGCATCCAATAAAAAAAAAAGTGAATGAATTTGTGAGTTAAGAAAAGAACCTAGAGAGAAAGCAAACACTGCCAGAGACTGTGCCTCTGCTAAAGTAAGATGCATTTGCTGAGAAAAGAGACTACAATCATTGAATTGGATGCACTCCCACTGCACAATTTAAGAGCTACAGGACCCAAGAGGGAGTCAATTAATTCAAAAAGCAAATATTAACTAAATGCTTCTTTGGTGACCTAAGTTTAGCCAGACATTTAAAATTTAAAAATAGCAACCTGTGTCTTACCTTCACTGAATTCAAAATCTAAGCAGAAGAAAGAAAAGTCAATAGGTTTATTATGAAAAAGTATAATAAGCCCTGTGTTAACCATAGAGAATTGCGAGAGCACTAATTTCTGAAAATGGGATGAAGGTTGGATAAAAGTGTTCTCAAAAGGAATCATTTAGGTATTAATTCCAGCTTGATATCATTCATTAATACTTGCAAGCCCTCAGTTGTTGTCTCCTCAAATTTGTCTTAGCCCTGTATTCTTTCTCCATTTTCATTTCCAGAACTCATTTCAAACATATACTGGATCTTTCTTCTATGCCTTGTATTTTCTTTCCTATATTGTCAATCACCCCCACCCCCCACCCCAGTTGCATTCTGAATAACTTGATATAATCTTCTAGTTCACTAGTTCTTTCTACTCTGTGTGAAATTTGCTATCCCAATCCACTTCCAAATATGACCTTTATGGTTTTTAATTTTGGTTATTGAATGTTAAATTCTAATTTGTTTTGTTCTTTTCAAATCAGCTTTCCCACTTTTTATAATTTCCTCTTTCCTAACAATAAACCCAGCTTGGGGGCGCCTGGGTGGCTCAGTCATTAAGCATCTGCTTTCGGCCCAAGTCATGGTCCCAGGGTCCTGGGATCGAGCCCCACATTGGGCTCCCTGCTCCGCGGGAAGCCTGCTTCTCCCTCTTCCACTCCCCCTGCTTGTGTTCCCTCTCTCACTGTGTCTTTCTCTGTCAAATAAATAAATAAAATCTTAAAAAAAAAAAAAATCCCAGCTTGTCATTAGTGCTTTATGCATGGTAAGCACAGTTGCTTTAAAATTTCTGTTAATTCTAACATGTGCTATCTATATCAGTCTGTTTATACAGATTCTCATTCATAAGCTTCATAAGCCTTCATGCCATTTACCATAAGCCTGATAAACATTGATACTTGGTAGTCACTGAACTAGTTAAAAAATTCCAGAGGTAATCATTTGAGTCTACCTCAAAACACATTTCAGAGCTTGCACATCCACTGCCAATACAAGCTGTGTATATACAAGGTCACATTTGTGGGACAGGCTCATTTGATACCCCAGTTTCTTAGGGACAGCTCCCTCCCCCATTCCATTTTCTCTTTCCTTTTTATTTTCCTTCCTGGCTTAACATGTCCTCCAAAGCATTTTTGGGTTGAAGTAAAAAGGTATATTTATTGCTGATTTGCTCTTTTCCTGAGGATTTGGCTTTTTTTTTTTTTTTTCCTGTAAGGGGAGGGGAGAGGGGAGAAGAGAACAGAGACTCTTAGTGATGAATGTAAGACCCTCATACAGAGGTGGTGAAAAATGTGGTTTACGCTAGTTTGAGTAAACTATCTAAAAAACCAATTGAGAAAAATAGCAAATATAAAAAAAAAATTAGAAACAAGAACCTGATATTCAGTAAATCATTATCTACCATCACTTCCTAAATATTGTATTTATTACAAACAGATTGTATCTTCCCTCTACAAAAAGACAATCATCATTACAGGTTCAGACTTATCCTCTAAAAAAATCATAAGTAATTATATTAGGAAAATAAATGCATCTCTTTTGTTCTATACTTTTTTTTTAATTTTCTGGGAAGTTTTCCAATGTAAAACCAATAATGAGTATAAAATATAAGAAGATAAATTTTTATGCCATCTCTATTGAAGAGAAATAAAAAATAGATATTGTCAAAGTAGAAAATGCTTCAGAGCTAATTAATCCCATCCCTTATTTTTACCCATTTACTTCTAAGAAGTCACATCTAATCTTGCATAAAGAACACTGTACTATATTCCAACAAGTTTGTTTTAAATTTGTTAACAAATTTAAAAAGGTTTTATGTAGATGTCCCTGATTCTGTAGATCTGAAAGAGAAGGATGGTTAAAATACTACGGAGAAGAAAGATTGCCCTAATTTGGAACCAAAGTGGAATTGCAAGTAGATATAGACTTCCTTTAAAAATTCAATTGTTTATCTGTGACTATCTGGGAAGATGTGTAGAAGACTGTGAGTCCATATCAGAGATCAAGACAGAAAGAGTGAAGGGTCAATTTGCAAGTTAGACCATGAGAATACTCTGGTGAGCGGCAGTATGAGTAAAAACTTTGACATCGTGAACCATGAGCTCTTTAAAGCTAGACTCATGCCTAATTAATAATCTACTCATCCCTAGCAGAGTGCCAGACACGTGGTAAACAAACAAAACAAAAAAACAAAAAACTCAGTGGATGTTTACTGATCCACTGGATGATTCAAAGAAGGGATTAATGCACATTTAATTAGCACATTGTAAGCTATAATAGGCAACCCATATAACTTCTCTCATTTGTACCTTACTGTAATATTATTATGTATATATTTTATCGGTTTTGTCTTTGTTGTTTAAACAGTTACAGGAAGGGACAGATTAGAATGTTCTAAGGTGCTCTTTCATTGTGAAAAGCTGTAGACTTTTCATGTGAGATTTCATGCCTTTCATCTGAGGAGGGTTGAAATGCCATAACACCACCCTTGTGAGAAGTCTCTTATACTTGGGAAAAGTGGAGAATCCAGTCCAGCAGCAAGAGACAATGCCCCACTTATTCCAAGGCTGGTGCTCTACTAGTAGAGAAGATAGACATATCGGGGGAATTTGGGAGCCAACCTAGTTGCTTAGAGGTAGAGGGAAAATAAATTTGAAATGGAATGAAATGCCTATGACTATACTAGAAGTTGACGAAAAGGAGTTGCCTCAATTTTTAATTCTAAGGCTATTGAAGAGGAGTGAGAGAGCAAAATTTTTAAATAAAAGTGTATGTAATCACAGGAAGCAGCTTTAATGACTAATAATCGAAGTTAAGTCTCAGATGTAGTTTTCTCTTCCCCACACCAATTTCATAACCTCGTCAGATAAATCATAGTTTATTGTAAAGTTGGTAAATAACAGAGCACCCTGGGAGATTAAGAGGAGATTAACTTTGCCTTTTTATTAAGTAGCTAGAGGCAAACAGAAGTCATAAAAATGTTTCAATAAATGACTGGCTTAACAGATCCTATTGCATCAGCATCAAATATGTCCTCCCTCCGCCACACACACACATACGCTAATAGTGTGTACAATAGAATCTCATTTCTGTTCACCTTTTAATACAAAGCCAAGAATAGAAAACTTTGCCTGTGAGAAACTTTTCCTGAAGCTTCTCTTTATAGGTGGGAAAATTTTCTGTAAAATGGATCTGAAAATACGTATTTGTATATTTTCAAAGATAATGCTTTCGGCATTGTATCTAAGAAAACTTCACTTAACCCAACATCACAAAGATTTTTTTCTCATGATTTCTTCTGTAATTTTTATAGTTTTTAGTTTTACATTTAGGTCTGTGATCCAGTTTAAGTTAATTTTCGTATATGGTACAAGGTATGGACTGAGGTTCATTTTATTACAGATGGATATCCATTTTATTAAAAAGACTACTCTTTTTCTACTGAATTATTATGGCACTCATGTTGGAATCAGTCAGTTATACTTGTGGGGCCCATTTTCTGGACTCTTGAATCATTAATCTATTTGTCTATCTCAGCAATGCCATACTATCTTGATTATTTTATAGCTTTACAACAAGTCCTGAAATCAGACAGTGTTAATCATCCAACTCTTTTCTTTTCCAAAGCTGCTTTGGCAATCATGCGTTTTTTCCAATTATGTATAAATTTTAGAGTCAATTTTTAAAATTCTATATTGTGTGTGTGTGTATATATATTTTATGCATATATATAATATACATATATAAAAAGTTCAAGTTCTACCAAATATATAATATATGTTATATAATTTTATATATTTGTTTTATGTATTTTTATATATTTTTGTAAATATTTATATATAATATAATATAAATATATTCACATATATAATGTGTAATATAAACATATGTAGTTCTATAAATATATATATTGTATGTTACATATAATAAAAATGTACTATATTATACATATTATATAGCTTGCTGGACTATGGTAGATTCCAAAAATTGTGGTTGTTGTATCAAAGGATAAACACATAAAGAATTTTCTTCCATATTTTCCAAGTTTCCCTTTTAAAGGGGTTGAATGATTTTACATTCTACTTGCATAGGATGTATTTTATTATATAATTTCGCTATTGGTTAACAAAGTGCAGCATTTCAAAATTTATATATATATATATACACATACATATGTACATATATATATACATATATTTACACTTTTATGGTCTAATATGGAACAGATATTTTTCCTATCCTATTTGAAACAGGTTAACACATTTTTCTGCCTATTGTACTCTCTACTTTAGCAATGGTATCTGGATTTTTTTTAAGTTTTTATTTAAATTCCAGTTAGTTAACATACAGTATAATATTAGTTTTAGGTGTACAATATAGTGATTCAACACTTCCTTACAACACCCAGTGCTCATCACAACAAGTGCCCTCCTTAATCCACATCACCTTTTTCACACATCCCCCCACCCACCTCCCCTCTGGTAACCATCAGATTGGTCTCTATAATTGAGTCTGTTTCTTGGTTTGCCTCTCTCTCTCCCCTTTGCTCCTTTGTTTTGTTTCTTAAATTCCACATATGAGTGAAATCCATCATATGGTATTTGTGTTTCTCTGACTGGCTTATTTCACTTAGCATCATACTCTATTTAAATACAAATCATATTATTATTTTATCATGGTCTGTATTTTCTTTCTAGAATAATTTTTTACATTGCCACTATTTTTCTATAAATTTTATTTTATTATGTTATGTTAGTCACCATACAATGTATCATTAGTTTTTGATGTGGTGATCCACGATTCATTGTTTTCATATAACGCCCAGTGCTCCATGCATTACGTGCCCTCCTTAATACCCATCACCGGGATAACCCATCCCCCCACCACCCTCTCCTCTAAAACCCTGTTTGTTTCTCAGAGTCCATAGTCTCTCATGGTTCATCTCTCCCTCCAATTTCCCCCCCTTCATTTTTCCCTTCCTTCTCCTAATGTCTTCCATGCTATTCCTTATGTTCTACAAATAAGTGAAACCATATGATAATTGACTGTCTCTGCTTGACTTATATCACTTAGGATAATTTCCTCCAATCCCATCCATGTTGATGTAAAAGTTGGGTATTCATCCTTTCTGATGGCTGAGTAATATTCCATTGTATATATGGACCACATCTTTCTCCATTCATCTGTTGAAGGGCGTCTCGGCTCTTTCCACAGTTTGGCTATTGCGGACATTGCTGCTATGAACACTGGGGTGCTTATGACCCTTCTTTTCACTACATCTGTGTCTTTGGGGTAAATACCCAGTAGTGCAATTGCTGGGTCATAGGGTAGCTCTATTTTTAATTTTTTGAGGCACCTCCACACTGTTTTCCAAAGTGGCTGTACTAACTTGCATTCCCACCAACAGTGAAAGAGGGTTTCCCTTTCTCCACAACCTCTCCAACATTGTTGTTTCTTGCCCTGCCAATTTTTGCCATCCTAACTGGTGTAAGGTGGTATCTCAGTGTGGTTTTGATTTGGATTTCCCTGATGGCTAATGATGATGAACACTTTTTCATGTATCTGTTAGCCATTTGTATGTCATCTTCAGAGAAGTGTCTCTTCATGTCTTCTGCCCGTTTTTTGACTCGATTATTTGTTTGTTGGGTGTTGAGTTTGAGAAGTTCTTTATAGATCTTGGATACCAGCCCTTTATCTGTAGTGTCATTTGCAAATATCTTCTCCCATTCTGTGGGTTGCCTCTTTGTTTTGTTGACTGTTTCCTTTGCTGTGCAGAAGCTTTTCATCTTGATGAAGTCCCAAAAGTTCATTTTTGCTTTTGTTTCACTAGCTTTTGGAGATGTATCTTGAAAGAAGTTGCTGTGGCCGATGTCAAAGAGGTTATTGCCTATGTTCTCCTCTAGGATTTTGATGGATTCCTGTCTCACATTGAGGTCTTTCATCCACTTTGAGTTTATCTTTGTGTATGGTGTTAGAGAATGGTCGAGTTTCATTCTTCTGCATGTGGCTGTCCAATTTTCCCAGCACCATTTATTGAAGAGACTGTCTTTTTTCCATTGCATATTTTTTCCTGCTTTGTCAAAGATTGTTTGACCATAGAGTTGAAGGTCCATATCTGGGCTCTCTATTCTATTCCATTGGTCTTTATGTCTGTTTTTGTGCCAGTACCATGCTGTCTAGGTGATCACTCCTTTGTAATATAGCTTGAAATTGGGTAACGTGATGCCCCCAACTTTGTTTTTCTTTTTCAACATGTCCTTGGCGATTTGGGGTCTTTTCTGATTCCATACAAATTTTAGGATTGTTTGTTCCAGCACTTTGAAAAGTATCATTGGAATTTTGATTGGGATAGCACTGAAAGTATAGATTGCTCTGGGTAGCATAGACATTTTAACAATGTTTATTCTTCCAATCCATAAGCATGGAATGCTTTTCCATCTTTATGTGTCTTCTTCAATTTCTTTTATGAGTGTTCTGTAGTTCCTAGAGTATAGATCCTTTACCTCTTTGGTTAGGTTTATTCTGACGTATCTTATGTTTTTGGTGCTATTGTAAATGGAATCGTTTCTCTAATTTCTCTTTCTACAGTTGCATTGTTAGCGTATAAGAAAGCAACTGATTTCTGTGCATTGGTTTTGTATCCTGCCACATTACTGAATTGCTGGATGAGTTCTAGTAATTTGGGGGTGGAGTCTTTTGGGTTTTCCACATAAAGTATCATGTCGTCTGCGAAAAGAGAGAGTTTGACTTCTTCTTTGCCAATTTGAATACCTTTCATTTCTTTTTGTTGTCTGATTGCTGTTGCTAGGATTTCTAATACTATGTTGAAAAATAGTGGCGAGAGTGGGCATCCTTGTCATGTTCCTGATCTTAAGGAAAGGGCTCTCAGCTTTTTGCCATTGAGGATGATATTCGCTAAGTGTTTTTCATGGATGGATTTTATGAATTTGAGGAATGTTCCCTCTATCCCTATACTCTGGAGAGTTTTAATCAGGAAAGGATGCTATATTTTGTCAAATGCTTTTTCTGCATCAATTGAGAGGACCATATGGTTCTTCTCTCTCCTCTTATTAATGTGTTCTATCACATTGATTGATTTGCAAATGTTGAACCACCCTTGCATCCCGGGGATAAATTCCACTTGGTTGTGGTGGATGATTCTTTTAGTGTATTGTTGGATCTTACTAGCTAGGATTTTGTTGAGGATTTTGGAATCCATATTCATCAGAGATACCGGTCTGAAATTCTCCTTTTTGATGGGGTCTTTGCCTGGTTTGGGGATTAAGGTAATGCTGGCCTCATAGAATGAGTCTGGAAGTTTTCCTTCTGTTTCTAATTTTTGAAACAGCTTCAGTAGAATAGGTATTATTTCTTCTTTGAATGTTTGGTCGAATTCCCCAGGGAATCCATCAGGCCCTGGACTCTTGTTTTTTCGGAGGTTTTTGATCACTGCTTCAATCTCATTACTGGTTATTGGCCTATTCAGTTTGTCAATTTCTTCCTGTTTCAGTCTTGGCAGTTTATAGGTTTCCAGGAAGGCCTCCATTTCATCCAGATTGCTCAGTTTATTGGCATATAGTTGTTGATAATAATTTCTAATAATTGTTTCTCTTTCCTTGGTGTTAGTCGTGATCTTTCCCCTTTCATTCATAATATTATTAATTTGGGTCCTTTCTCTTTTGTTTTGGATAAGTCTGGCCAGTGGTTTATCGATTTTATTAATTCTTTCAAAGAACCAGCTTCTAGTTTCGTTGATCTGATCTACTGTGTTTCTGGTTTCTAATTCATTGATCTCTGCTCTAATCTTAATTATTTCTCTTCTAATGCGTGGCTTAGGCATCGTTTGTTGCTTTTTCTCTAGTTCTTTAAGGTGTAGAGTTAGTTGGTGAATTTGGGATTTTTCTATTTTTTTGAGTGAGGCTTGGATGGCTATGTGTTTCCCCTTTAGAACCACCTTTGCAGTATCCCATAGGTTTTGGACCAATGTGTTTTCATTCTCATTGGTTTCCATGAATTGTTCAAGTTCTTCTTTGATTTCCTGGTTGACCCAAACATTCTTGAGCAGAGTGGTCTTTAGCTTCCAAGTGTTTGAATTTCTGCCAAATGTTTTCTTGTGATTGAGCTCCAGTTTTAAAGCATTATGGTCTGAGAATATACAAGGAATAATTTCAATCTTTTGGTATCCGTTGAGACCTGATTTGTGACCCAGTATGTGGTCTATTCTGGAGAAAGTTCCATGTGCGCTCAAGAAGAATGAGTATTCTGTTGTTTTAGGGTGGAATATTCTGTAAATATCTATGAGGTCCATCTGGTCCAGTGTGTCATTCAAAGCTCTTGTTTCTTTGTTGATTTTCTGCTTAGAAGATCTCTTGCTGAGCGTGGAATATTGAGGTCTCCCACAATTAACGTATTGTTATCAATATGACTCTTCATTTTGGTTAACAGTTGGCTTATGTAGATGATTGCTCCCATGTTGGGGGCATAGATATTTACAATTGTTAGATCTTCTTGTTGGATAGACCCTTTAAGAATGATATAGTGTCCTTCTGTGTCTCTAAATACAGTTTTTAGTTTAAAATCTAATTTGTCTGATAAGAATTGCTACCTTGGCTTTCTTTTGAGGTCCGTTGGCATGGAAGATGGATCTCTATCCCTTCACTTTCAGTCTGGATGTATCTTTAGGTTCAAAATGAGTCTCTTGTAGACAGCATATGGATGGGTCCTGTCTTTTTATCCAGTCTGCAACCCTGTGCCATTTTATTGGAGCATTTAGGCTGTTCATGTTGAGAGTGATTATTGAAAGATATGAATTTATTGTCATCATGTTGCCTGTGAAGACCTTGTTTTTAATAGATTGTCTTGTAAATATCTATTGTATATCACTCTTGGGGTCTTTCTCCTTTTAAAGAACCCCTTAATATTTTTTGCAGGGCGGGCTTAGTGGTCACATATTCTTTCAGTTTCTGCCAGTCGTGGAAGCTCTGCACCTCTCCATCCATTCTAAATGACAGCTTTGCTGGATAAAGTATTCTTGGCTGCATGTTCTTCTTGTTTAGTACCCTGAATATGTCTTGCTAGCCCTTTCTGGCTGGCCAGGTCTATGTGGATAGGTGTGACATTATTCTGATGTTCCTCCCCCTACGTAAGGAATCTCTACCCCCTAACTGCCCTTAAGATGATTTCCTTAGTTCTAAGATTTGTGAGTTTTACTATCACATGCCGAGGTGTTGGCCTGTTTTCCTTGATCTTGGGCGGGGTCCCCTCCGCCTCTAGGATGAGAATGTTAGTTTCATTCCCCAAATTAGGGAAGTTCTCAGCTACGATTTGCTCAAATATATCTTCTAGTCCTCTCTCTCTCTCCAACCCCTCCAGGATTCCAATAATTCTGACATTGCAATGTTTCATGGTGTCACTTATTTCTCGGATTCTATTTTCATGGATTCTGAGTTGTTTTTCCCTGGCCTCCTCTTTTCCCTTTTTACCTATTAAATTGTCTTCTAGGTCACTAATTCATTCTTCTGCCTCACTTACCCTAGCTGTTAGATTATGTAGATTAGATTGGATCTCATTGAGCATTTTTAATTTCTGCCAATTCAACTTTTATTTCTGCCCTCAGAGACTCTATGTTGCCATTAATTGATTTCTACATTCTAGCTATTGTCTTCACAGTTGCTAGCCTGAATTCCATCTCCGACATCTTGGTTATATCTGAATCCATTTGTAAATCTGTGGCATAAGTCATAATCTCTGAGTCTTTCCTATTTTGGGAGTTCCTCCTCCTAGTCATTCTGTTGAGGGGTGGTTGAGGGAATGTATAGAGTCCAAATTATTGACCACAACCCAAGCAAGATGCACCTGTTTTATAGGGACCTTATGGTTGCTGGCCTCTTGTTCTCCCAGGCTGTCTTCTGGGGGAGGGGCCTGCTGCACTGTTACTCAGGCAACCCTGTTTGGGCAGAGTTGCCCTGCCCCCTGTGCCGGAGGATGGACTCAGTGAAAACCGGTTTTTTGGAGTTTTTGTTCTCTGGCAGCTTTTCCAGGCGGCTTTCTGCATCTCTTCTGAGAGTCAGAGCAAAAGAGACTATTTCTAACCCTCTGCCTCAGAGCAGAGAGATCGCAGTCTGTTCTTCAGTGAGCTCTCCAGGCCACACTGTCTCCATTTCTGTCTGTGCTGCTATAAACTGCAGCGTCCTGGGTTGTGCACCCCTTAGCAGTACCCCCAGTCCTGCCTCCAGGTCAGGCCACATCTCTGTGCTTTGTGCTCTAAACCCCCAGTCCCACACACAGCCCCGCTGCTCTGATTTCTGTCTAAAGTCCTTTCCCCGCCGCTACTGGTCTGCGAGTCTGTGCCCCATCCCCAGCACAGGAGGCTATTGATCACTGTGGTGTGTGATCCCCATGGCTGGGCTCCCTCCCACTGCCATTTATCCTCCAATATCTGCCTGCAGAATCACGGCTCCCCACTTCGTACCTCAAAACCAACCGCTGGCGATATTCTGTTTGTAGAGATCCAGATCTATCTTCTTACATCTCAGGCTGATTTCATGGGTGTTCAGTGTCATCTGGTAGATAGCCAGCTCAATTCTGGGGGCTGGTTGGAATAGGGTCCCCTACATCTCCACCATCTTTTCCCCCTCCCATTTCCACTATTTTTCAACCAGATTTATAATACTTATTTAGATGCCCATATTAGCTGATCTTACTTAGCCTTATATTTGCACTTTAAATATTTTTTTTAAGATTTTATTTATTTATTTGACAGAGAGAGAATGAGAGAGAGAGCACATGAGAGTGGGGAGGGTCAGAGGGAGAAGCAGACTCCCTGCCGAGCAGGGAGCCCGATGCAGGACTCGATCCCGGGACTCCAGGATCATGACCTGAGCTGAAGGCAGTCGCTTAACCAACTGAGCCACCCAGGCACCCTGCACTTTAAATTTTATTTTCTTAGTATAAGTATACTTAAAATCATACTTTCAAGTATAGCTCCTAGGACGTTATTAATTTGCAATAATAATTTTCGGAATCAGCATTCTTTGGTTCTGTAGCCTGCCTATGTTTCCATTATCAAACCCCATTTACTTTAGTGGTTTTTCCTCCAGTTTCTTCAAGTTGATTTAATTATATATATATATATATATGTTGTTTTGTTTTTTTTTTTAGAAAATTATGTGTGTGTGTCATTAGAGTCATTCTTTTATTTTTGCCCCAAATGGAGAAGATTTTTTTCAAAGAATCTGGCATGCAAAATGTACCATTTCTTTACTTTCAGGATCAACTTAAATTCTACCTGATTTTTATATTAATTTGATAATTTCAGTAGAATTTGCTTGTTGTTTGACTAAATTTGTATGGACCACTCTTCTCTAGAAATCCTCTATATTAAGCACTAATAAATACTCTTTCAGCAACAAACATTTGCTTGCTTTAGGACCTCAGAACTTGTATATACATCACTTTTTTTTTTTTTTAGATTTTATTTATTTATTTGAGAGAGAGAGAGCATGAGCAAGGGGGAAGCAGAGGGAAGGAGAAGCAGACTCCCCGCTGTACAAAGAGCTCAATGATGACATGGGGCTTTATCCCAGGACCCTGGGATCATGACCTGAGCCGAAGGCAGACGTTTAACTGACTGAGCCACCCAGGTGCCCTACATCACATTTAATATATCATTGTAAAGCCTTCCTAATTGAACTTGCCCTGCTTGGAGTTCAGAGATTTGCTGTATTCATTAGCATTTTGAATTAGCATTCATTAGCATTAGCATCCAGAAAAAATCTTAGATAACAGATATATGACATTGGACAACTCACTTAAGAAATACTCTCATCTCAGGTAAAATTGAAGTATTTGGCATCAGATAGTATGTGTGTTTATATGAGTGCCTATTATATGATTGATATACATAATGTGCTTAATACATTGATTTGAAGTATTTGTTTATTTCTTAAGATTTTATTTATTTAAGAGAGAGAGAGCGAGAGAGAGAGAGCATGAGCGGGGCAGAGGGCAAGGGAGAAGCAGACTATGCACGAAGAAGGGAGCCTGATGTGGGCTCAGTCTTAGGACCCAGAGATCATGACCCGAGCTGAAGACAGACACTTAACCGACGGAACCACCCAGGCACCCCAATTCAAAGATTTTAAATGTTTAATTTATTATTACTCTTGTAATGAAATTTGCTGTTTTTATTTTTAGTTACTCTAAAACTTACCTTTAATAATTGACTGCATTCTAATGGCTATATTTCCTCAATAATTGTAATTTTACCCCTCCACCTAACACCTACAGAAGCCCTGTGTGACTCAAAAAGAATTTCAAGATCTCCTCAGTATGTTAAGATAGGATATATGAAGTACGATGACTACTTTTGGACTTTGAAAAATGACTTTCAACTGAGAAATGCAGATCTCTGTAGTCTTGGACTAAGACCCCTGTCTGTCAAAAACTGTAGAATTCTTCCCTGTGACATTTGGATATAATGGATATCATCATCATCCCAATGTTTTTGAGCCCAGACCCCTCCCTCTTTCTCTCCTTTTTGACATGAAGTGTTTAAAGGCTTCAATTTGTATGGATTCTCATAAAATATGTGGATTCTTAATAATACAAAAATAGGATTTGTTAAATCTGAGCAGAGATTCCCAGCAACACTGTGCTTAACATCAGTACTTCACTCACTAAGGGAATATAAATTAGAAAATTGGTAAATCTTTTGCCTCAAAAAATATGCTGGAGGAAGTTAAGAATTGCTTAGTCATATAAAAGAGAAACTGTATTATTCTTTTTTTCCCTGAAATACATGATTTTATTGATTCAATTTGATTTGATTGATGTATGTCTGATCTATAGAATTATAGTAGTTTCAGGTATACAAAAGAGCAATTCAGTATATTATATTTTGCTAAATGACCATCACAATAATTCTAGTTAACAACCATAACTATACATAGTTACAAAGTTTAATTTGTATTTTTCTAGATGTTTTATTTAAATTCAATTTAGTTAACATATACTGTATTATTAGTTTCAGGGGTAGAATTTAGTGACTCATCAGTTGCATATTACACCCAGTGCTCATTACAACAAGTGCCCTCTTTAATGCCCATCACCCAATTACCCCATCCCCTCACGCACCTCCCCTCCAGCAACCCTGAGGTTGTTTCCTAGAGTAAAAGTCTTTTATGGTGTGCCTCCCTCTCTGTTTTCATTTTATTTTATTTTTCCTTTCCTTCCTCTATGTCTTATTCTTAATCATGAAATTTGGCAGGTCTGTCTGCTAAAGCTTGGAGGGGAGGTTCCCCTGATACATATTCTCTGTGTGTGTGTGTGCATATGTGTGTGTGTGTGTGTGTGTTTTAGTGTCAACTCCTTTTGTCCATTGAATTTTTGCTACTCAGTAGGGATGGGATAGGTCAGCTCACCTTAATCACTCACATCATGACTTACTGTTTTTATCACCCAACAGTGTTTTTGGCCTCAAGGTCAGTGATCCATACATGTAAAGGAAATATAACCCCATACTTGGGGGAGGCATTTTATTTTTGTGTCAGAGAAGAGGCATGTCTATAGCTATATCAAAATCGATATCGAAATCTATATCTAGCTATCTATATACATATATAACAACTTAAAGTGTAGAAAGAGGGAATTAGGCTACATTTAATGGCCAGAATTAATTTTCCCTTTATCTCCTCTTAGAAATGTGTGCTTCATTCTTATTTTATGCTGATTCTTTCCTATTGGGGAATTTGGCTCTATTTATCTCACTTAGTTCTCTATAGTCAGCTTCTCTGTATATTTTGTAATTTGGCTATCTTTTTCCTTTTCGGCACTGATGGTTCTATAAAGCATTGGATTTAGCACAAAGCCAATTAAAAGCAGTGTAATTAGCTATGATTCTTTATGTTCTGTACAAATTGCACTTGTCTTTGTATGAAAAAGGCACTGCTAAATTCTCTTAAGCCTTCATCATTTCAGAACATGCACTTTCTGTGTCTGCTCGAACATTTGGTAGTAATATTTTCAGTCTTTCTCAGATTCCTTTTATTTGTAAAAAGTCCATGACTCAAAGCCATGCTTCTGGGCCACAGAAAGCAAAGAATCTGCATTGTAATGAAAACACAGCCCTTTGTGAAAGGGTTCAAGAAAATGTTTTTTACGGCAAATGAATAAATAACCTGTGAAAGTCTTCACAATTGAACATTATTAAGTTAAACAGGCTTATTAAGATTCATAAAGCAATTAGAAGCATTAGGCTGAATTCTCTTGTCATTTTCTTCTGCCTGTCCTCATATTAAAGTCAATGGGAACTGTATGCTTTTGGCCGTAGGCAAAATGTGGCCCATTTTGAATAAGAATAGCATCTGCAATTATACTAGCTGAGATAAAAATTAAAAGGTCCATCAGTTCTTACACTTCAGAGCATAAGATTATAACCAGATGGTGCCAGAAAGTTTCTGCTGGGCATGAGGACTCACTAATGGACAGGTGCATTATGACAATTTTCTTTTGACCTCCCTTCTCATAATGTCTCACACACACACAGACGTGCCAAATATAGGACATCAAAACAAATGGGACATTTGCATTTTAACAGGACAAAAATCCCTCCATGGCCTAACAATATTGAGACTTAGAGATCCTAACAGGTGTGGGAAATTTCAATGAAAACATTTTAGAATTGCATCCAACTAATGGCAATGCAACTTATCTTAGACCTGGCTATTTTTGTTTTTACATGCACCCTGGTAATTTACCTTAATCTACATTCACCTCTGGACATAACAGTATGATAAGATCTTTGCGAGGGGAAAGGAAGAACAACTCATTGGAATTTAAAAACCTCTGCACCTAGATGTGAAGAATCAATTAACTGATACATATTCATTAAACGTCCAGTAGTTTTAGAACACTGGGTTTGTGAAAAATGTAGAAGAAAAATAAGATACCATATTTTACTTCAGGGAGCTGAAAATTCTTCTTTTGAGCTATGTGAGATTTGATGGTCTATAAATTTAATAAGGAATCCAGAAAATAAAATGTGGACTGAAGCAATCAGGAAATGCCATGATTGTGTACCTGAAATTGGGGAGAACTGCTAAAATGCCAAGAGATTCGTATTTGCTCTTATAAGTTATAGAGAACCTAAAACTAAAGTTATTTATTTTTATTTTTTAAAAATTCAATAAAAATTCCCAGGGTATTATTTTGTTAATTTCTGTTGTATTGTTATATATTTGCATAATTTCATATCATAAAATTAATGAAAAATGTTGTTCATGTTAATTTTTCTTTATACTTCAGACACCCTGAGGAGTACAGTTGACCCTTGAACAACAGAGATTTGAACTGTGCAGGCCCACTAATACATGGATTTTTTTTTCAATAAATACAGTGCAATACTGTACATGTATTTTCTCTTCCTTATAGTTTTCTTAATACCATTTTATTTTCTCTAGCTTACTTTATTATAAGAGTGCAACATATAATACATATAGCATACAAAATATGCATTAATCAACTCCTTATGTAATCAGTAAGGCTTCTGTTCAACAGCAGGCTATTTCTGCTTAAGTTTTTGGGGATTAAAAAACTGTGATTTTTTTTTACTACAAGGGGCAGTGATCAGCATTCCCAACCCCTATGTTGTTCAAAGGTTATCTGTAGGGGCGCCTGAGTGGCTCAGTCGGTTAAGCATCTGCCTTCGGCTCAGGTCATGATCCACAAGGTTTCTGGGATTAAGTCCCATATCTTCTGCACGATCCTCAAGATCCTGAGATTGAGTCCAGAATCAAGCCTGCTTCTCCTTCTGCCTACCACTCCCCCTGCTTGTGCTCTCTCTCTCTCTGGCAGATAAATAAAATCTTAAAAAAAAAAAAAAGATCATCTGTAATATATTGTACTTATATTGGGGGAGTTTAATCAAACTTCTTTGTATGGATGAGATTAGTATAGTGCTGATTTTGTTTTAATAAATTATTTTCTAGAGAAAGCTAGTCATATATTCTTTTCTTTTACCCTCATAAAACCTTGCATTAGAGTATATATTCCCAACACTTAGTGCAAAGTTTCATAATTTATTTCTTTAATGCAATGACCTATTTTGCCACATCAGTAATCAAGGAATCTGCTCTAAGAATGTTGGTCTCTTTGGACAGATCATAGAAATTTAACACACATTGATTGTGTAATAAAAAAAAAGGATATTATTTTTAGTCTGCAGATACGATAGTTCAGGCTGAATGAAATAGACCTAGCATTGGGAGATGACTAATGGACCCTGCCTTCTTGGGATGTATATGACCAAGAAGTCATGCACATTCGACCTTGGCTGCATGAGATGTGTACTTATCACTCATATAAGCAATGCTCTTGTGCCTGTGATTTGATAATCCAAAAATAAAATGAACAACAACGACAAAAGAAATTTATATTTTGATTTGTCTATTTTAAAGTAACTGAAAAACAACAGTGATGACAAAATATCCTTCTTGAAGTGATGCATTTCTTGTAATGGAATATGATTACTAGTAGATTTCAATTTCTAATGCTGCTCTGCTTCTTGGAGAAATACTACGAAAAATTGTCTTCTTGCATATAATAGTAGTTCCTCAGGTAGGTATAAACATATTTGAATATCTCAGATTCCTTTAAACATTTCTACATCATTTTACCATGCTGGCCAACTTTATCTGGACAAATACCCTTTTTTGTCCTTGTTAGGTAGGGATTATTTAATTTAGAAAAAAGAACTTCAGTTATTTTTTTACAATCTTAAAACAAACTGACTAGAACAAAATAATTTGAAAATTATATTTTATCATAAAAGCGATGTAATTTTTATTAATGCAGCTTCTATTTGGGTTTGCATATTAGGAAGTCATTTCATTCATTGTATTAAATTTCCAATGTCACAACACCCACAGATGTTTTTCACCTGAGCCATCCTAGGCCTTTTCACCCAATGCTACCATAATCAAAGTTGATTTTTAATTCAGATCTTTACACTTTATTTCTGTAAAACTTGCCTTTTCCATTCCATGCTGGTATTACAGTTGCCGGGTTCATTTAAAATCTTTATTTAGCCATCTATCATGTAAGCTGTCCCTCTCAGCTTCATTTAACTTCAGGCTTTAAAAAGCTGGTTTCAACGTATTCTTTTGTGATAAATTTATTTGAGAAAATAGATTGAAGTAGCTTCATAGCTCTTTACTGCATACCTCTCTTCTAGATTTCCATAGTTTAATGTCACACTTTAATAATGATTTTCAATTAGAGACAATTACATTTTCTTCAACTCACATAGTTTCATCACTTAAAAAAGAAATGAAGGCTAGAGGTGCCTGGCTGGCTCAGTCGGAGGAGCATGCAACTCTTGATCTCCGGGGTCCTGAGTTGGGGCCCCACACTGGGTGTAGAGATTACTTAAACAAACAAAAATTAAAGAAAAAAATGAAGGCTTATACTTAACTTTGCCACTCATATTTTATGAAAACCAAGTTTTCATGTGTTAGCTAGATAAGAGAGATCAAATATAGTGAAATCTAGACAAAATTTGAGAAATGAAATTCAATCATAATCAGAAAAATTTAAATATAAAGGAGGCTAGAATAAACTGGAGTTGACATTTATTGACTCTGTATCTTTTTTATTTTTGCCAATTTGCTGAGCTCAAGTATTATATTTATTAGTAGTACTTTGAGTAGAGTGCAGATATGTTATCTGATAACTGGATGTACAATATAGGTATTATGTATGTAGTAAGAATAAGGTGATGAAAAATACTGGTGAAAGGCTTGGCAGAATCCATGTTTAACCCCAACAAAAAGCCTATTTTCTTGAATTCTTGAAGAACATTTTATAGACAGGGAATAAAATGGGCAAACGATGACACAAAATATCAGTTACATATGAATCTAAATTATTAATCTCCATTATTCTGAATAATTAAAATATTGAATATTTAGTAAAAAAAAAATCTTCCATGTCTTTAGAGCTTCTCAGATACCTGTCACATTTAAAACAAACTAATAATCTCTATTTTATTGAAATTAAATCTCAAAGCCTAGTATCATATAAATATGATCTTAAAACAAATTTTGGTATCATTTTTTTACATGTTTTCACTAAATCCATATCGGTCTTCTTGGCATAAATTTGGGGAAATTGTCTGAAAATGTATTATTACTGGGGAGAAGGTATCTGGAGTTTGTGGGTGGGGAATAGTTATTAATAGGCCTGGAATCTGTTCTCTTCCTTAATCAGTCATTAAGGGGAGTGTCTCAGGTTGTTGGGGGGAGATAAGGTGGCTTGATCAAATCTCATTGTAAACACGTTAATGATAGACTTCCTAGAAGAAAAGCTAATGTTTTAATCTAATAGGAGAGCTTATATCTAGGGCACACTTTTAGCCGGGTATACCTGGGCTGTCTGGGACTATTTATAGTAAACAAACTAGGAATCTATGATTAATGGGCATATTCCCCAGAAAACATTAGGCTCTATAACAATCTGAATACAAAATTATATTCTATGATTAAAAGCTGCTCTCTTTTGCATAAGTCATGTAGCCACATTAAAGACCTCATATGTTAAACTGCACTTCCCGATGCCAGGAGAAAGGACATGCGTGGGGAGCTGCATTAGCAGTACTGGACTTCTCTCTGATTCATCGGTGCCTCAATATTACCTCTATCTTTTAAAATGCTGGTAAATTACTGGCAAGATCTCTGATTCAAGTGAACATGACTTGACAACACAATAATTTGTAACCTTTCAGGTTTTTGAAAAGAGAGTATGGAACATAAAACTATAGAGGGTAGGTGTAATGGTGAGTCAAGTAATCATTTGGGGTACTTAAATCATGAACCTCAAATTAGCTAAATCCCACTTGTTTTGATTGAGCAGGTTCTATAGAGTAAGCGTGACATTAAGTATTGTCAGGGCAATGATTATGGATACAAGCGTAGTCTCTGCTTTCCAGCACAAGCTAATGAGAGATGGCCTCAAAAAACAACTCAAACTCATGGTAAAAGTGGACTCTATAATGAAGATGCTGTTGAAGATCAAGAAGGGAGGAGATGCATTATCACTGGAAAAGTCTCATGGAAGAATTATGACTTAGGTTGGGCCTTTATAAATGATTTTAGTTTGTGTAGGGTCAAAAACTGTTCCCTTCTTCCCTTCTAGGCATTTTAGCTGGTCTAATAATTAAATGATATAAGACAGATTAATAGGAAAAAAGCAAATTTCATATGTATGAGAACCCCAAAGACATGAGTGCCAAAGACAGGCAATTGAGGTTTATATGCCATCCAGAGCTAAGGAGAAGCAGGGAGGGGTTCTGGGGCCTCATAAGGGAGGAAGACAGTTCACAGGATGATGAGAACAAATGTTTGATAAATGAATGTTTGCCATATCATGCAGATAAATCTTCTCCACAAAAAGTTATCTTTAGTATTAGCTCTCTCTCTTGGTACAGGGCTCTATCTAAATTATCTTGGGCAGTGAAAGGGAAGGCAAACAGCTCTTTCTAAGTCTGTTGAGCCTTGATTGTCTTGAGCTCAAAATAATCCACATGCCAAAGTGGCATATTTTGGGTGAAACGTACTTTCCCCCCTCCCCCCATTTAACAAGTAGAGATGCAGAATAAAAGTGTCCCAGCTGGGAAGGGCTGTTAAGGTGAAGAGGAATGTATAAGACTCTAATCAGGAATTTAAATCACTTTTTAGCTCTGTTAAAATTTGCTTCTATGTATGATTTCTTTTTGAATGTTTACACCTAAAACTAAATAATATTGAGTGCATTTTTATTATATACATTTGAATTGCCTATGGGAATAGATCAAATAGGATATGGTATAAAATATTGACATTTAGCCAGTTATACCCCATATTAAAATCATTCAGACTTTTCATTCAGTTAAATGCATTATTGAGTTTATCAACTAAACAGCTCAGGATAACTCAGCAAATTACATCAATCACAAAGATATATCACAGAGAAACAATTTAATTTGTCATTTTGTTATCAATTAGGATATTCCTGTAATGAAAACCTAATCCAAAAAATAGATCGAATATAAAGGGGATTTAGTGATGCACATACCTGAATGGTCCAGAAGGAGGGATACAGTTTGGGTCAGTATGATTCACTCTCTCCTCTATAGCATCAAGTTCTCACTGTCCTTTGATCTCTTTGCACAGCCTTCTACAACATCAGGTTTATGATACAACTGTCTTCTTTCAAGTTGATAAAACGTTTGCATGAATTGCTACTGTGTCTTCTAGAAGGTTATGGATATTGACCTTGGGCAGTTAGAGAACAAGTAACAATTTTCCTAGCATATTATTAGTCTGAGTTAGTTCACTACATTGGTTTACCAGACCTGGATGACACCAGTAGATCACTGTGATATGTTTAGGTTAACCCTTGGACCTGGGAGGAGGATCAATTGTCCCCCCACTCCCAGGACCATTCTGCAACTGTATCACTAATACCTAGTAGGGAATAGATGCCCTAAGTTTTGTAAAATAATCACAGTGACTGCTACTTGCATACTCCTTAAGCAAAATTTATCTTTTTAAGTGTAGTAGGCTTTGTAATAAAAATAAGAAGTGGGGAATAATTAAGTGAGCATCTAAATCTATCCATTTGTTTATTATCGATTGATCAATAAAAATATTAATTATTGATTTATTTGTCTAGATTGGCAGTAATATGTCCAACTAACTTTAATTCAATTTTAAAAATCTCTGTTTAGATTTTAAAATCCCTTTTCTTCCTCTTCAAGAATTTCATTCACTTTAGCATTGGGATACCCTTTAATAATCTATATATTATTGGTTGAAATGTGATCACCCATAGGCTTCTTCTGTCTAGAAGGCATGTTACTATACCCTGGCCCATATTTTGGATATTGGGATTGGCCACGTTAAAAAAAATGCATTTTTAACTTCTTTTGAAAAAGCAAAAGTAAAAATTGGAGTATATGAAAATAGTAGGCTCAGTATTCCACATGAAAATAATCATTTGGTGCTCAGTAGATATGCCCTTTAGAAAGGTTCTGAGTCCTCCAGTTTACTTCAGTTCCCAGAGTTTTGTCTTTTTAGTATTACTACTTTTTACTGTTTTCCCATTTCTCATTTAACACATTTGTCAGATTTGTGTAAAAAATCTGAATATCTCTAATCTAATAATACTTCCCACTTAATAAAAACAGTATCTTCCTTAAAATTGATTGATTGATTGATTCATTAATTTTTGTTTCCCTGGGAAAAATATTTATTAGATAACTTCTTACCAGGGATTCTATACAGATTCTGAAAGAAGATTCCATTCTAGTGCTCTTGGTATTTAATGAGAGAATATGGAAAAGCATAAGGCTTGAGAAAAAGGCACAAGTCTGAATTTAGTAAACATCACCTTTTAATATATAAGCAGATGAAGGGATAGAGCTCAAGAGAGAAAACAATGCAGAGGTTAAGTTAAGAGTTTCAAGAATGAGGTCAATAGACTAGAAGTGAAAAGCAAAAAAAAAACAATAAGAAATCCAAGTATGATTGAGTTTTGCACTTTTAGAGTCTTTGATGACTTTTCTTGAGAAAACCATTTTCAATGTATAATGGAGGTAGCAGCCAGATTGCTGTGAATCATGAAGTAACCATGAGGGAGAATATATTCTCCTAATTCAAGAAGAATGGCTAAGACGGAAACATGAAATGTTGAAGTAATGATTGCTAGAACAAAGAGGAGAAATAGAAGCCCCTTTATTTCCTAATAGGGAAGAACCAAGAAATTTACCCTTTGAAAGTACAAGGGGAGAATATAACTGATGGATGAAGGTCCATAAAAGGGGGGAAATATGGACATTTAGAGTACAAGTGGAGGAACAACTTTTTTTCATAAGACAATTAACCCTCCTCACCACTGAGGCTGGAGGGAAGGTGGTAAGACTAAATACAGATTGGATTGCTAACATAAGGAGACTGCAAGGAGTTGGAGAATTTTCAAGAAGATTATATTATCTCTGCATATTTAGAAACATCAATTCACCCAAAATGGTCAAGATAATAGACTGAAGCAGATCTTTTAGAATATGAGATTGAAGTCTAAGAACTTTCAGATAAAAAGAGTGAGACAGTAATATAATGGAGGTGTCATATCAATGCTGAACTGTGTATCTTGGAGTATTATGGACAAGAAATATAGTCTAGTTTTGTGTAGGACACTGTTGTTTGGACTTTTGTGTTAGAAGTTGAAGCTGTATTGGTTGTAACAAATGTTCTATGGAAGGACAATGGTATAG
The DNA here is from genome assembly GCF_029215605.1 of Mirounga angustirostris. Classification (NCBI taxonomy): domain Eukaryota; kingdom Metazoa; phylum Chordata; class Mammalia; order Carnivora; family Phocidae; genus Mirounga; species Mirounga angustirostris. The sequence continues at coordinate 41,372,584 of NW_026991718.1, read as the reverse complement.
CCTGTGGACTAGAAAAGCAGGTACTGTGATTGGCAATGCCTTTTATCATTGCATGAAAAGAAGTACTATTACCAAAGGAAGATAGCAGTACTAGATACAACAACAAAATACTCAATTTACAGATTTTTAATTTACAGTTTAAATGGTTAAAAATTTAAAAAGCTAACAAAGAGAACTTACTGTGTGCCAAAATTTTTCTAAACATTTTTATATTAGTGCACTTTCATTCCCCTGAAGTAGGCACTATTAATTCCTCATTCTACAGGTGAGGAACCAAGGCATACAGAGATAAATCATTTGCTCGGCAAATATTTTTTTTTAAAGATTTTATTTATTTATTTGAGAGAGGGAGAGAGAGAATGTGTGTGTATGTGTGTGTGAGTGTGAGAGAGAGAGCACAAGACAGGGAGAGAGGCAGAGAGAGAGAAACAGAAGGAGAAGCAGACTCCCCACTAAGCAGGGAGTCTGACACAGGGCTTGATCCCAGGACCCTGGGATCATGACCTGAGCCAAAGGCAGATGCTTAAACCGACCGATCCACCCAGGTGCCTCCAGAGCAAAGATTTAAAATCAGGAAGTCTAGATCTAGAGTCAGTGTTTTTCAACTACTACCTTATTTTCTCTTTCCCTCTGTCTCTCTGTCTCTCTCTCCCTCTCTCTTCTCTTTCATAATATTTTAGGGAATGAAACAATTATTGGAGATGTAAAATTATTGCCAGACATTTTTTAATGATTGAAATTGAATCATTCTGTATAGTCAAATGCTTTTTTTCCAGTGGTGTTCAGGAACTGATTCTTATCTTATGTAAGATAAATGGCTTCTGTGACGGAGGGATTCAGGTTCTGTTGGGAATATAAAGCAGAAAAACAAGGAGAAATGCACTGGGGAGGGCTAGCAACAGAATCATTGGATTGTTGGCTGATACTATACAGATTGCATAGGAAAGGAAATGCACACAAGGGAACAGGGATAGTTTTGAAGAAAATTGTGGGTCAAAGTATAGGAAGACTAAAAGGAATAGGAACCAAGTGAACTGTTAAAATAAGAGGGAAGGAGATCAGAGATTTTTCTTTTAAGCATGGAAAATTATGATAAAATTCATGTTGTAGCTATGGATATAGAAGCTATGGTCATTGAAGTAGAAGAAGTAAAGACACTATAGAGGGAGATTATTGAATTAACGCTGGATTTTTATTTGGGGTTGTTTGAAAAATACAGTTATGTAGAACTTGGTGGCAACTAAAGCAGTTTGTTTCGCTGAAAGAAAATTCTGTATATCCATAGGATGACTTAAAATCCGATTCTGTAAATCTGTAACTTTTGTTCATTGGTACATCTTCTAATGATTATAGTAACAATTAAAAAAGTCTGTTTTCTTTGTTGTATGAAAGCTTTAAAGGTAGAAAGAAAGTATTTATTTAACTTTGCTTTGTACAAGCTAAGCACATATATTTGCTCTTGCCTAGGTTTGATGTTATGATTAACACAGTGGAGGGTAAAATGGTGATGTGGGAAGACAAATCTTTGGATATAGATAAACCTGATTTTAAAAACTTATTCTATGATTGGTCTTAATCTCTCTCAGCCTCAGTTTACTCGTTGTTTTATGAAGATTATGGCAGACAGTGTTGATTGTCTATCCAATAACAACTTTTACTCCCTTCTAGCTAACAGAACCAATATCCCACAATAAAGGTCAAATATACTACAAACTCACTTTGTTAGGCTCCCTGGTATCTGTAGTTTGGCTCTCAGACTCAATCATGGCCAGTTATCTTGAGAGGGCTGTGTGGTGGAAGTCTTTTAGAAAAGATGGTTCATGATAAACCAGAGAAATTAAGAAAAAAAGAACTGTCTTTGTTCCCTGTGTGCTTTGGACAGTGTCTCGGGTGGATTTGATGCTGGGTATTTCTGCAGCATTATATGAACAAGGGGAGATATTACTGATATGCTAAGGATGGGAAGTTGAAAATAACCCGAAATAGCTACCTCAAATATATTGCTAAGTGAACTCATTGTACATTTTATTGTAATCCACTTTTAATAAGATACTTTATTCCTTGCAGGCAAATATCCTGATAAAATAATTTACATGAAAAAGGGAATGTTAATTACACAAGTAGCACAGTTGATATTGATTATTTAAAAAGGATTTTTAGGGTGTCTAGATGACTCAGTCGGTTAGGCGTCTGCCTTCGGCTCAGGTCCTGATCCCGGGGTCCTGTGATCGAGTCCCATGTCGGGCTCCCTACTCAGTGTTCCCTGCTCAGTGTTCCCTGCAGCGGATCCCCTGCCCTGCTTCTCCCTCTCCCTCTGCTGCTCCCCCTGCTTGTGCTCTCTCCCTCTCTCTCTCTGTCAAATAAATAAATAAAATCTTTTAAAAAATGATTTTTATCTCTTTTATGTAATACAGATTTAAATACAAGTTACAAAAGTAGCCTGTACAACTCATCATGTCATCATGACCTACATGCTATCTAAAATTAAATGATTAATTTGAATTGTAAAGCAATATAATGTAATATTGGCTGATAATAAGCCATTCAGGGAAAAAAAATCAAAAAGGTTCTGAATTAAACAAGAAAGTGTAGTGGTTGAGTGGTTGTATTTACATGAATTTAAAGAGAAGGACATATTCTCAGTCAAACTTATTAAAGAGTTTTGATTAAAAAAATAAGGAGATTAAATAGATAACTAGATAGATCAATCTATCAATCTTATGGTAAGTGTTTTTATCACACAAAAACACAAAAAGAGAACAGGAGAAAATTTTGACAGAAAAAAAAAAAGAAAAGCAAGGATATAGCTAGATAAATCTACCTTTAAAAATTACTGCAAGGTGCTTTTTCTGTTCTTTTTTTTAATTAACAACATCTAACTCTTCCTAAATAATGGCTATATATTTTCAAACACTGTTAATTTACAAATAAAGGTAAGAAAATGCATCATTTATCATTTATCATCATTTAATATATGATTGAAAATTATGTTATTTGTATTGAAAACTAAATATTTTTCTCTCTTTTTAAAAATATCTCATCCTACCTTTTAAACACAAACTTATGACACAATTAACAGTGACACTTTTACTCCATACCTTTGAAGTGGAAAATTAGAATATGGTTAAAGGCTCTGTGTTACACAACAACCTTTTTAATGCAGAGTAAATGTGCTATTTGGGGGCCTCCAGCCCACTTGTAGGAAGATGATGGCCTAATCATTTCAGGGAAAATGTCAGAGTGTTTTCCCAGCAGATATTGATAATAACACAGCACAGCTGCAAATATAAATTCCTCCATTCTTTCAGCTATGAGTTGAGCCCTGAGTCAGTTTTACTTCCTTCCTCAAGCCCTTTGAAATTTGGGGTTTGACACATAAAAATTGGTCCATACCCCTACTAAACTGATAGATATTATACAATAGGATTGATAAAGGCAAGATTACTACCTCCCCTAAACATTAAGCTCCAACTTATATTGAATGTTTGTAATTGTAAACTTATTGATATTGGTAACTAAAATGCCTCCTTCTAGGATAGATAATTCACATATTCCTCATACCAGTGTCTAGCAAAATCAAGTAAGAAAAAGTATGCTCCCATGGAAACTTTAGAAGACTAAGTTCCCTATTTTTGCATAAACACCTTTAAGGGATTTATTTATGAGCCCAGGAAAACCTTGAACTCGACTTTAAATTGATTACTTAACCTGAATGTTTGAAAGTATCTAATATATATATATATGCATATATATATATTTTCAGGGTAAGAAATGACACTCACTAATTCTTTACCTCCTAGAGTCGTATACATATAGTAGTTTCTTTCAATATATATGAGTTAATTGTGTTTGCATTGGAGAAAAGCTTAAAGTCATTGAATTGTTTTATTTTTTTATTTTTTGAGTAATTTCTATACCCAATGTGGAGATCAAACTCACAATCCCTAAATCAAGAGTCCCATGCCCGACTGAGCCAGCCAGGCACCCCTGAATTGTTTTATTTTAGAATTAAATATTTTAATGTTGAATGTAACTTTGTGTCTAAGAATGAATTATATAGATTTTTATTAAGGCAAAATTTGTTGACTAATATTCAAGATATATATTAGAAAATATTTTTATATAACCTTCCATGTCCTACCTTTCCAGCCAGACATGGTTCACGGTGAAATGAGCCTTTGCTTCTTATTTTTGTTGACACATGATTTTGAAATTTACTTATTGACTGCTAGATGGAATAAATGAGTTAAGAGAGGTGCGAGTTGCAGAGGTTATTCCCTCAAACCGTTAAATGCAAACCATGTATGGAGCTCTAAAATCCTCTCTGATTACCCATAAAAAATATTGTTTATATTCATATTTTTTCACTTAAACTATATTTTACTGCTTTCTTTTTCTAGCTGATTTAAATCCAATCTTCTTTCATATCACTTTTTATAGTAATTAAAATGGTATTGAGCACTTTAAAAGTGCTTAATATATTTGTGTTGAATTGAATGAAGAATGCCATAAAATGGAATGGAGAATTGATCCAAGAGGCAAGGGCTATTTTCTGTTCCTGATTCTGCCTCTAATCAACAGTATATTCTCTACTTTTGTCTTATTTTTTGCTATTACTATTGTTTTGACTGGCTTTGCCTTAAAAAAAAATCTTATATGTAGGCTGGGTCTGTAATCTAAGGACTTACGTTGGCTGCTATTTTGTTAAATATTACCTCTGTTATGTCTGTTCTAATAAAAACTAGTGAAAATCCTAAGAGAGGAATTTTAAGAGTCTTGATATGTTCTCTAGGTCATTTAATTTATTTTTTTTAAGATTTATTTATTTTGAGAGAGAGAGAAAACGGGGAGTGGGGGGGGTGGCGTAGAGAGAAAGGGAGAGGATCTCAAGCAGACTCCCCGCTGAGCGCAGAGCCCAGCATGGGGCTCCATCTCAGGACCCTGAGATCACAACCTGAGCCAAAATCAAGAGTTGGAAACCCAACTGACTGAGCCACCAAGGCACACCATTTAATTTACTTTTTTATTTGAAAATTACCATTTATTTTTGGGCTGCATTCTCAGATAATGGTGGATCTTCATCTTCCACGTTACTATTTTGTTTGTTTGTTTGTTTCTAATATATTCATCCTAAATTGTTGAGTAGAAGTGGGGTGGAGTTGAATGTGATCTATCTTGATCATAGAATTCTTACAATTCCATTTGTTATTCTGTTTATTCTCTGCCATTATTCAAATGTTACTTTTCTCTTTTGGCAATTCTGTCATTTGCATTTGTAACTAAAACCGTGAACATTGAAATCAGCCATCCTCATTTTATTTTCTTGAACTATTCCTCACACTCAGCCTGATGAGACAATAAATGGGTCAGTCTGGGCCCATTCAAAACATCTATTTAGTCAAAAATTTCATTCCAAAATCAGTCTTCTGAAGAGAGTAATTCTACCCAGAAGTTATGGTATCAGTTCACCATCTAACTATTGTGATCCTACTTAGCCACCCTTCAGTTGTTGGTGGGTTCATTGATTTTTTTTCTTAGATCCCTAATTCCATACATTTCTGACACCTGCTATTTCATAACATATTTAATAATTGTTTCTCATCTACAATAATTGTCACTTCAAAATTCACTTAAAAATCTCCCTTTTCTTTATATCTAATTAAATCTTTTGTAGCTACTCCATTCATTCAGGGAAACTTTCTCGCTATCTTTTTATGATTACCTCTCTATCTGTAAACTCTCAAGAATTTTCTGGGTCAGACTTTCTCTATAGAAGTCACCCCATTTATTTAAAAAAACAAAACAAGGGGCACCTGGGTGGCACAGTCAGTTAAGCTTCTGACTCTTGGTTTCGGCTCAGGTCATGATCTCGGGGTTCTGAAATCAAGCCCTGCACCGGGCTCCATGCTTAGTGTGGAGTCTGCTTGAGATTCTCTCTTTCCTTTGTTCTGCCCCTCCCACTCATGCTCTCTCTCTCTTTCTAAAATAAATAAATAAAACCTTTAAAAATAAAAAAAATAATAAAAATAAAAAACAAAACAAGTTAAACAACAACACAAAATTAGTCTCTTAATTTTTGACACCTGTCTGAGCCTCATTCATTCTTCTGGATCCTATAATTGTTTATAGTGCATAAGATATCTTGTTTTTTATCAATCTTAAAAAATATATAATTATATATTTAACATAAGATATCTTTTGGCGGGTGCCTGGGTGGCTCAGATGGTTAAGCGTCTGCCTTCGGCTCAGGTCATGATCCCAGGGTCCTGGGATCGAGTCCCACATCGGGCTTTCCACTCAGCAGGGAGCCTGCTTCTCCCTCTGCCTCTCTCTCTCTCTGTCTCTTATAAATAAATAAATAAAATCTTAAAAAAAAAAAAAAGGTATCTTTTGGCATTACTCCTGTGATTCTTTTCATGTATGTTTAGTTGGACTCTAATAGACTCTTCCTGAGTATGCCCCTATCTTTTTAAATATACTCACCAGATTCCTTCTTTGTTCTTTCCAATGCTAACACCATCTCCCGAGCCATATATTTCTTATGTTCATTTGAAACATGTTTCAGTTTCTTCTGTTTGTTGCTTAACATTCTGTACTGTTCCCATGCCAACCTGAATCCCATTACCAAGGCATTTTAAATACAGAAGTACAGGCCTTCTCTACTGAGTATAGGCTTTGCTTTACTAATATATTGCTCATCAGATTGTGAAAATGTCATTCAAATTTTCCTTTACCTTGGTCAGTTTGCATGCTGAAATTCTTATTAAAAGTGCTTGTTGTACATCTTACTCAGTGATTTATAAAATTCGCCATAATCCAAGTTATCAATATGTAGGACCATGAATATACTATGGTGATAGCAGTTAGAATTAGGTTAGATGTGCAGAGATCAAAGCCTAGACACAATTACTGGGATAATATGTCCCTAACAATGTTCAAAAAATGAAGGAGAATTGATTTTCATGTTATGATTTTAATGACAAAATAACATTCATTGTTATATGGCACCAAATATTAAAAGATGAAAAATACCTGCACTATTAATCCAACTCTTGTAGCACATAAATCTACCTTTAAAAAATCCTCACCCTTTGGGCACCTGAGTGACTCAGTCAGTTAAGCATCTAACTCCTGATTTTGGCTCAGGTCATGATCTCCGGGTCATGGAACTGAGCCCCGCATCAAGCTCCATGCTGGGTGTGGAGCCTGCTTGAGATTCTCTCTCTCCCTCTGCCCTCTGCCCCTCCCTCCATCTTCACTCTCTCTCTCTCTTAAAAAAAAAAAAATCCTCACCCATCTCTGTTCAATGTTAATGGAAGTCCTAAAGGGAAATGAAAACCTTTATTTTTTTTTTTTCAGTATAAGCCCCATTTAATATGCTGCTATATATATATATATATATATATATATATATATATATATATATTCAACCAATATAACAAACAGCCTTAACCTTTCCACCTGCTGCTTCAATCCCAAATATCCATCCCTATGTTTAATCTTATAGCAAATTTTGTTGGGAGCTTAGGATAACATAATAACTTTCTACCAATTTCTACCCAACAGAGAAATGGTAGTAGAGACTAAAAGGGTACCGAAGGCAGTATTGTCTTCAGTATTGGACCTGTACTGGAGAACATGGTTTAAGACTCCTATTGAAAATGATTTTGGCTCATCACTCTCCCTAAAATCATTAGACTAGAATTTAGCGCCCACCTGTTCACAGATATTCTGACTACTATAGCAAGCCCATTAACACGAAGCAGTGAGGGTAACTCTCTCCTTTCCTCCTTCCCCTCTACCTGGATCTGAGACTCCCCTCCCTTACATGAAGACAACAGGCAGCCAGGCATCATCAGCAGTGGGATCACACAACAGCAGACAGCCCAGGGGGTGCTCTCCTTTCCCCAAAGGCAGGGAGTGTCACACCATAACATGTGGCAGGCTAGGAAATCTCCTTTTTCCTCTGGGCCCCAAGTTCCTCTATCCAACATCAACAGACAGGTGACAACAAGCGGGATCCTGCAACAAGCACCAGCCGGGCCTTGGTAGCTTCTTTTTCCTGTAGGCTGGAGATTCTTTTCCTGTTTCTTGGGGTACCAGGTGGCCCAGTCTGGAGAAATTCCATCTGCTCCCTCAGGCAGGAAGATCAGGGACGAGTGAGAGCCCTAGCACCACCAGATAAATCAAGCACAAAAACATAGCACTTCAATGACTCTGAAAATTAAATTGCTGTTGGAACCATAGCCCACAAATGTAGGCCAGAACCTGTGTATTAAAGATACAGTTAAAGATTTAAGTAAGACCCAGAATTCCTTAACAAAAGAAAACAAAATCCATATATGAGAAAATAACTCTTTACACAAAAAAACAGGAAAATCATAACTTGAATGAGAAAAAGCAATTAACTGATACCAACACTTAAATGAATCAGATACTAGAGTTATCTGACAAGGTGGAATTAAAGTGACCTTAGTTTGCATTTAGTTTGTTCTGAAGTCCACATGCTACTGGGGCTACTAGGGCTCCTTGGCATGAATACATTCCTTAAAGTGGTAGTGGGATTTTCCCTGCATGGATTTGCTTTTCTTGGGTCTTAATTACTATCATTCTGGAAAGGATGATGAACAAGTAATGAGGACTGGTGAGATAGGGCTTAAATTAAAGGTAGGGTGAAACTTGCCTCCAGGACTTCATTCTCAAAATGTAGTCTGAGAAATAGGCAGGCGCTAAACATTGTGGGGGTTTGGGGGGGTGGTGGTTTGGGGAGGTTGTTTGTTTTTTTGATGCGGATAGGGCGTCTCTGCAACATGTGGAAACACGGTAGCAGAATAAAGAGCCCCAGATTAAGTTAAATCTGGACTTTTGAGAAATCAAATAACCACCTATTTACTTTCTGTGTTGTACTTACATGCTTCTTAAAAGTAGCAATATGTTCTCTGTGATCATGGTAGTGATTTAAAGGAAAGATCTCGGACTGTATTTGGAAAAAGAGATAAGATGCATTTAGGGGCGCCTGGCTGGCACAGTTGGTAAAGCTGCTGACTCCTGGTTTCCGCTCAGGTCATGATCTCAGGGTCCTGAGATCAAGCCCCGCCTCGGGCTCCGTGCTCAGTGTGGAGTCTGCTTGAGATTCTCTCTCTCCCTCTGCCCCTCCCCCTGCAAGCTCTCTCTCTAAAAAATAAATAATCTTTTAAAAAAGGCATTTAATCAGATGTCTAAATGCACCGATGAGGATCTACACAAGAGTCTCAAAAATTCTAGGAAAAAGAGAATAAAACTTAACTTCCTATTCAAAGCAGCAGGGAGTTCTGCAGCTACTGCAATTTAATTTATTGACAGACATGTAATTTCGCAGCTTGTTGAAATTGGGACACATATAAAATTATGAGAGAATTAAATAATCCCATAGAATGGATTTTTTTAATAAAAAAGTACATTCAACCACAAGTGAAAATGCATTTAAAGTCAAAAGGACTGCAGAAAAATTGAAAAACCAGAGATTTTTTAGGTAAGGGAGTAGCAAATTTATTTTTCATTATTCCACATCTACAAAATGGGAAAGGTGCTTTAGATTTAGCTCAAGGCCCATTTTTACTAATAAACCATGGTCCAGACTTATAATTCTGTATTATCCTCTTTCATTGGAATGGTTCCTACACTTTTGTTTTTATCTTGTGCTTGACTATCCTCAGGCATCCACATTTCCTTGTGCTATTTGGCTTGCAGGGGGTTATTTCTGGGACAGGAACTCTTCTCACAACCTGATATTTTTTAGTCCCTTATAATCCTTCAGCGTTGTTCAGTCCATGCCCTGCTAACCATTAATGCTTGTGACATTTTGATTGATTGATGCCAGTTTAAAAAATACAAGGAAGACAGAACCTTTCTTCTGAAGATGATTCGGCCATTCCTTTCAGTTTAATATTTGCCCTCATCCCCATCCCATTTACAAGCTTTCCACTTCTGGAACATTAACACTGAACTTCCCAGGAAATAAAAAGTGGCTGCTCATTTGAAGTTCTTAAAAAGCATTCCATTGGGATTATTTACCAGGCCATTTTAAGCACTCATTTAGAAAACAGGCATAGAATAATTCATTTGGAATCATTCTAATCATTGTAGAGCAGTCCACAGTCCAAATATTCTCAAATTCTCAAATACTCAGCATCATTAGGTATACCTCCTTCAGCATCTAAACATCAGTGAAATCATCTGCTGAGTCATTAAAATCGAGTATTAACAACAACAACAACAAAAGATAAAATGTTGATGTACTTTCAAAGTTTCCTGTAATGAAAGCTGAATTTTAAACTTTGTGTCTAATTTGTTCCCATTTGATACATATGAGCTCCTGGCCTCTAAATGGCCTTTAGAGTTTGCTCAGTAGCAAACTTCAGAATTTACTACCAATTGATAGCATTTTTAATTTAGTGAAGCAAAACTGTAATGCAATAGTGTCCCTAAAGAAAAAGTAGTATCGTTACTTTGCGGGTGTTAAGTTACTCTAATGAAATCAATTCCAATTTATGCCAATTTGTTATAAATTATAACTTTCTTTAAAGCCTAAATGTTTAGCCGCCTGTAATAATGGTATCTCACACTTCCACTCAGTGTCCTGGCTAAAGGGATTGATAACTGAGAAGTGATGCTCAGATTCGGGGGCTGCGAAGGGGGGGGTCACAATGTTTGCCTTGAGTATACAGAATATTAACAAATAGACCTTTCCTTTTTGCTTTTGAGAAATGCAAGAAAACCTTTTCTTCCAATAAATACTAATAACAAAGCCAAGAGTCAGGGGAACTGCTGGTATTACTGAAAACCAGGGTAATGACAAAGCTGTGCTCATGTGTCCTACCATTCACTTTTTTAAAAATGCTGCCGCTGTTCTGGGATGGGTGTTTAACCTGAAAAGAACACACGGTTTAATGTTTTCAAAGGCTAAAATACCATAAACTGTGTTGAACGTGAATAAAAGTTAAAAATTCTGTCATTTGCAGTATGTTTGGGTACTTGGCATAAGGATATAACGATGCTGCTAGTGTCATTGGAGCAAGTAATTGATTAATCTTGTGGAGATTTCTACTCACCTAGCCAACAATGGAACGTCACAATTACACTGCTAGGTAAATTATTTCTGCGGAAGTACCCAGGAGGCAAAGCAGAAGATGGAAGATTCTGGCTTTTCAACTTCTATCACACAAAATGCGGTTAAAATGGTTTTATTTCCCTCATAACTTGTTGCCTATAAAAATTGGTGGATAGGATGGGCGCCTGGGTGGCTCAGTTGGTTAAGCGACTGCCTTCGGCTGGGGTCATGATCCTGGAGTCCCGGGATCGAGTCCCGCATCGGGCTCCCTGCTCAGCGGGGGGCCTGCTTCTCCCTCTGACCCCCCTCCCTCTCATGCTCTCAGTCTCTCATTCTCTCTGTCTCAAATAAATAAATAAAATCTTTAAAAAAAAATTAAAAAAAAATTGGTGGATAGGAGCAAGATTACGCTCTTCTAATGGAGACTTCTCTCTTGTAAAGGGTGATACTCCCCTCGTTCTTCCTTAAATAGTGGTGATAGCCCTCTGCCATGTGCTCAATGGCCTTAATTAAGCTTTTCTTGCTGCTGAAGATCATTTCAGGTGGCAATGCACAAGCTCCTTCACTTCTTTCAAGTAAAAATGAGTAAAACTTAATTTAGTACATCTCACCATTTTAGAAGAAGGTGCATACACAAGCTCTAAACTCTTACCATCATATATATATATATATATATATATATTAAGTAGGCTCCATGCCCAGCATGGAGCCCAATGCCAGGCTTGAACTCATGACCCTGAAATCAAGACCTGAGCTGAAATCAAGAGTCAGAGGCTTAACTGACTGAACTGAACTGCCCAGGTGCCCCACATCCAAGATTTTCTGATGGAGAAGATAAGTCCATCAGTCTCAGCACCCCTCACCCCAGTCCACTCTCCTCTCTAATGCCTTTCTGAATGTGATTGTTGAGAGAGTATATGTTGCTTCTTTCTCCATAAACATGACCACCTAAGTGCCCTTGCAAAGGAGTGCCACGTGCTGGGGAATGCAGTCCTCAGGATCTTAGCTTCTTGAAAGCAACCCCAGCGGGAGTTTACAATCAATCTACCACAAAAGATTAACTTTCAATATATTAAATGTGTGTCATCTTTCCTCTAAATTATCACAGTATGTTTCATATACCTATTTCATGTCATTTGAAACATTTCTTAGTGGCAATATAGAATAAAATAATCTCCAATCATTAGTTAATCCTATAGCAGTGCACAGCTTCTCCCAGCAAAGATCTATACTGATCACTTCAAACACATAGGACCTCACAATATAACAGAGAAGCAAGTCAGGAAACCAACAGGTACACATTGTGATAAAAGCTGTGAAAGGAGGACATGATAAAAGTTGTTATGAGCGCTCTGAAAGAAACGACATGGTAACATGACAGAAGTTAGGAAAAATAGGTAGCTTTGATTTGAGAGTCAGGGAATGACTGAGGAAGGAAATTTAATCTAAGACCTAAACCGTGGCAGTAGGCAAAGAGGGTAAACAGAGTTCTAAGTAGATGTCATAACCTGACTTGGAGAAATTACACTGGCCACTATGTGGAAGATGAGTCAGTGTGGGTGGGTGTGTATTAGGAGAGGGGAAGGGACAGAAAGGTTTATGAACTATTCAATTAGGAATGTGGTGTAATCTTTGAAGCAAGGATGATGGAAGCTTGGATTGAAGTGTGGCATCAGACAAGTCGAAGGATGGTAGGCTGGAGTTACGGTTTGGATGTAGAACCATTGGTACTTCCTGAGGGATTAGAGATATGGAAGAGGGAAATGTCAAGTTGATTTCAAACTCTGGTTTAAATAACTGTAACTTTGCAGATACTCTCAGCCCCAGTGTAGAGTCACAGGCAGAGATTCTGTGAGGTAAGGAATTCCCAGAGTTAAATCTTAAGCCTGAGATGTTTTGAGCAGAGAGAAGATGGAAGAGGAGAGGAGAGATGAAAAAGGAATATGGGAAAGGACCCATGACTAAATCCTCTTAATACTGAACGGGTACGATCTGTAGGAAGAGTCCTAAAATATCCCGAAAAAAGAAAAGTGTAAATACATTACTACTTGAAGAAAAATGCCTCTAGCTATTTCCAAATCCCTTCAGTAATTATTGTTATGATTATTGCTTGGTAATGTTGTGAATATTTTTAAGTAATTTTTCAGCAAAGGTAATTGCATGTTATATTTTCTATCTTCTCATTTTGGAAAATTATCTTTCCATTGTCTTTTCATATAAATTACAGGTTAGTAGCAATATAAAATCCAGAGTCCATATAGTTTCTCCCAATGATTTTCTGTACATTGTCCTAGCAATTGATTGTATTGGTACAAAATGGAAATTTATAGATTAAATTGAATTTAGTGCTTTTACAGACAATTTGGCCTCCTTACAACTTTTGAAGAAATGTTCTGAATAGTTTAAATAACACTTAACTCACAGTATCTTGGCATTTATGTCTGATCATTATCTTTGTTTGGAACTGTATGAATCTTATAACATGAGATCTCTAATCTAATTTTATATCTAAGAAAATTTATTCAGTTATTGTTTCAGGACCATATCTTCTTCATTCTTGGACAGATTTAATTCATGTTTTAAACACTTGAAACTTATTTTCCATCATATTTTCTCTCTTATCCCCTATAAAAAAAATATGTTCCTATAGTCTCAAAATATTCTCAAATTAATTGTCTATATTGCTGATAAAGTTTTCTATTTTAAGATCTTTCAGTTTTTAAATTAAGGTTTTATTTTACTAGTATGGATTTTACTTCATTGGTTTTTTATTCAAAATATTTTTAATAGAGTATATTTTATATAGGTATTTTTGAAAAATTTGCTTCTGTTTTATGAAGGAAATGTTTTCAGAATTACTTCTGAGCCCTGTAAATTTGAAATGTCTTCTAACGCAATGACTACTTTTTCACTGATCTGAAATTTATTTTTCTATTTAGCCTCATATGCACAATGGTATCATTATGTGCATTTAGATGCTGACTTTGCATCCCCTACCCAGCTTCTCCTTTTTTCCAGAAGAGAAGCTAGCAGCTTCCTAATCTGGGACATAAGCCACTACTCCTTAGCTTTACCGTGTGCCATGCGTTGATATATGGACAGAGGCAGGGATGTAAACTGGGTTCTAGAATAAGTTCTGATTGAGACTTAGCTCCTCACATTTTAGAGATCAGGAAACACTGGAGCACAAACGTCTGCAATTAAGGAGAGTTTAATGTGATCTATCTCATTTAAAGAGCCAAGATAGAAGAGAGCGAGAAACACAGAACCCATCTGTTAAAAGCAAAAGGAAAAGTGGGTTTCTGGTCAGTACCTTGTGTTTCTTTCTAGGTCGGTTTATTTTCTGTTGGAATAGACCCATGTCTCAACCTCTCTGCATCTGCCTATTTCAACTTTGTTTAACCTTCAGTGAAATAGTGACTAAGAACACGTACCAATATGTGTTAGGCTCCTACTTCATCCTTTAATCTATGATCTTGAGAAAAACTTTTAGCATCTCTTAATCTCATTTTTCTCATCAGCAATAGAGAATAGTAATTCTATTTTCACCCTAGATGTAAGGAGAGGTTTAAATGGAATATTTATATAAGTTATTTACCTGATTAAATTCAGTAAGTTACTAATATGATTGCTATTAACTGTAAAAAACAATAATGTTGATAATATTCTAAAATATATTTTAAAATAAGCATCATTGTAATCAAAGTATCAAAATGTCAGATGTTAGCAGTCCAGTTAAACTTGATTAAATTCATTCTTATGGTTCCAAAGAGTGGTATTAATCCATATGTTAAATGAAAATCTGGTTATAAAATAATATATATTATATAATAATAATTATGGAAATAAAAAAGTAAACTTCTGCATAGAAACAGAGTCTAAAAGAAAATACACTGTGAGATAATGAGAATAAAATTACTTACATTTTATTTGATTTTTAATATTTCTTCAATTTTCTTTCATGATATTATTAAGCATTATTAATTGAGGTGATAAAAGAGAAGGTCCTGGGAGATTTACTCCCTTTTCTATGTTTTCATATATTTCAGAATCTCAATAGGACAGTGAGTAGTTTTACACAAGCTGATTCTTAAACAGGAATATAGTTAATACTGTTCAGATTTAGGCAGCTACTGGATGAAATATCCATTCTTTATTTCAGGGAGGATTTAAACTTTGGCTGAAAGTAGATTTTAGAAATTTATTAGAACAAAACTCAATTAATGACAAAGTGTAGCAGATAGTTGGAGCGATCACAGTTTAGACTCCAGGTTGAAAATAGACCGCACCAGAACCCATAGACAAAACAGGGCTACAAAAAACATGGGTAGATGAAATAGTGTTCTGCATTTGTTCAGACCATTTAGCCAATTCAGAAACTCTTTGAAAAACTACTCAATTCTTCAAAAGTTATTTGCATAGAGACAATCACATATAATATCTCATTATTCAAATTGATTATGCAACATGCTCAGCACTCTCATATTGGTGAATGTCTATTTGTACCTTATCAACACAGTTATGTACTATAGTGTCAGACATTTTTCTGTTTCACTGGCATGGCAGGATAGATGGCTGTAAATAATGGAGTATGTTTAGAAGAGTGAGTGAGAAACGTTAGGATTATTTGTAACTGAATTCTGTAGTTTGGAGAGTCAGTCTTCCTTAACCACATTGATCATTTATCAAGAGTATGAGCAGGACTTTTTGCAGATCTGGGGGAAAACCTGAAAACTTATTTCTCCAAGGCCAAATAATATATGGTAATGACATGTGCTTCATCCTGTATTAGTGCTAGGAAGAATCAGACTAGCAAATTAGGCATGCTCTGAGAGTAGTGGAAAAGCTCGGAGTTTCTCATCTGCTAAAGAATGTCTCCACACTTCTCATCTACTGGAAGGTACACATTAGTAACACAACCAAGAATTCACATATCTTTTGCTGTTGTTTTGTTTTTTGTTTTTGTTTTTGATTTCAGAAAACATGGCACAAATAATCAAATATGTAAGTTGGGAGGGAGTTGGAAGATAATTTTGGCTACCAATCTCATTCTGTTTATGAAAAAGTGGGGCCAAGAGGAAATTATTGCTAAGTCAGTGTATAATTAACTTCTTGATGGTAAGATTACTCAGGACTTCTGTCTGCCAGGTAATGAGCATTCTATCCTTCCTTATACACAAGCTAATTGTCAGATGTCTGTGTGTATGTCTAGATGTGTGTTCTTTGGTATGCATAGAGCAGTTTTTTTTCTCCTTTTCTTTTTTTTTTAAATATAACTTGACATTCTTATTGACATCAGTAGTTTAAAGTCTCATTCCGGTCTGTGTCAGGAACTTAAATTTTATTACTAACAAATAAAAGCTAACAATCCTCTTACCTAATAACATCTCCTTATTTCCACAACTACAATATAGAGTACTTTCCATGGCGTTTAGTTATGTAGTTTATACATTGTGAGTTTATCTAAAAGATATTCAAAATATGTATTCATTAATATACTGACAGGCTTATTATTTGTGAGTTTAAAACTGGTGGCCCAAGTCAAGTGGATCACATGTTCAAAAGAATGTAAACTCTCATAGTTGGAGAGGTTCTAGAAGGCCCAACTCCCTCTGAGACTAGAAAGATGGTGATTTTCTTGGGATTGCATAGCATGTGATGACTACCTCTCAGTCAGAACTCATGCAGCTTGTCTACTTATACATTTTACTTTCTTTTTTATTATTTTTAAAATTTAAATTCAATTAATTAACATATAGTGTATTATAAGTTTCAGAGGTAGAGTTCAGCGACTCATCAGTCATATATAACACCCAGTACTCATTACATCACATGCCCTCCTTAATGTTCATCACCCAGTTACCCCATCCCCCAACCCCCCTCCCCTCCAGCAAACCTCAGTTTGTTTCCTATGATTAAGAGTCTCTTATGGTTTGCCTCCCTCTCTGATTTCATCTTGTTTTATTTTTCCCTTATGCTCCTCTGTTTCATTTCTTAAATTCCACATATGAGTGAAATCATATGATAATTGTCTTTCTCTGATTGACCTATTTCACTTAGTATTATACCCTCTAGTCCATCCACATTGGATGGAAATTGGCAAGATTTCATTTTTTTGATGGCTGAGTAATATTCGATTGTGTGTGTGTGTATGTGTGTGTGTGTATATATGCATATCACATCTTTATCCATTCATCTGTTGATGGACATCTGGGCCCATCACTACATTTGTATCTCTGGGGTAAATACTTTGTAGTGCAATTGCTGGGTCATAGGGTAGCTCTATTTTCAACTTTTCAAGGAAATTCCATACTGTTTTCCAGAATGGCTGTACCAGTTTGCATTCCCACCAACAGCATAGGAGGGTGCCCCTTTGTCCGCATCCTTGCCAACATCTGTTGTTTCCTGACTTGTTAATTTTAGCCATTCTGACTGGTATGAGGTGGTATCTCATTGTGGTTTTGATTTGTATTTCTCTGATGCAGAGTGATGTTGAACATTTTTTCATGTGTCTGTTGGCCATTTGTATGTCTTCTTTGGAGAAATGTCTGTTCATGTCTTCTGCCCATTTCTTAGTTGTACTATTTGTTCTTTGGGTGTTGAGTTTGATAAGTTCTTTATAGATTTTGGATACTAGCCCTTTATCTGGTAAGACATTTGCAACTATCTTTTCCCATTCTGTAGGTTGTCTTTTGGTTTTGTTGACTGTTTCCTTTCTTGTGCAAAAGCTTTTTATCTTGATGAAGTCCCAATAGTTCATTTCTGCCCTTGCTTCCCTTGCCTTTGGAGGTGTGTCTAGCAAGAAGTGCTGCAGCCAAGGTCAAAGAGGTTGCTGCCTATGTTCTTCTGTGGGATTTTGATGGATTCCTGTCTCACATTTAGGTCCTTCACCCATTTTGAGCCTATTTATGTATGTGGTGTAAGAAAATGGTCCAGTTTCTTTCTTCTGCATGTGGCTGTCCAATTTTCCCAATGCCATTTGTTGAAGAGACTGTCTTTTTTCCATTGGATCTTCTTACATTTTACTTTCTACTATGCCACATGACCTTTCATATTCCTGAAGTTTGCAATATAGGAAGTGAGAGGGAATTCCTCAAATAGTCAAACGAAATTAGGACTGGAAGTGAGATTAATGTGTTCCTGTGTTTATTCAATATACATTTATTAAATACATATTAGGCTCAATTCTGAGCTCTGAGGATACAAAGATTAAAAAGAAAAACACACAAAAATATGATGCCTATTCTAGAAGCTATAACATGTTTATTAGAAGATACACACATGCAAAGCAGATTTTTAAAGCAAAGTTGGGTAAGTAGTCTAAAAAAGGTATAGACAAAGTTTTTTGAGATGATAGAGGAATAATCAGTGCAGGCATCACAGGAGAGAAAAATTTTAAGTTTCTTTCTTCTAAAGATTGTACAGATGATATAAGATTGTGCCAAAGAGAATGAGTAAAATAGTTTTAGGCAAATGGAAAAACCTAGTCAATGTTGGAAAACCTTGAAAGAGTATGACACATATGAGAAATAATTAGAAATTAAATGTAGTTAAAACCTCCTGGAATAAATGTAACTAGACCCTCCTGGAATCATTTGGCATGATACTGACATAAATTGAGACAGATTGTCTAGAGCCCCACATGCCAGTTTAAAGAGTATAGAATACTTAGCAAAGATTCTTGGTTTTGTTTTGTTTTGTTTTTTAATAACAGATAAGTGATAAGATAAGTGTTCCTAGGATTATTTACTCAGATCTCTTAGTTTAAATGTCCCCATGGTTCATATTAGAATTATGAAAACTTTCCATAGGACTGAGGTTTCAACCACATCCACTACTACCTGTTAATTTCTTCTCTTCCCTGTGAAGTGATTCCTTCATTTACTAAACCATATCTGCCTACATCTATGAGACAGCTCTTCCCATAATATGAAGGGGCATTCCTCAGTTTTGATATTTTATTAGCTTATTCAGCTATTCTGTTTCAAAGATACTCTATTTAGACTTCTGGTTCTTTGATGGTTACATATTGCTAGCCCACTCAGTGAATTCAATCTTAATATGATTTCTTGTTAGAAATAGCCCACTCCTTCTCTAGACCCATCTGATTTCACTATCCTTTATCACCTGTGATCCATTTCTGATAGATGAGAGGCTTAAAAAAAGCTAAAATAAACATAATTCTCTCCCTCACTGCATTTTGTTCTTAGTGTAAGGATTTATGATGTGTCTAATGTAAGTTACAGATTTTAAAATGATGGGCAAATAAGCTAGCATCACAAATATGAAGTATTGATAGCATGATCCCTCCTAAAAACTGCTTTTTATATACTGCTAAGTTCTTTTTGGTTGATATGGCAATAAAGACTTTGAAGATACACTACTTTTTGGAAAATGCACATAAGTACCTCAGTCATTCTTTTTTTTTCTTTTCTTTCTTTTCTTTTCTTTCTTTTCTTTCTTTCTTTCTTTCTTCCTTCCTTCCTTCCTTCCTTCCTTCCTTCCTTCCTTCCTTCCTTCCTTCCTTCCTTCCTTTCTTTTTCCTCCACAGATCAAGCTAATTTGTATAAGGGCACCATAAGACCAAATCATCTGAATATTTAGAACAATTGGTTCAATAGTGTCTCTGTGTAGTAGTCTTTTGCTTGGGTCCAATTATTTATAAGAGCTTTATTTTTACTTAGACATTAGTGAGATTACAGTTTCAGCAACAAAAAATAATTTAGGCAGCAAGTGATTTCTACCCAGTGGCTTATTTTCAGAGCTTACATTAATGTTGACAGTGTATCTGAGGAAACCCTTCAAGGGAAGTTGTTTTGTAGGTGCAGCACCAGCTTTTGAAACCCATGTGTGGCAGGGAAATGCTGTCACTTTTCTAAATAGTTAAGATACAAATAAACATTGAAAAACTCAGTCACCTAGATGTTCTAGGCACTATCTTTTCATAATTCTACATTACTATTTCACATTTCATCACTCCATTAATTCAACTCTGCTAATAAAGCCCTTTATATTACTATCTTTGCTCTCAACCAACTGTTCTGGATACAGTACATTCACAGTTAGGATTTCACTTCATAATAATCCACTTCAAGACATGCTCTCTGGCACGTGCTTTTGCAACTAAATGTGGTGACAGTTTTACCAAAAATGTTAAACACTTTATTAGGTGAGGGAAGTTAGCCTTGACATCTCAATTTTTATTTCCCTCCTTCCCCAGCTGTAATAACTAATTTTTTCCTCCCAAAAAATTCCTCTTGTCAAAAGCTCCTCTTCCAGTTCTGCTGGCCACTATATGTATCTTGGTTTAGGCTTCAAGTTCTCACTTGACCAATATTCAATTTATCTACCAAAGTATAACCCTAGATGAAAGACTCACATCTGAGCTCTGGTGCACCCCACGGCCACTTTCTCCAGATAATAACAGGGAAGGCAGTGTAAGTTCATGGGCCATGTTCTAAAGGATTCTCAGAATGAATATTCCTTTGAAGTATTCTGTTCTCTTCCTATTATGCTACCTAAATTTTGCTATTAAAAATTTATGATTTATGTCATTAAACCTCTTGAGTCCTCAATTACAATTAAAAGCCTCTATGAAGAAAGCTTGGGTTAAACACCTTAATGGATGTTTTTCATACAGTTTCAGAGAAAATATTTTGTTCCCAATAGCACATTGTGTAGCTGTGAAAAGATTAGGCAGTCTGAGAAGTAATGGAAGACTAGAGGAGGATGAGGACATACCCACAGCTATTTAAGCTACTTTGTTCACCAAATCTGGGAAATTGATCAAATTATATATTGTTAGATAAGTGACTTAGGTGTTTCCAGAGAATATTTGTGTAAAGTATGGAAATTTGATTACCAGATGCATGGTATAACAATACATTGTATCAAACATTGTTGATTGTCTTTATTTTAGACATTGTCATGGTTAAATTATTGGGATCAAAAACTTAGAAAGGAAAAGAGTAAAAAAGATTCTAAGAAATTAGAGTCAATAACATAACTCAAAATGTCTGACCATAACATATGAATGACTCTTTTTTTTTGGCAGTTTCTTTTTTTAAATTTTAAATCCAGTATAATTAGCATACATCGTTATATTAGTTTTAAGTGTACAATATAGGGATTCAACAATTCTATACAATACTCAGTGCTCATCATGATAAGTGTATTCTTAATCCCCTTCACCTATTTCACCCATCCCCCCACCCACCTCCCCTCTGGTAACCACCAGTTTGTTCTCTATAGTTAAAAATCTGCTTTTTGCTTGTTTGTCTCTTTTTTTCTTTGTTTTGTTTCTTAAATTCTACGTGAAATCATATGGTATTTGTCTGTCTCTGACTTATTTCACTTAGCATTATATCCTTTAGATCTGACCATGTTGTTGCAAACGACAAGACAAAGGGACATTTTTTTCAACTACTTAAACAGTAGCGCCATCATCTGTAAGTAGGATATTAATAGCCACCTTGAAGGATTTTTATGAAAATTAGTTTAAATTCTATGTAAAATAACTGACACTAAATAATAAGTGTTATAAAAGTATCAGTGAATGACTATAGGCAAGGCATACCATGAGGGCCGTTTAACAGAAGTTCAACATTTTACAGATATAGAACCACATGAGACATATGGGATGGCTTCTTCTGTAAAATGTTTTTGAGAAAGACTTGAAGAACTGAAAACCAGTTCCTGCTCCTCCGTGTAACTTCATCTAGCCTAGTAGTGTCTCTTAAGTGAGTTTTGTGAAACACTACTCTCCCAGTTTCTATTTATAGATGTTCTCTGATTCACCGTTTCTTTGAACTCAAAAGTATCCAAAGCACTGAAATAACACAAAACAGGTATTTTTGCAGCAGGTTTTATCTGAGGCTTTAATTTACACATAAGTACTATGGATGTTTGTGTGGTGGTGGGAAAGAAAAGTGGGAAAGAGAGTATGCAGGTTACCAAAACTCATTTTACCATTAAAAAAAATACCACTTTCTAAAGGAAAGTCCTAATAAAATTGCCTGGTATAATATATGTTTGCAGTTTGGGAAATGCTGATCTATACTTTTGCTTCTGGAAAATGTAGCTATGTAGCAGATGACTTTGAGTTTGTGCATTTTTTCTATATTCAAAGATGGTATTTCTCGTATACAACATGTTAAGTAAAGTGAGAGTCTTAAAATGTTGCATTGAGCTATATAAATCCTTACTCAAATCTATATAACCAGTAGCAAATAAAACATTAATCTGGATACAAGCCCTGTTGAGAGGGAGCAAAAGGGAAACTAACCCACCAGAATCAAAGAATGGCATTAAGACTATTACTTCCAAGTTCAATATAGAACACAGATCAATGATGAGCTGTTGCTACCATATAGGGCTGGGGTGGTGGGCAGCAAGTGGTGGCTCATGTGCTGCATAATTGCCAACCTGACAAAGATCTTTTCAAAGGGTCCTGCTAACCATACATACGCATGACTCAGGGGGTACTGATACATTTTTCCTGAAGTAGATATTTCATTTTAATTAAGCTGTCCATCTATATGTTATGCAATATATAGTCTTCACTTCTCTGTGCCAGTCAGTGCTGGAAAATATTTGAAATATTAGTCCTAAGGGCTGCCCCCAACTTTAACTTAGATGTTTTCCATGCTATCCTGTAGAACAACAAGTATTTTTCCTTAAAAAACAAATCAGTGTGATATATAGGCTGTTTTGTTTTTAAAGTTACTGTCATTTTTTAAAATTTATTTCTGGCACACACACACACACACACACATAAACATGCACAACAAAACAGAAAAACAAAGCATTTTATAAACATGCAAACAGTGAAGGGAATATATCCAGAGCTCAGGGATGTGTGTTTCATATAGTATTTTGGTTCTTTTTCAGGTTTTTATGATGAAAACAATGTGACAGTAAATGTAAAAGAAAGGAGCAAAAAGCTCTAAGAACATTTTAGGAAGTCACAAATGGAGAAAGACATGCAAAGGGAAGAGAAACAATCCTTTTTGCAGGAGCAAAAAAGCAATAGATAGATAAATAACCCAGATTGCCTCGTTTTGATTCTTTCTTCTCTATGATTTTGGTAATCCCTATAGCAAATAAGTGGTTCATTCATCGCAGTTAATTGGTTAAAAAATAATAATTTGAATAGGCAATCTAATTCAATCAGCTAATGTTGCATATATCATTCATTGAGTAATTGTTTTACTGTATCTTCCAAGGAATGAAGTAATAGACTCTTTATTTTGGTACCATGATGTTGCTTATGTGTGGTTTCTTTGATTCTTTCATTTACTTATCTTATAAGCAGACACTCAGTGCCAGCTACTATACCAAGTACAAAATATAGAAAAAAAAAAAATAGAGCAAAGTATTTGTCCTCAAGTATTATGGGAGAATAAGTGCATTGGTATTTATACCTAGGGTGCCTTCCCGGATTCCAACCACATCCTGTTTTCTTGCTCTGTTCATCCCTGCTTTCACCAAGTTGACCCTTCTCTTTCAGATTTGCATGAAACAACATGCCATGGGGATGTAAGACCCCCTTCCACAATGTCCACTGAAGAGTCAAACCATTCAACTCAAGAAGGGGAGGTGTTATCTCCCCACGTGGTGAACTTAGACCAATGAGAAAGGAGGCAGGAAAGACCCAGGCACAAAAATCTCCCTTACTGTGGAGGACGACTTCATACAATGCTCCTCTCAGCCCATCCTAAGCTCTGTGGGGTGATATCACTGCTCGATATGAAATGGTGCCAGGACAGTAAGGAATTACCTTCCCCTGCATCATGTTTTCTATTGCTCCACATACCCTTGCACCCTACTTTTGTCATTCTCGCTTGCACCTTCCAAACATCATTTGTACAGTAATCCTTCTCTTCTCCTCGATCTGTAGTGATCGTGGGTTAATACACAAACATGGGAACAAAAGGATCTAATGAGGGACTAAGTAATTATTATAAAAATAGGAAGAAACTATTACTAAGTGGGAAAACTAAAGAGTAGTAAGATTACCACTTATTGAGTATCTCTTATGTGCAGAATACTTTAAATCTAGGGTTTGTCATTTTTTTAATGACCCTGCAAGAGAAAAACTATTTACATTAGACATTTTATGAAAATTCAGGTCAGATAAATACAACTGACAAGGTCATGAAGCTAATGTTGGTAGAATGGGGTTCAAAACTAGGGGTTTTGTGCCCGTAGACAGTGTCCTTTCTGCCCAAGGTTTCAGAGATCAGGGAAGGCTTCTCTGAGGATGTAGTTTTGGTGTTTAGCTAAGGAATTCAGAAGAAAAACCACCACAGAAAAAGAGACCTTCCAATCTGAGAAAATAATATGAGCAAAGGGGCATATATTACATATCACAACCCAAGTGCCCAAATCATAAGGCTCAGGCTTTTCCTGTTGCTGACTGCTCCACTACGAGCAATATATTTCGAGGAAAAAATATTGGCCTAAATTAAGCAGTAGACCTTATCTTGCCAAAAAAGAATAAAGAATGGCTTACTACCACCTGCTGATTTCTTAAACTTTTGCTCAGTGTTTATTTTTATTTTCCTAATAATTCAAGCACATTTACAAAAATGGAACCCACTTATGTAACCTTTAAAAGAGATTATGTTACCTTTGAAATAATCAACTTTCTCTCTAGTTTAGAATTGCTCTGTAAAATGGACACTGACCTGATGGACCAGGGGAAAGAAAGAGTATGTTGTTCTGGAAATGCCAAGGTCACTGCTGGGTAGACATTCACATGCTGATGAATGATCTGTAGATTGCTGAGCTGGGAATGTCTTAGAATTGTCGATGGTTGAATAAATGAATAAATAACAAGAGTCAGAGGCAATGATTCAGAAAAAAATGGAGCTGGGGAGAATGTATTAGGACAAGTATGGAATTAAACAAGGGGGAAATGGATGGAAAAAAAAGGAGAAAGAGGAATTCCTGGCAAAACCATTCTTTGCTTAAAAGTTTACTTACTGTGTTATTTTTTAATTGATTTTGATTTATTTTTGAAGTGGGAGAATATTTGTCTTTTGTAAAGTGTTTCCTATCATGAGATGACATAGAAAGTACTCTGACTTTCTCTCCTTTGATACCTTGTGTTTTAATGTCATTATCTTAGTGGACCTGTTGATATGCAAATCCACCTCCATAAAACATAATAGTTAATTAGCATCTAACACATGGAATTATATTATTTTTATCAGATAAAGTCTAGCCACTTGTATACCCTCAGAGCTCAGAAGAGGGTAAGCTGTGATGAGTGGTAGTGTGGTGGGGTAAGAGAAGTCTCATGAGAACAGACAAAGGTTTGCAGATGTAAAAGTTCCTGGTGGGAAGGAAGATCTACAAAGTCAGCAAGCTGCACAAAAGTTTGAAGTGTCTGGGAATGGAATAACTGGACTTAAGGAGAATGTGTGAGGCATCCCTCCATGTGCTGTTCACATCAGTTTGGGTACAAAGCTTTGTATAAAGAAATAATATAAGTTAAAAAGAGAAAAGGAAGAGGGAGGGGGAAAAATATAAAGTCCTTCATGTTGTTGCTTCTAGTAATTCTGTAACTACTAACTATTAGGTGCTTGCTTTGGACACATCTCTAGCACTCATCATCTCACTTTTTTCACTTGGAAAATTGCAATGTGATATTTTATATAAAGCAGAGTCCTGGAATGGTTGATTCTCAATTTTCTAACTTTCTGAAAATTATGAGAGAGCATGATATGATTGAATAAGCAGAAAAATGAATTAGACGTGAGGGAGATAGGAGTGTGAATCTTGTCTCTGACTTTCTGATTGAATTAATCAGGGGAAGTTATTTAGATATGTTGGGATATTTTGACTCTATTAAGAAGTGACTCAGCTACTACAGAAGACGAGAGATTGGACATAAGAAGGGAGCCAGAGCTTAAAGTTAGTATCTAAGGATACTGTTTTAAAATAACCTTTGACTAAATAAAACTTACTTTTACTTTTTACACCTTCTGACACTAATTTTCTCAATTTTTATCTATTTAGAACCTCCAGTTTGACAAATGACAGCATTGTCTTTCTGGCCTCCTCCTCTTCTGCCCTTTTTTTTTTTTTCCTGAATTTAAGTAATTTTGGTTCTCTCCTATTATCCTGGAAATTCAGATGGATAAACTTGCAATAGAATATCCTTTTTAAGAAGATGTAATAGAACTGTTTTATAACAAAATGCCAGAACCACCAATTGTGCATTGCCTTTCTAAATAATTCTAACCCCATACTGCCTAATCCACTTGTTCCTGGTACATGGAGTCTTGTGGATTCTACCATGAACAAGTCCCAGCAGGCTTACAAAAGCAAGATAGAACACCAGGAAATGTTCTGATCCATGATTCTCACCACATTTTGGCCCAGTCCTGTCCCTATTACCACCATGGCTAATAACTAATACTTGCATAATTTCATCCCTGAAATTTCAAGCAATAGCTGTCTTTGATTCCCTTAACTTCAGCCACCCAAGTTCTCTATGATTAGAACTAGTTTTCTTTTTTTTTTTTTTAAGTGTAATTGACAAACAATGTTACATCAATTTCAGGTGTACAAAATAGTGATTTGAAAAGTCTATATGTTATACTATGCTTACCACAAGTGTAGCTACCATCAGTCACCATAAAATGCTATTAAAATACCATTGGCTATATTCCCTATGCTGCATCTTTCATCCCCATGACTTATTAATTCCATAATTGAAGCCTATACTTCCCATTCCCCATCACCCATTTTGCTTTCATCTCCATATCCCCCTCCCTTCTGACAATCATTAGTTTGTTGTCTGTATTTATGGGTCAGTTTCTGCTTTTGTTTGTTTGTTTGTTCATTTTGTTTTGTAGATTCCACATTCAAGTGAAATCATGTGGTATGTGTCTTTCTCTGTCTGACTTATTTCACTCAGCATAGTACCCTCCAGGTCCATCCATGTTGTCACAAATGGCAAGATCTTATTCTTTTTTATCACTAATATTCCATCACATATATACATATAGTCTTCGGAAAAATGTCTATTCAGGTCCCCTGACCACTTTCTATTTGGATTATTTCAGGGTGTTTTGGTATTGGGTAATATAAGTTCTTTATATATATTTTTGGAAATGAACCCTTTATCAGATATATCATTTGCAAACATCTTCTTCCCATTCAGTAGGTTGCCTTTTTGTTTTGTTAACGGTTTCCTCTGTTGAGCAAAAGCTTTTTATTTTGGTGTGGTCCCAATAGTTTATTTTTGCTTTTGTTTCCTGTTTTTGATGATGATGAATGATAAACATAAGGCTGATACCGTAAGAAGATCTAATCATTGAGACTTGGTAGTTCAGGCAAAGTTTGGGGGGAATTAATCCTAGAGGAAATGAAGAATAGTGAAGGATCTAAAAGGAAGGGACAAAGCAAGTATACATTTTACAAAAATCTCTCTTGGAACCATGAAAAAGATCAGTTGAACATGGGGAGAAGTAGGTTTTTTAAAAAAAGCAAAGAGACCAGTTATATGGCTTTTGAACTAATGCAAATGAAGAATTAATACAATGCTATATTGGGGTAGTGAGAAGGGAAAGAAAAGACTAACCAAGACACACTGAAGTGGTAGAATTGACATGAATTAGAGTCTAAATATGAGACATGATGGAGAAAAATAAGCTAAGGATAAGCCCCAGGTTTCTGGATAGATATACTTGGTAAATAGGAAAAAAATGCAGATTTGAACAAAATATAAGTTTACTTTTATGTGTAAGGAATGAATTGTTTCTGTGGGTAACAGAAAAAGTCGATGGCATTATAGGAACTAAGAGTGAAAAGGGTTACAGGATGGAGGAGTTAGTTTCATAGTTTATGCATCTGAGATATTGCAAGGAGGTCAAGTAAGTTGAGGACTCAACATCCCATATTACATTTCTGTTTATATCAACATTTACCCTTCTTTGAACATTTAGTATAACTTGTTGCTTACATAATGGGACAAAGCAGAACCTTCTAAGATAATGCCATGAGATCTATTTTCACAAACCAGCTTCTTTCTAAATAAAGCTGTCAGCAACAGATTGCAAGTTTTGGGGGCACCTGGGTGGCTCAGTCATTAAGCGTCTGCCTTCGGCTCAGGTCATGATCCCAGGGTCCTGGGATCGAGCCCCGCATCAGACTCCCTGCCCCGCGGGAAGCCTGCTTCTCCCTCTCCCACTCCCCCTGCTTGTGTTCCCTCTCTCGCTGTGTCTCTCTCTGTCAAATAAATAAATAAAATCTTTAAAAAAAAATTGCAAGTTTTGTATTAATTTATATTTTCAATAGTTGCTGAAGAAAAAAGAAACTGGCCTTCTATCAGTGTTTCTTCTGTCTTCCAGCTCAAAATGTATGTATATGTGTGTGTGTGTGTGTGTGTGTATATATATATATATGTATGTAGCTTATTCATTCAATCATTTGTTCATTCAATTACAAAAGTTAGTAATAAACTGTTAGCAACTCTAGGAGGCATGTATGGTCAGGTCTTGAATGGTATTCTTCAATTCCAAGGAGGTGTATTCTTCCATGTGTCCTATAATACCAGACTAGGCTGGTAACCATGTTTTAGTCTTAGTTCTTTGCTTGGCTCAACCATACTCTACCATCCCTAGTATCCTGTCCTAAACCCAATCTACTTCCTGGGTTCATGTTGAAAATGAGGTGAAAATTTTAGCACCCCACCAATATCAAATGTGTTATTGGGGAATAACTGGATAACTGTTCTTTGAAACTGGATTCTTCAGGGAGATATACTGCTCTGTACCAAGCTTTTACTAATACCTGTACTGAGTCTAAGTTATTATTGGTATAAACTTTGAGTCCATCCTCTTTAAAGCACACAGTTTTGTCCAGTAATAATTCTTTCAACCTTTGGATTCCTCCAAAACCCTTTTGCTTAAATCTTTGCCAAATTGTCTTCATAATTATCATAGCCTACAACTTAGAATCCCTCTAAGATATCTCTGTATCTAGAAAACAATTGAGCTCCCAGAATGTTTCTGTGACAGAAAAATTCAAATTGTTCTCAATATCCATCCAACCTTTCTTCCCTAATAATAGGACGTGTTAGCTAATGCCTGGCCCCCGAAGACAAAGACACCATTTTTAAGGCTCCCTTGAGTTTGATGTAGCCTTGTGAATACCTTCTGACCCATTAAATGGAAATGGAAGGATTTTGTGGCAACTCTCAGAAACCTTCTTTAAAAGAGATCTGGCGGGCGCCTGGGTGGCTCAGTTGGTTAAGCGACTGCCTTCGGCTCAGGTCATGATCCTGGAGTCTCAGGATCGAGTCCCACATTGGGCTCCCTGCTCAGCAGGGGGTCTGCTTCTCCCTCTGCCCTCTTCCTTCTCGTGCTCTCTGTCTCTCATTCTCTCTCTCTCAAATAAATAAATAAAATCTTAAAAAAAAAAAGAGAGAGATCTGGCAAATCTACTTTTTTCTTCGTCATTATCTTGACCCTGCTACCTGGAATGTAGTTGCTGCCTTCTTGGCATATAAAGGTGAAGACAACATGCTGGAGTTAGTAGAGCAGTGAGCTGACAAGAATTTTGTTCTT
Source organism: Mirounga angustirostris (assembly GCF_029215605.1). Lineage (NCBI taxonomy): Eukaryota > Metazoa > Chordata > Mammalia > Carnivora > Phocidae > Mirounga > Mirounga angustirostris. The sequence continues at coordinate 41,342,914 of NW_026991718.1, read as the reverse complement.
TAACAGCTTTGTGGTACAGAACTGCTATCTGAAACCTAAATGCTTTACTGCTTTATTTAATTTATATGAGAAGAAACAAACTGTGGTAGTATATTTATTGTGCTACTTACTAGGTATTTTGTTGTAATCAGTTCTATTACAATACCCTTTGTGCTGATGCAACTATTTTCCTCTCTCTATAAATACATCATGGCATAAATCTATGACAGTTTCATCCTAGAGCCCTAAATCAACAGTATATTTTAAAATATTATGTAAAGGGCGCCTGGGTGGCTCAGTTGGTTAAGCGACTGCCTTCAGCTCAGGTCATGATCCTGGAGTCCCGGGATCGAGTCCCACGTCGGGCTCCCTGCTCAGCAGGGAGTCTGCTTCTCTCTCTGACCCTCCCCCCTCTCATGCTCTCTCTCTCTATATCTCATTCTCTCTCTCAAATAAATAAATAAAATCTTTAAAAAAATAAAATAAAATAAAATATTATGTAAAATGCATGACAAATTCAGACATAATAGGATTACCCCATCTAAACACAAATTGGTTATCAACAAACATACAAAAGTTTAAGTAAATACAATAATAAGCAAGTTGTTGACTATCAAATGATTTTTGGAATTCCAAAACCTTAAGATTTCTTGAAAAATTTTTTCATAGTAACATTTAATCTAATGATCAATGTGTTTTTAATTTTAAAAGAATAAAGCCTTCCCATATCAAAGTGATTTTAATATATGAACTTCATATTTGACATAAAATTACTTTGAATAATACATTAAAACTAAAATAATTATAGCATCTACAATAATTCAACTTATTTATAGAAGTCTGGAGAAAACAAAATAATACAAAATAGAACGAATAGACTATTCAGAAAGCTCTCTTCCTCTCCTTTTCTCCTTTGCTCTCAATTTTCCTATGGGCATATAAGTATGGTTTACATCTATATATATGACACATTTTTAGCATTCTAGTTTTTATTTAGTAGATGAGATATTCCATTTTTACTTTTGCGGAGCTGTAACCAAAGCTTTGCCTGCAAACTACTGGAGGCAGTAAGAATTATCTTTGAGAGATTAGTAATTTTAGACCTTTGGAATGGCCTTAAAAAATAGAATTGCCCCATCTCCCAAGGTTCTTATCAGTTAACTTGCCAACCAGAAGAAATTTGCATTTAGGAGAAAAAGTAAAAATATTTTCCAGTTGAAATACTAGGAAAGTGAAAGGAAGGATAGGATTTGTGGAGAACAAGAGAAAAAGTTGCATCACACATGCTGGCTTCATGGACACGTGACTCCTGTAGTTCCACAGAGCCCTGTGCTGGGGGGCCGGTGGGGCGCAGCAGGGGGACAGAGAGGCAGGGACTTCTGCTTGCTTAAAGACTTGCAGTTGCCTTTTTGAACCAGGAGACTCACAGTTTCCTTTTTTCACTGAGCCCTACAAACTATGTAGTCAGTTATGTATGAGGAATATGGACGTGTGTCTGTTTGCTTCATGGAATTTAGTAACATGCTATCTTATCATGGAAAACCATATACCTAACATAGTTTTTTGACAAGTAGAGACAATAATAAAAGAAGGTTGTTTTTTAAACTTTGTTAAGTTTTTGTTTACTTTTTTTTTAACACTTTAGTTCAAGGTAATTGAACCTGAACAGTTTGTGTGATTTAAAAGGAATCACTAAAATTACAGAATTTAATCACATCAAGGAGCCACAGGGAGAAACTGAATTTTGGCTCTTTCCCATTCTTTTTTATTTTGCAAACCAAATGATGTCCCAAGGGCAAAGATGCTCTTAGTGATTTTTATAAAATACCATATATTAACTCAGAAATTGCTTAGTATTAGCTCTTTGTTTAGGATTATATTTTCAGAAATTTCAAATAAAATTGTAACAATTATAATAGGGAAATATATATGAATATACATACACGCACATAGATGCATACACATACAAAATGCAGTGGGTGAAAGAATGTTTGTTTTTAGAAAATGTTAATTTTTAGCCTAAACAGTAATTATAATGGCAAGTATGATCACCTACAATATACAACAACAAGACATTTTATTAAACCTGTCAACAAATTTTGTGAAAAATGCTCAATAAAAGGAAGGTAAGTTTCCTATAATAGCCCATAAGTAAACAAACCTTAAACTAATAGATTTAATATTCACTATCAAATAACCAACGACCCTTCCTGCTTCCATATATTCTGTAAGAACCGTGAATTATGAAAGAAAACCAGAATTCTGGAATTTCAATGAATTGCCATTAGAAAAGTATACAAAAATGGCTCATATATTAATAAAATAAAATAGATGTACAGTCCCCATCACTATTAACAAAACCACAAGGTGACTGGGAATGAATTAAAAAAAATTATTCTAGTGTTTCCCAATATAAGCTTAGCATTAGTTCTTAAAAGGAATTGTGACTTTTTTTCCTGAAACCATGACTTCACTGAGGGAGAATAAATAACTCCAGTGACCATTTAAAAAAAATAACAACAATCCAAATAGCAACATGAATAACAACGCAACATCATTTAGTTACTTGTCCCAACATGATACATGTTTGGAAGACAATATCTGTGCCTCTAGGATCACATAAATCTAGTGGGGAGGAAGGAGATCCAGACCTGAAAAGTTAACCTTTTATCTAACAATCAGGCAGAAGAGAATCCACAAGCAGATTTGGTGTTAAAAATCTTCCCCATGCTCATTATCAACCGTCCTCTTTCTAGGATTGACCTCTAGTCAATATATCCTTACTCTTTACTTGCTTTGTTTCTATATACTTTTACTAAGTTTCCTTGTGGTTTTTAAGTTTCAATATCTTTATTATACACAAGTATTCAACTTCATCCTCCTGTCCTCAGCCATGTATCAAAGCCACAACTCCATTTTGGAGTCAGGAAGGTTCATTTTCACAAGAGATCAAATCTCTTCTTTTTAGCAACCTGTTGTCTGTAGGGTTGTGGAGGAAACTGGAATCTGGCATGCTTATGCATTAACTTTTAAACAATCGCTCTGTTATTGTTTCAGCAATGTCCTCTGTGCTGCCTGATGCCCAAGACCCCACTGAGTCTGCAGTTAGTTCTGTAGGCACCTGGAATGAGTTTTCCACTTGTAAAAGCTGTTACTGTTCCTCTATTTCTACAAAAATATTTGGTCTGTTGTCCATGGCTATATCTCCTTTTTGTTTGTTTTGGTTTCATGTTTGTTGTTTGTTTTATTTGAGGAGGGTTATTTTGTTCCATTTTATTGCCTCTGATGTCATAGTAGGGTGAATGCAGGTGGTTACTTCACTATGTTTAAGTTGTCATTGTCAAGCTTCACCCTGATTTTACCCATTTGTCAACCTAAGTCAGTGATCTCATACTCTTGCACTCTTCCTGGCACAGAAAAGAAATATAATCCATGCAGTTGGTCATTCTACTGATGATCTCACTCTCTTCCTTCCTCCCTTTCTCTCTCCCTCTCTCTTTCTCCCTCACTACCCCCAATCTAAAGAATGTTATCTGATTCTAGATTATTTTTTTTCTTTAGTTCTGCCATTCCTGATCTTGTGTTAATTAGATATACCAATATCATCATGATTATCACAATTACCATTTTCAGATTCATCATCATCATTATGTTCACATTATCAACACTCCAACATATTTAGGACATATCAAGTTAACCTTACTGTTTACCATGCACAGGTAAGTGCATTCTACCAGAACCTCGCAAAAACACAATGAGGTACATATAGTTATCACAGCCATTTTTCACATGAGAAAACTAAGGCAGGAAAGCTGAAATAAAGTTTCCAAGGTTACATAATTAGAAAGTGGGAGTATTTGTGCATGAACCTGGGTCTGCTTGGATATTATATTCTGTTCTTAAAATATATTTTGTTATTGCAATAAGAATAAAGTTATTTTGACAGGAATAAAATACATCAATTGCTTTTGATAGGAATAAAATACGTCAATTTAATTCTTTAGAGTTTTTGCATCTCTGGAGATCAGAATTTCCTTCATAAAAGAGAAGTGGTAGAGGAATTTCACTTGGCTCAAAACTATCACATATATTCATTAATCTTACATAAACATTGCCTTAAAATAGATTTTAAATTAGGATAAACTTGAAGGTAAGCTTCCCAAATTAGTTCTATCTGGCTTTATGGCTGCATGTATTTATTTTATAGTTCTCATGGTATACACATGAAGACACCTAAAACAACATTTGAATATCAATGAAAGCAGCGTAATCAGCAGTCTGTTCTTGCAGTGGGAGAGATAAGTTGAAAAGATGGCAGTGTGTGGTTAAAGTAATAACCATATAACAGACTACCTGTAGTTACAACGTTACAGGGATCAGTGAGGATTTTGTTCTCTCTCTTTTGATTATTATATAATAGACTCAATATCTATCTGGGAGTTAGCGTCTCACAACACCACATGTAAATTGATTATCCTGTCAAGGGATCTGAATATGACATTTTATGAGAAACAGTAGAAAGAAAATTGGCTTTTAAACATAGAACTTAAGCAAGCAAATAGGATTATGTCTGTTTTCTACAACTTTTTAAATATAGTCATGAAAAGACTGTGGTTTGCCTAGACAGTAGAAACACAACCAACAGGTTGACTTGGCAGATACATTTGGGGTAAAACCAAGAACAACTGACTAACATGAAGAGATTTCCAAAAATCAAAGTTATCTCTCTGTGACAAAGTATCAAGTTGAGCCTGCATGGTCATTTGTTATAGATATTTGAGTATGGATTCCTCCTTTAGGTGGATGAATATTATAGAGATTCTCTGAGGCTTCGCAAACTAAGATTCCATGATTTTATTAGCTCACCGCTCTCATAGCATACCAAGGGCGAGCCACCATTACAACGCTGGGACCTTGGCTCCTGTAGCAGCTCTAGGTGCTGGGAGAATAGCAGAAGGAGACGTGAGTGGAATCTGCAGGGTCTGAAACACAGCGTGTTTCAGGGTAAGTCTGAAGGTCAGACATGCCCTGAAAGTGAAATGACCAAAATCAGTTTAAACCCTTTTTCTGTGCTCAATTCTCAGCTACGTTTGTGCGCCTAGTGCACTGTCTGTAGGCAGGCTCTTTTGCTCAGCGTGTGCTTACGTCCTGGCAAATTGTTCCTTTCTTTTAAAGCTGCAGCCACTGTCAAGAATCAAAGTCCATTTGCATGGTGTGGTGCTTGCACGTTGTAGTTTATTGGACAATAAGCCTCGCTGACACATCCATTTGAAATCTTAATCCAGGCGCTTTTGCAGCATTTCTACATTATGACAATGGGTCTTAAGGAAGGAATTTTATTTGATCATGATTTTAAATTTATCACTCATTACTTTGGATAAGTGAATGGAGCATTAATTTGAATCAAATAATAAAACTATCCTCAAGGTTGTGAAAGTTTTGACACTTCCAGAATAAAACATTTCTATTATTAATAAAACATTACTCTATTATTTTCTCCAAAGCTGGATCTCTGCCCAGAATATATATTAACTGTCTCCAGCACTGTAGTGTTTAAGAATGAATGTTGCTTAAGGGGGAAAAAAATTGATCACTTACTATAAATATGCAAAAAAAAAAAAAAGCAGTTAACTTCCAGATTCTAGGGAGGGGAGTGTTAATTAATAAGTAATAATTCTGGGCAGCAAAGTAAATATTTGGACTAAAACTTTCAAAAGCATGCACTTAAAAATAAAAAGCACCTGGCAATGACACCTAGAATATGACTGATGTGTTAATGAAGAATGAAATATAAACTATGCTATTTATTTATTTTTTTAAGATTTTATTTATTTATTTATTTATTTATTTATTTATTTATTTATTTATTTGAGAGTGAGCAAGAGAGAAACAGCATGAGAGGGGAGAGGGTCAGAGGGAGAAGCAGGCTCCCCGCTGAGCCAGGAGCCCAATGTGGGACTCGATCCCAGGACTCTGGGATCATGACCTAAGCCGAAGGCAGTCGCTTAACCAACTGAGCCACCCAGGAGCCCTGAACTATGCTATTTAAAGTAAAATATTTTCGGGCGCCTGGGTGGCTCAGTTGGTTAAGCGACTGCCTTCGGCTCAGGTCATGATTCCAAGGTCCTGGGATCAAGTCCCCCATCGGGCTCCCTGCTCTGTGGGGAGCCTGCTTCTCCCTCTCCCACTCCCCCTGCTTGTGTTCCTTCTCTCGCTGTGTCTCTCTCTGTCAAATAAATAAATAAAATCTTTAAAAAAATAAAATAAAATAAAATAAAGTAAAATATTTTCTAAGTAGTGGGTTTAGGGTAGAGAACAGGATAAGGTAGAATTAAGAAAGTGGCAAAACAAATGAAATCTCTTCCAAAAATGTTCAAATATAAGACAAAAATCTAGTTTGAATATGTCTATGTATGTTGAACCTGACCTTGTTGAATTGTACTAAAATTGCAGAGCTCCACGTCTTGGATTAACTTTAAAGGACACAGTAATAAAAGATAGTGGAAGTGGGGTGGCCTTTACAATGCACTGAGTTCCCATAGGTGGAAACAAAACCGATGATCATAGGGGAAGGGTGAAAAAAAAGAGAGAAGGAGGCAAACCATAAGAGACTCTCAACTCTAGAGAACAGACTGAGGGTTGCTGGAGGGAGGTGGGTGGGGGATGGGCTAGATGAGTGATGGGTGTTAAGGGGTGCACTTGTTGGGATGAGCACTGGGTATTATTATATGTAAGTGATCAATCACTAAATTCTACTCCTGTAACCAATATTACACTATATGTTAACCAACTAGAATTTAAATAAAAACTTAAAAAAAGAGAAAGAAAAGAATGTGTATTCTACAGTTGTTGGGCATAGTGTTATATAAATGTTAAGTTAAATTGGTTGCTCAAAATCTAGTCTATTACTGATTTTTACATTTGTTCTATCAATTACTGAGAAAGAAGTGTTAAAATCACCTGTAACTGTGAGTTTGTCTATAAATTTTGTGACGCCAAAAAAAAAAAAATACAAAAAAAAAGAAAATAGTTCACTGAGTTCAAATTCATCATTCTTTAGGTAAGAAAAATGAAGGCAAGATGTACAATTAACTTGCTGTAGTTCATATAGATAGAGGCAGAGATCCCAGTGCTCTGGTAATCTCCCTCTAGCCCACTGTCACCCTGCCATTGTCTCAACATCATTGATTCTCATCCTTCCTCACACTTTCAAAACCTGGAAGGCATGTAATACGCTGTCATTAATATTAACAGTAACAGTAACTGGATGTGTCTGTGCATGTTTGTCTGTCGCAGGCAGGGGTAGAGCACTGTGGAGGAGGGGAGAGGGGCTAGGCACTTTGAAAATATCTAAAGAAATCTTAATATCCCTGCAGACAAGCCTCCCTTACTTCCTCTCCTGCCTCCCCCAAAAGCCCTTCTACCCTCACAATGAGAATTATTTTCTAGAATCCAATGCATATTCACATAATATACTGATTATATAGACCATTGTTAATCTCCTAGAGATCCACTTCACTCTGTTTCAGAATCACATATAATCAGCTGCAAGAGAATATGGAAAATTAATTGAGCCTCCGGTACAATGTAATGAAGAGCCCCCCCCACCCAACAACTTTCTAGGCTATTGAATTCAGCCATTCTGTTGTTTATCTGACTGATTTTGTTTCCTGTTTTACAGAGCAAGTTGTCATTTGAATGACTTGTCCAAGTATTGGTTATTCTGGAGACCCAGGCTTGGGGTATAATCTTAGTAGTTGGTAACAAAGTCTCAATCCTCCCTTGTGAAGAATGACATAATACAAATAGGCCACTTGTCCAGATACCTGAGTTATCTCCAAGCTAACTCCTAACTAGGAACATGGTAAAATGTGCCAATCTCCTACACATGTAGGTTTCCAGTTATTACAACTGAAATGTTTTATCTGATGCACATATCTGTCTAAATCACAATAATTTCCACAAGTTTGTATTACTTTAAGAAAAATATTCCTCTAAATAACTGAATCTTCAGTTGTTCACACCAGTTTCTATGTTATAAAATAGAAGCATTTGTCCAGTGTATGTTAATATGATCATTAAAGCAGAAAAACAAGCTCAAAGTAAAATTATTACAGAATTGTGAACTGTAAATATTTTACAGACAGAAGAAGCAAGTTATGGGAACTCTAGAACCAGACAGAACTGGGATTTAATTTTTAGATCTTTAATGATTATATGGCTTTAGGCTTTACCCTCATTCTCAGTTTCCTCTTCTGTAAAATAATGGCAATAAAGTATCTGTATCGTAGGGGTCCAAGGACAAAAGGAGTTATAATTTATGTACTGAAAATATGTGGGGGTTTTTGGTATCTTGTTATCCAGAGTAAATACTATGTAAGCAAAGTACACACAATTATATATTCTGTTCGCCATGTTAGAAGAGTTCCAATGAATTAAATTATGTCTAGCATGTCCTAGAAAGATAATCAATTCCACATCTTCCAAATGGTCATTCAGGCAGTGCTTTTAGAACCTGGCATGCACACGCATGTATATGTCTTAGCATGTGCATATTTTTTAAGCCCTAAAGTTCTAACATCTCTAAGTTTCAATATTACCACTTCATTTGTGCTATTTTTTTCTCACATTGATTATAAAGATTATTGGGAACCAGATAGCATAATGATCCCTTTGATATTCACCAGCCATTCTCTCTTATTTATTGAACGTGAATTTTCCATTTTTAGTGTAACATTTTTTCCCCATCTTACAGCATGTCTTAAGTAAATCATCCAGTATCTATCTACTCAGGAGTATTATAAGGTGTTGGTAAGCCATTATCTGGTAAATTGGATCCATGTAAATAATATAGTACAATCATTCAGGCCAACACAGTGAGCTTTTTGCTCAAATGATCTGGATAATTACCTTAGCTATTTTTTTCCCATGTAAATAGATTTTGTGTGACTTAGAGAAAGTCTTTTTGAGTTCCCACTTTTAGTGCTAAAAAAAAAACAAACAAACAGAAAATCATGAATATATGGAGAGGTCTATGAGGTAGTTCTCCACATAGTTCATACAACATAATGGACTAACTGAGAAATGAGGCCAAGACTGACCATTTAATCAGAATAGAGGTTTGTTGAACAATGTCCAGATGCACATGATATGGCCCTATTCCATTAGGGAATCAGAATGAAAATGCTAGAGTTAACTATAGACTGTCCAGAAATATCCACAAGTGCATGTTTTATCATGTAATTGTTAAATGCACTAACATTTAAAATAGCCTTCATTTATCATGCAGTAGAAGTCTGAAGCAGGTAAAATAATATGTTTAGAGAATGTATTTTGAGAACACTAAAAAAAAAAAATGTTCCCTTCATCTAGAGTGGGTCTTTCTAAAAAACAAAACAAAACAAAACCCTGTAGTATCAGCTACCTTCCCTCACAATCCAACCAAAAACAAAAAAAACCTGTAGTATCAGCTACCTTCCCTCACATCCCAACCAAAAACAATGTCTTTCTATTGGTCTTAAAATAGACTAAAATCTTTAACATGCTTTAGTAGATTTCAGTCTAATTTGGTCCCTGGCTTTCTCTCCAGCCTTATCTCTCACCTTTTCTTCCCTCTCAAAACTCCAAATAACATTCTCTCAATCACTTGTAATAAATGTGTTCCCTCTTGGGGGTGGGCGTGTCCTGTTTCTATCCTGACTGCTTTGCTCTTTGCCCAGTTAACTCCTATTCCTCAGTCTCGGTCAAGTGTTACTTCCTCAGGGAAGTCTTCCCTCAACTCCCATTCATGTTTCCAGAGCATCATGAAACTTTCTTGTAACTTTACATTTTTGTATGATTATTTTGTTACTGCCCATTTTCCTTACTAGACCATAAGATCCATGCCTCTTTTTGGCCCCCAGTAGCCTAGTTTATAGTGCCTGGTATAAAGTGAGTGCTCGATAAAACTAGTTGAACACATTATGTTAAGTATAATATAGAAAAAAGCCATGCTCCAAAGACCACATATTTTATAATTCTATTCATAAGAAATGTCTGGAAAAGGCAAATCTATAGAGAAAGTAGATTAATGGTTGTCTAGGCTGAAAGTGGGACTGGGGGTTAACTGTAAAATGGAATGAGGATTTTTCTGGAACAATGGTAATGTTCTAAACCAGGGTGATGGGGAAGGTTGCACAACTCAGTAAATTTGCTAAAAGTCACTGAATTATACATTTAAAATTTTATGGTATATGAATTATACCTCAATAAAGATTTTTTTCTAAATGGGCAGTGTGGTCCTGCTTTCCCATTAGTCATGATGTAATCCCATTTTAGAAAAGCTTAATTTGTGTCCACCTGTAAGGAACATGTCAGTATTCTTTGTGATTCTCTTAGGTCTTTTTATTGTTTCTGTGTGCCTCTTCACAGCTTCTCTGGGTCTTTGCCTTAATAGCTTATATCTAAGACTTTATCTGGACGACTACCCTGGACTACTGGAACTGCTCTGTTCACCTGGTGAGAGCTCAGAGAGCCAGAGGTTTTATGGTTCCCAGGGTGGACCTTAGCCAATTACTGACTGGTAGCTGAGGATGGAAACAGAGCTTCCGTCCCTCCACTGGGGACATACTCTGGGCTGTAACTTATGTTCCAATAAGGCTGAAGCTACCTTTCTAGGGTCTTTGTCAGGAAATGAACCCTTCTTAGCAAGTTTCCCTTTCCTGCTTCCTGGACTAAACGTTTACCCAGTTCAATGAGCTCTTCTTTAAATTCTTTGCACATCAACACTCGTCTTAGAGTCTGTGTCTGACAGAACCCTGTCCAAAACATTGATCTTCCAGGAATATGTGCTTTAAAGATTTGAAGTTCCAAAAATAAGGTAAAGCAATTTATTATTATCCTTACACCTCATATTTCCTTATAAGTCCCAGACTTCTTCACATATTCTTTCCTCTGCTGGAGATATCCTGAAATGTTCTTCCTACTTCTCTTCTCTTAGATACCATTGAGATCCAAGTGAGGCATTATCTTCACCCAAGGAGCCTTCCCCGTATCTTCCAACATGGATCCAGGGTCTCACTTTTTGATACCATAACCTCTGTGCTTTCATTTCCATAGCATTGAATGCACTTTTTTTTTAAAGATTTTTTTTTTAAGATTTTATTTATTTATTTGAGAGAGAAAGAATGAGAGAGAGCACATGAAAGGGGGGAGGGTCAGAGGGAGAAGCAGACTCCCTGCCGAGCAGGGAGCCCGATGCGGGACTCCATCCAGAGATTCCAGGATCATGACCTGAGCCGAAGGCAGTCGCTTAACCAACTGAGCCACCCAGGCGCCCGCATTTAATGCACTTTAAGGACATTTCCTCTTCATTGTTGATCTCTTTCTCAACTGTGTAAATCTAAGTGCAGAGATTTTATCTTTATCACACTGTAGTGCCTAGTACAATGCCTGACATATACTAGGTATACAATTAATACTTACTGATTCAAAATAATTTAGCAACGTGGGGCACCTGGGTGGCTCAGTGGTTAAGCGTCTGCCTTCGGCTCAGGTCATGATCCCAGAGTCCTGGGATCGAGCCCCGCATCGGGCTCCCTGCTCAGCGGGAGGCCTGCTTCTCCCTCTCCCACTCCGCCTGCTTGTGTTCCCTCTCTCACTGTCTCTCTTTCTGTCAAATAAATAAAATCTTAAAAAAATAATAATAATAATTAAGCAATGTATACTTGTTAATATGAAATGCTATTTAATATATAAATATACTTCCAGAAATTTGTAAAGCCATTTATATATGTATATAAATACATACATAAATTATATATTATACCATTGTCTATTACTTGCATGCATTTATTTAAAAATAAAATAATGGGATGGCATTTATGACATAATATAACTTTATACAATAATTTTTCTCAAGTTAATAGCTACTACAATGTAAGAAAGAAGTTGTTATAAGAAGAAAGAAATTCAGTGACTGAGTTTAAGAATTTATGAGCTTTACAAATTGCCAGAATGTTGTTGTTGTTCAGATTGATTGTTGATATTGTCTGTTCAGGGATAAACAAGGCTATCTTCAGGATCAGTTATATCCTGAAATGCAAGGAACTGTCTTCCCAGCTTACTCATAGGGCTGACTTCATAAACCACATTTAGTTATTATTAAAAATATATAAATGAATAAAATCACTTTTTAAAAGTTTCAGATAATTGCTGTAACTCAGCAAATTGAAATCCTGAAGGATGACAGTCATTCTTTACTGGCTGAAAATCTTATCATGGCTCTAGAATAGCTATATAGATATTGTTTTTCATTCTCCAAGGTTGGCAGTGGATATAGGACAGTTCATTTGCTATATATATTGAAAGATATGTGTGTATTTGCTACTGTGTGCATGTATGTGTGGTATCATCAACTTTAAAATATTTAAGATTATTGGTAATTTGATGAGTCTAAATTTGTTGCCATGAGTAGTCATTATTTTGCTCTATTTCTATTATTTTTGGTCATCATCAGGCTGTAAGAAGCTAACATAAAATCACAAGATGCCATAAAGCTGAGAGCTGGAATAGAATGACCCTAGAGTGCCAAGAACTGACTTAAAGCAAAATCTCCAGGGTTCACTTGGGCAGATTGTGCCTAAAAAATGCCATTCTAGTGAAATACTCTCCTTCAGAACATTTCAGCTGAGACATATATGATTTCAGCAGCTAAATATTTTTATTTTCCACTTTGGACTGTCAATTCACAAATGTCACATTTCCAACACCACTGAACTCTGAAAACAATAATAATTTTTAAAAAGGCAGGAAGTGGGGAGGCGCCTGGGGGGTACAGTCCTTTGGGCAGCTGATTTTTGGTTTCAGCTCAGGTCTTGATCTCAGGGTGAGGGGATCGAGCCCTGAGTCAGGCTCCATGCTCAGCATGGAGTCTGCTTGGGATTCTCTCTCTTCTTCTCCTTCTGCCCCCCACCCCCCCGCTCTCTCTCTTTCTCTAAAATAAATAAAAATAAATCTTTTTTAAAAAGGCAGAGGGAAAGAATTTATCATTTCTACTTGGCAGAGTAATAGATACAGATCTCAGGTGGTTGGCCTAGAAGATTTTCCCTTGGGTGTCCACTGTGGTGTAAGAAAGTAATCAACACACCCCCAAATGGAAGTTGTCATTTTCTTCTTTCCTTCCTTTTCCTCCTTTCTTCTTCATTCCTCTCATTTATCTTTCTCTTTGTTCTCTTCTGGATTTTTTTTTTTCTTCTCTTTCACTTTTTCTTCTTCTGGTCCAATTATTTCTTCATGTGGTTTCTCTTTTTCTCCTTTTTAAATATTTGTATTCTTTCTCTTTCTCATGCTTCCAGTCTTCCTCCCTCCTGTTTCCCTCCCTCTCTCCTCTCCTTCTTCTCCTTCTTCTCCTCCTCCTTCTTCACTCTGTACAATTAGGAAAATGTTTCCAGCGCAGCAGACTAAGATTTGAGAAAGGATATTATCTTATAGATCAACAACCATTTCAGTTTAGAAAGTTTAAAATAAAAAACATTCTGTTCAGAGAAAGTGAGAGCTATGGAACATTAAACAGCACGTAACTTATTGCTGATTTGGTACTTTACTGAAATACCAGTGAATCTAATTAATGCAGTTGATTCAATAGGCCATTGGTTCTCAACACAAACCACTTTACGCTTAAAAATATATAAGCTTTAGTCTCATGTCAGATCTTTAGAGTTAAAATATTTAGGGTAGAGCCTAAGTCATGAATAGTTTTTTAAAAAGTCTATGGATGGTTGTAATGTACATTCCTTATTTTAAAATGATTAGCTTTATACCCTATGTCAGGTAAATCAAGTAGAAAAACACACAACATTTCTCCATGTTTCATTTCAATAATTAAGGGATCAAGGACACAACCAATAGCCATTCTAAGACTAAGTAGACTGAAAAACTTCCTGATTGATTTCCCTTGTCTGACTCATCTGGAGATGAACCCAACTCAGCCTAATAAAGAGAGAAACCCTTGGGACAACTGGACTTCCTTCTTCTCCCTCTCCCTGCCCCTTCCTCTACTTCCTCCTCTCTAACTAACTGTATCCCATTTTAAGGAAATCATTACTTATCTGGAACACCTGTTAACTCTGTATAACTTGTTGGCAGTGGATTAAATGAGTCCATTCATCGCAGCATGGCTTCTTAAAGTATTTCTCAAACTGTGATATACAGACAGATCACCGGAGGATTTTGTTCAAATGCAGATTAGGAGTCAGTAAGTCTGAACTGGGGCGTGGGTGAAGTCCCTGGACCACTTTTTGAGTAGCAGAGGTCTGTAGTATTCATCTATGGTTTGCCCCCTCCTTTATTTACCTACTAGGTTAAAACTGTTGCATTCCATGGAAGGTCATTTCTGAACAGTTATCATATGTTTCATGTTCTGTCATCTGTTAGAAATTATAAAGAGATATAATAAGGCATGGCCTATGCTCTTATAATTAAGTTGGAGAAGGAAACTCTAAATATTAACTTGGTGCCACATGACTGACTAGGGCAATGAAGATGAGAAGGTGAAATAGCTCATTTATGTTAATGTAAAGGAGTCAGCAAAAAGCAACATATGACTGGCCATTCAGTGGTACAGACTATCAGTGGAATAAAGGTCTGGAGTGGGAAGAAAATATACTAAATGTGGAGGTGGGCAATCAAGGATAGACAGAAGAGATCATGGCTAAGAAAACAGGAATAACATTTCAAAATGAAGAAAGATGAAAAACACTATCCCTGGACTTGTGGTTGCTTCCCCTACTCCACAGTGAAGTCTTTGACTGCAGAGAAAATGCCTGTGCTTTTCAATATTTGCTATTTGCATAGCTAGCAAATAACAGGGGGATAATAAACCAAATGAATTCAGAAAAGATAAAATAGCTAGAACTATTAATTAGATTAAGAGATATATTCATACGGAAATACAATGAAATGACCAAATATGAACTGAGATGATAAGAATAACATTTTAGGGCAAATCTGATTAATCTCTCTATCTACCTAGCTATCTATCTACCTGTCTACCTGTCTTTATTTGTATTTTTAAAATATCTATTTATTTATTTTAGAGAGAGAGAGACCGTGAATGGGGGGAGGAGCAGAGGGAGAGAATCTCAAGCGGACTCCGTGTTAAGTATGGAGCCCAACATGGGGCTCAATCTCATCACCCAGAGAGCATGACTTGACCCGAAACCAAGAGTTGGATGCTTAACCGACTGAGCCACTCAGGCAGCCCTATATATGTATTTTTAAGAAAGGAATAAAAAGGAAAGAGTCCCGAATATTTAGTAAGACTGAAGGGCTTAAGTTTAGGAGCATCTAATCCATGGACATAAAATGAATAAATCGTAGATGAAGAGATATTGTAATCTGAATATAAAAGCCAAAATTTATAGAGTGATTGTCTCAGAGGAGCTCACATAATTAAGATAATAAAGATGTTCAAAACAAAATTAAGTTTAATTGATTTTATCTAGAAATAAAAATGATGTTGGGTAGTACTTTCTGATTGGGAAACGAGTACTGGGAAAGTACTACCAAAATTTTATCCACCACACCCTCCTCTCACTACACACACACACACACACACACACATTCTCTTTCTCTCCTCATTCTCTCTCTCTGTCTCTTTCTCAGTTTTGAATAATTTGGCCATATTATAGCATTCATTAAAAATAGATTTCTGAGCCAATTAATAATGGATTTCTAGGTAATTTAGAACTGATTATTGACTTTTTAGAAACTAGGTAATTCACTTCAAATGGTTAAATCGATTTTCTTACTCAGGGACAGCTGACTCATGGTAAGCACACATAACATGAAGTTGGCATTCTATATTCACCTGCCTTTCAGTAGTGGTACATGCCATTGAGAAACTGATTCAGTTTTCTCTTATAATAAGGTAAAAATACTTTGCATCTTGCCACATGTTTGTGTGCTGAGGACTCATTTTGTCCAATGTTCTGGAAAATCTCCCATTATATGATGGAGTGTTAAAAATGATTTAAGCATGAGAATCCCAACCATGCTGGCTGTTATTTTAGATTTTATTTAATCATTTACTTTAGAGAGAGAGGGGGAGAGAGAGAGAGAGAGTGTGTGTGTGTGTGTGTGTGTGTGTGGTGGGGAGGGGCAGGGGCAGAGGGAGAAAGAGAGAGAATCTCAAATAGACTCCATGCTGAGCATAGAGTCCCACATGGGGCTGGATCTCACAACCCTGAGATCATGACCTGAGCTGAAACCAAGAGTCAGATGTTAAACCGACTGAGCCACACAGGCCTCCCATGCTGGCTATATTTTAAAACATATAAATGATTGCTTGCAGAAAGAAACAGAAAGGCATGGTTAAATTATTTGACTTACTTATTTCAGGAATATTACAGATGCAGATATATTTTAAGGAGGGATAATATATCTCTTCTACCGTAACTCAGTTCTAGGGTGGAAATTAAAAAGTTAAGTGTTAGTAATGACATTTTATGATAAGATCTGATTGTTTGTTAGAAGTTCCAAATGACCTTTAATATTTGATTTTAAGATCCCCTCAGATACTTCAGCTACTTCATTTTGAAAATCCATTTCTAGATTTTTCATGTTTATCTAATTGGTTTTTTTTCTAATTACTTTTGAGTTATTCAAACTCAATGAGCAAACAGCATAACATCTTGTTAAAATGAAATCTAAAGAATCTTTTATAACTGCACAAATTACTGATCTGCAAGCTGGTTCATGATTTTTTTTTAACACAATATTGAAGAGTGTTGTGTGGCTGGTTTACATTTTGGTGAACTTAGAACACATATCTTCCAAATAAGCCAAGGCTAATGGTTTGCCAAGCTGCTGATTTGGCCTAGAAGTTTTATAAGTTCCATCAATTTCAGTAAACAAGTATGCTGGTTACTGCTGCTTAGATATGATTTTAGGATTTTTACACAAATACTGCCAGAATGTTTTTTCTAAGCTGGGTAATACTTACATTTATGGAGATAACTGAACCTTAGAATTGGAGAGGAATATTAATTTTCCCCTCTATAACACTTTTATTATTTCCTTTTACATACATTATCTCAGATGTTCATAATTACTCTAGGATATTAAGCTAGTTAATTACTGTTCTGAGATTTTAGTTTGATTAATTCATATGTCCAACCTATTATTTATTTAGCAGATGTTTTGCCAAATTCTTACATGTGCCTGGGCATGTAATGCAAAAAAAAAAAAAAATGCACGTAATGCAAAAATGAGAGCAACAACAATAGTAATAACATAATTTCTTTTTAATAAAGAAATAAAAACAGTCCCCTACCCAGGATAATTTTGCAGCTTAATGAGAGAGACATATAGGTAATTAAACAATTTCTTATTTGATTAAGAAAATGTGTATCAGATGATGAGAAAGCATCTTTAAAAACCTGGGAGCAGGAGTGCCTGCGTAGCTCGGTCAGTTGAGCGTCTGCCTTCGGCTCAGGTCATGGTCTCTGGGTCCTGGGATCAAGCCCCATGTCGGGCTCCCTACTCAGCGGTGAGTCTGTTTCTCTCTCTCTTCCTCTGCCCCTCTGCCTTCTTTTGCTTGCTTTCTCATTCAAATAAATAAAATCTTTAAAACAAAACAAAAAACCTGGGAGCAAGGGGATCATGAATGCCATCCTTTAGGAGGCAAAATTTAGCTGAGTCTTGAGGTACCAATATCTTTAAATGTTAGTCCTCTTCCATTATTTTGTTTTTCTCTTTTGGGAAGTTCAACATTTTATATATTGCATTATTTTTACCTGCACTTTTGTTTATAATTCATGCTGAAATATTTGGCCACAATTTTTATTTTGCTCCATGACAATAGTATTATTGTGAGTTTTCTTTCCTGTGAAGTGGTACTTTTTTTATTTCCTCCTTTAGCCATCTTTTACTTTTACGTATGTGTTATTGCAAGTCTTCTTTTTTTTATTATTCATCAGTCAAATATTTCTTTCCAATATAATTTCTGTCCCATTGCTATTGATGTTCTCTCTGGGTTCATGTGACAGAGAAAGAAGATAAAAATGTCCAGCCCTTTCTTTTCTGCCTCCACAGAAACAGATTATTTCACTTGCATGCTGCCTCCAGGATGTTTAATTTAGTTTCCCCTAATTTTCTTTGTTGGGCAAATTCAACTGGAGAGGAAGAAAATGGCTCCATTTCCTGAGCGTTCACCCTAGATAGAATTACTACAAACAAGGAGAATAGGTTCTACACCTCTAGGCATATTCTTCATCTGCTATTATTTCCTGAATTTTGCAAACTCTAGGTGACCCAGTCCTGTAGTTTCTTGCCCACTGTTTACAAGTTCTACTTTCCACATAACAGAACATAATTCAACCAAGTGCTTTGCCATATCATGACAAGGATTCCTCCAGTTTCCAATAGCACGTTCCTAATTTCCATCACTTCCTTCACTAATATCACATTTAATGTCTCTATTTCTATCAACAGTCTCTTCAGTTTAATTTAGGCTCTTTATACCATGTACTTCAAAATTCTGTTTCTTTTGATGACTCAATTTCAAAACCATTTATACTATTTGATGTGTTTGTTGCAAAAACACGTTATTTTCCAGTACCAAAATCTGTATTAGTTTCAGCTGCTGCAGCGGTATACCATAATCTGGGTGGCTTAAAACAATGGAAGCTTATCCTCTCACATTTGGAATTTTATAGTAAGAAAATGAGAAACCATTACCGGTAGTTGTCAATGGGGATGGTAAAAGAGAATTAGGTCAGGAGGTATGTTGGTTTTAAGCATTTTGTCATATTTTGATTTTTGTCTGTATGTGCATGAATTGCTTTTGCATTATATAGATTGAAAACAAAAAATTGGAAAATTACATAAAATCAGTGACAGCCAAAAACAAACCCAAATGTACAGAAAATCAAATCATAACTTGTATTTAGTTATGCATACTATTTAACAACGGTAGTTGAGATGTATTAAACTGATGAGACCAGAGTGTAAGAAGCAAGTTTTTGAGAAAGAAGAATGAGAAGACAAGAGGAAAATGCTTCTAGACATATTTAATTGCCTTGGTACTCACTTCATGAGAGCTTCCCAAATACCCTCTGAAATATAGTATTTTACAAAGAGAAGACATTATGTCTCCATATAAATTTATGTCCCATTTGAAAATAATATATTCAGATTATAACTGAGCCAACCCACTCTGGCATTCCTCCTTGAGAGTCTATGGACTGAGTTGGAAAAGCAGTGAGATTTATAGACAGTCTTTAGACTTCAACTGTATTTTCTCCTTGTGTTATTGTGTTATTATAGGGTGTTATATACTTTATATTGTGTTATGATAAAATATGCTTAATATTGAATATGAATATTGAATGAAGATGAATATTGAATATTGAATGAAGATGACATTTCCTAAGATACATCTTTAAAAAAAATAATAGAACAGCACGATAATCTGGAGCTGACCATTCATTCATCCATTTACTTTTTTTTTTTAAGATTTTATTTATTTATTTGACAGAGAGAGACACAGCAAAAGAGGGAACACAAGCAGGGGGAGTGGGAGAGGGAGAGGCAGGCTTCCCGCGGAGCAGGGAGCCCAATGCTGGGCTCCATCCCAGGACCCAGGGATCATGATCTGAGCCGAAGGCAAACACTTAACAACTGAGCCACCCAGGCGCCCCTTCATTCATTTACTTTTTAAAATAAATATTTATTCATCATTTAAAAACATAACTTGTAAAGTTTATGGAGGGAATGGCAGTAACTGTATTAGGAATTGGGAGTCCAAATGTGAAACATGCTCTCCTTGCATTTAAAAAATGTCAGCATCAAAGGAGACATAAGGCAATATGATAAAAGTGTTACATGCAAAAGAAGACCCTTGGTCTTCACTGGCCTTTAATCACAAAGGCAAAGAAAGTAAATATAAGGTTTCCAGTATTACCCACTATTTGGGGGAGATAAACCTAAACAGTTTGAAGGATTTGTGTTCTCATATGAGGCAGAATTAGTCATTTCTATTTAGCATCCCATAGTAATTTTTTCAAAGCTCTTATATAGCCATCATACTTGGTTTAAAGTATTTTGTTTTATTGTCCTTGTCTAGTTGTTTGTAAACACATAGGAGAGATGGAATCTTGTTTTATGCAGTGGTGATTACCACTCTGTTCATCAATGTTACTCACAGTGATCGGTGTCTTTCCTGTTAAGATTTTTAAATTTTAAACTTTACAAGTAGATGATACTTATTTTTTAGATAACAAGTAAATGGAACCATGAATGTAATATTCATTATTTTGACAAAAATTGGCTAATTCTCATAAATTAATAAACTTCCAATTACAATAACATTAATAGAAGATATAATTTTTACTTGTTACACAAACTATTGCTTAACTGGAACACAAATTCAACAGTATTTAAGCTTCAGAAAACATTTGATACCTCATTGAGATGTAAGTACTAAAATTAAAGCTCAATTTATATCTGGTAAAATCAAGAGGGCTTTGGATGTTCTAACCAGAAGTTTCTGTCTCCACTCTGCTGTCACGGATAAGGTCTCCAGCTAAATAAGCTCTTTCTCAAAGGGACCAGATACAGTCCTTGATTACTCCTCTAAGTAGCGGATTTCAGTTTCCTGTCGGCCTGTGGAATTATCCAAACGAGCCAATTACATCCTCCCATGGGAAACAGGGGGCACCTCCCACAGCTGGTTGTGTCCCTCTGTAGCATTCAGTATCCTTTTCCCTAGGCTGTGAATATGATGAATAAACTATTGTCAATTTAATTTGTCCAGTGTCACGTGCCATGTATTGGGCTGTCCTTCCCTTACAGCCAGGGTGAAAAGAAAATGATTAAAATACTCTTAACACGTCAAATATTATAGTCAATCTGTGCCTTATTGAGGAAGATGGTAGGTGAGGTTTCATCTTGGGCAAGGGGCAAGGAAGAGGTACCTTGTCAAAGAATTTAAAAACAATAATAAAACTAACTAAAACCAGGCTTGTTTTGTTGTTGTTGTTTTGTTTTGTTGTTTAATTATCATCAAGTACTGGTAGCATTAGTGATCAAATTCTCCTCTTTGGGATGGGCTATCCTCTTCCCCACCCTCACCCATCATTGTATGCTGGAATAGCTAATACCTTGTATGCTTATCATCTGATCACTACAGATCTCTAGTAAAGGCAAAGTCACGATGGTAGAATGTGACAGTGTTGGAGAATTTCTTTCTAGTAAAAAAAACCTGAAAATCTTCAGGGATATAGATGACATATTGGTGTCCAGAGAAATGCCACTTATTGTTATGTGAAGAATCACAGGTGTTTAAGTGAAGACCATGTTCTAGGTGAAATTGAGGGTTAAAAACAGAATATAGGCTCTATGGCAAGTATTAATCCAAGAAGTCCTCCAAAAGTTTGGAAGGAGAAGTCTATATACAAGGACCACATGAGCATCATCCAAAACCAACAAATAAGCCACTGATGCCCAAATTTGAAAGTAAGTATACCTAAAATGAAAGCTATGCAAGTGCCTTTGAAAGATAGATAAATGTTCTCCCTGACAAATCCAAATGCAACCATTAACTTTAAAAGCGTAGACTTTTGAGTCCAAAATATGGAATACAAATCCCATCTTCATTATATATCAGTTGATCATTAGGAAAATGAGAAAGCTAACACTGAACAGAGTTACTTCAAAGAAGTGAGATGTTTGATATAAAACAGCTGGTGGTCTCTGGTGCTTGCGAGGGTTAGTAAAATGCAGTCATCAGCAAATTCCTGACGGGGCAGCATTACCAAAGTACAGGTGTGCTCGAGAGCATCCACTGGCAAACAATCAAGATTGTTAAGGAATAAAAACAAACAAACAAAAATCATGGAAAATATTGTGGGGCTAGGAGGACGGGAATGATAGAGTATTTGTGTGATCACTGTGGAGACTCTGAAAGGCAGTAGGAGGAGCCGTCTTTAAATTCCTCAGGGACAGTGACTTAGAAGACGTGTGTTTGACTGCCCAGCCCTGAGTGACTATTGCCCTACAAAAGGTAAAGGGGGAAGCCAAACATAGGTTAGAAGTCTAGGAAAATATTCTAACTGGTAAATAAAGAGGGTCTGACCTACTCTAAGTACAGTGGGAATACTATGAAGGGGCAAATCTGAAACTCATTTTGTTTGTAATTATGACTGGATCTGGTGACAGTTCAGAATAAGGTTTGAGGACTAGGATAGTATGTGTTGTCCTGTTATGAATAAGGGAGACAAGAATATAAAATGTTTTAAAATTCCCTGCTAAGGAACTGAAAGTAATATGGGACATGGCAGAGGAGAGAAATTATTGGTATAACAAGAGAGATCTTATACATTTGGCTTATTATAGATTTAAGAAATTTCATAAGCAGAAACAGAATACTCTTAAAATAAGAAGTTGTGGCTAAGTCCAAGTTCCATGAAATAATAAATAAATAAAGTGGTAGCCTAGGCCGGTTAAGAAGGACTATATATAATCAATTTCTGCAAGACTTGTTTAACTGTCAGGTTCCACATTTAAATGTTATTGCCATTTTACACATGGGTTAAATTAACTTAAATTAGTTGGCAATTAGTGTAATAAGAATGATATTTTCAGGGCGCCTGGGTGGCTCAGATGGTTAAGCGTCTGCCTTCGGCTCAGGTCTTGGTCCCGGAGTCCTGGGATCGAGTCCTGCATTGGGCTCCCCGCTTGGCGGGGAGTCTGCTTCTCCCTCTGCCTCTCTCTCTCTCTCTCATGAATAAATCAATAAAATCTTTAAAAAAATGATATTTTCAATTAATTTTCCATATTTAAAATAAACAAATAGGAAGCTGAAAATTTATGTCTGGCAGCTTTGCAACAAGAAGCAAGTTGCTGGGAGGAGATGAGGAAATCAAGGCAGGAATGAGATAGAAATTTTGGCTAACAGAAGGTTTGGAGCAGATGTCTCAGTGTGTCTTCAAAATGGGAGAAGAATAAAGTAATATGAGGAAAAGTATGTCTTTTGATAAAATATTCTAGTGACATATGATAGAGATAAATATAGAATAAAATACTAAATGAATGAATCAATTAATAAATGACTGTCCATTCTGAATTGATTGACTAATGTAAGTATCTTGCAAGAATTAGATCAAGAGATTTTATAGCTCTATTTAATGAACTAACTCCAAGAAATGAAAAGGAGAGGGAAATAGGATGTCTGGTTAAGCACTGTGAATACTGAAATGATTTATTCACTTTTACAAGTTTTTCTTGAGCTCGACCTCAAGTGCTAAGGCTGTTTTACTACTATTTGGATATAGAGGGGAATTATACCATGCCTTCAAAACCCACTCAGAGTGTGCAAGAAACCTTTAATTATTTAAGATTCATTCATCATTTGGGTGTTGGGAGAGGCATATAGTGCAAAGGAAGATCTTAACTTCACCATAAAGAGGAAGAGGGGGAGACATAATTGGGAGGAGGGGAGAGTTGGCATTTAAATAAGATACAAAGGAAAACATGGAAGAAAGGTGGTTGAGTTATATAGAAAAGCTTCCGAGGCAGTATCTTCACTGCAAAACATTATTTCCTTAAAGATGGCATATAGAAAGAGATAGTATTTAAAAATATAACAAAACATTTAAAGGGAGCATCATAGTAGAAATAAACATACCAACACGAGCGATAAAATTGCATATTATGTGTATCGGTGTGTGTGTGCCTCTATATTTTATAGGGATATATGCAGTTGATATAAATATACACATTAAAATATATAACATAAATGTGTATTCATGCATATGTTTGTATAAGAATATTTAAATAGCATTATCCACATATGTATTGTATCTATATATACTCAACTACAGAGTCTGTAAGCAGATTATGTCCAGAGTATTTGCAGAACTTAATTGTGACAAACTGCGTGTGGGATAAGCCATGCTCAAAGGATGGATACATGGTCCATTTCATGAGAACAAAAATATCAAACAAGCATAAACTGCTATAATAAGTACAAACAAGTATAAATTAAGTTATGATAGTAGAAAATGTATATTGTTTGGAATTACATATTTACTAATAAATATCACCAGTAGGGTTGGCTTCATGAAATGAGATCTGTGTCACAGAGGAAGGTCCATGCTCGGGCTTTGATGCTTTGTGGCTGTTGGTTTGAAATTATTCATCATTTCATCTTTTAATTTAATGAAGTCCAATGGGGCAGTAGATTCTCACCTGCCTGCTTCCTGGCTCTACCCAACAACAGGCGCAACTCCCTGCAGGGAGGGTCAGTGCCCATTCTGAGCACCCGCTTATCCACAGGGTGGGACCCGGGGTGCCGGTGAGGGTCTGTACTTGGCACGAATATCCCTGTGCCTGAGAGTGTGCAAGAATTAAATAGCAAATACAAAACATCGGGAAAGGTCAAGAAAGACAGTACTTTTTTTTCTTCCATTTAGAAAAAGGGTCCTGGCATTTTCATTTTGCACTTGATTGCACAAATTCTATGCGTGGCACTGGCCACTACTAATTATTAACCTTTCAGAATGCCCCCTTCTCCTGATAATAAAAAGCGACTTTTATTTTCTTCTGCCTGGGTGTCAGCCTCTCGAGAACTGCTCATCCATGCAAGGGGCCAGCCATCCAGGTATCACCACATTTTCAGAGTCCAAAGCAGCTGTTCTCTCATTCTGCCCAAACCCCTTTCAGATGTTTACATTGCTGTTTTCAGTGGGAAGATAGTGGCTCTTATCCCACTTAACCGTTTTAACCTGTGCTTAAGGTACAAGGAGTTAAAAAGAAAAGGGCAGAGGGAAGGGGGGACTCAAATCCCCACCGCTTCGCTGAAGAGATAGACTGGGACTGACATGCCATTCTAAAATTCTAGTTTTCAGAGCAAGGGAGACATTCTTTGTAAAAAGCCATGGGGAATCTGAGAAATGGACAAAAACAAATATGAAGAAGCTGAGACTGTAGTGTGCTATTTCATTTCTGAATGGAGTGACTTGAATCTAACGTGTGGAGAGATGGGCTATCCCTGCATGAGAAGAAACAAGTATTCTTAGATCCTTTTCACTTATTTATATTGTGTATAGGCTAATAATATATAGTTTTAACAAGCCTCATTTCATGTCTATGTAGTTTTCTGATTTACTTTGAAACATTTTTTGCATTAGAATTCTTTTGGCATATTAGCTAATATTTTGGTGGGGGAAGAGTTTAATTCCTCCTTTAAACAGTTTTTTAAGTATTTTAATTTTTGTTTTTCAGTTTAAAATAGTTTAAAATACTAGCAGCAGAAGAGTCACCATGAATGTAATATATCAAGATCAGATTTGCAAGAGTCAGGGAAGAATAATATAAAGGGTATTGTGGGCGCCTGGGTGGCTCAGTTGGTTAAGCAACTGCCTTCAGCTCAGGTCATGATCCTGGAGTCCCGGGATTGAGTTCCGCATCGGGCTCCCTGCTCAGCAGGGAGTCTGCTTCTCCCTCTGACCCTCTCGTGCTCTCTGTCTCTCATTCTCTCTCACAAATAAATAAATAAAATCTTAAAAAAAAATTAAAAAATTAAAAAAATAAAGGGTATTGGTATACATATAAAGTTAGAATGATCCTAACATCAGGATGAGGTTGGCTCTGTCTGTATGATGCAAAATGTTTGATTGTTGGAATAGATTAAATGGATTATTATAATTGCTTTTTTTCCCCTGCCATAGTGGGAGATAATTTAGATGCTGAGGAAGGGCCCCTTTGTTAATAACAACTAATAAGTCTTTGTCAACACAGCCTAAATCAGACCCATTAACAAGAGGATAATCATCAGCTTCCTCATTTTGAAAAAAAAAAAAAATTGTAGAGTCTAAAACCAGAGTGAGGAAGCTAAAGAGTCTAGGTTTTTTTCTGCCTATAATTGCTATTTGACTCTGAGTAAGATGCTAGCTGCTTCTGAGATGATAAGTATGAAAGTTGTTTGAGAACATGGAAAATGTACCACATAAATTCAGAACCTTTCACCTCAAGTAATGATAATGTACTGCTCAATCCAATTACTTTGAACATTTCAGTAAGTAGAAATGTAGTCAGATATTTTCTATTCTGTTGTATTGTTATTGCTTCAATGTCATCGATTATTTTAATTTTCCAAGCATATTAAACACCATATGATTCAAGTTAACTTGATTTAATTTACCTTGGTTATAATTATGAATCAGTGATTAGAATATCATAAATGTGCTATAGAGAATGGGAAACATTGATTTATTGGATAAACTATTTAATGTAGAAACTCCTAAAACAGAGCATTATAGGGCTTTAGAACATGAACAGGAAATTAGGGAAGACTTGAGTTGTAATACTAAAACCGCACTTGCCATTTGCGTGGATATTAACTCGGTTATGAAATCTCTTTTTGCTTTAGTTTTCTTACCTGAATCTGGGAGCAAGGAGAAGCAAAGATGTGTCCCTGTCCCTTTGGTACATTATGAGAAAGGAAAACAATTACTTTTCTTACCACTACTCCTTCATTTTTCTAACACTCAGTTCATTTATATCTTTTTTTTGTTTATTTCTCCCTTTGTAACTTAGATTAATATATTTAAAATCTTAATTAACCAATATAAAATAGATTTAAGAATCACTAGAAAAATAAGAAAATTAACAAATTTACGTTTCTTCTCAAATGTTCCGTTTGCTCAAATTTGTTAATTACATTTGGAATTTGACATTGTCCAAATCTATGACATTTAACTTCTGTGTTTACGTTTCCCACCATTTCTCAGAATCTTAGCTCAACTTCAAAATGGATTCAATGCTCATCACAGGTCCTTTTCAATTAATTTCCCATATTTAAAATAAACAAATATCCATTTCTATCCATTTCTCAACCATCACCATTAGAATTTCAACATCAAGTTTGCTTTGTTTTATTTTTCCCAGGATGCCTCATGGATATTATAATTAAGAATCCTCACCCTTCCCATATTGAAACTCTCAGTCTTTTACCTTTATATGTGAATTTAAAAAAACTGTAAGCCATAATATTCTTAGTCAACACATTGTTCCCTTAGCACTCTGAAAGACATGACAAAATCTTTGGTTATTAGAAGGTGATGCAGAGAAGACTAAAGCCAGGCTTAAAATTCTCTATTATACAGTTGACTACTAAGAAGAGCTTACAGAGCAAATACCTAGAGGACCAATAGGGACATCAGATGAGAAAGTTATCAAAATGTGACAGCAAAAACTGTACCAGACTCAGATCAGAATATTACATGGTTGTATTCTTTAATTATTCAAAGATAAAAGTTACTCTTTTACCTTTATTGAAGCATTATAAAAGATAATAAACTTCTAAATACTCTTTGAGGAAGAAATAATGGTATTGAAAACCTATAAAGCTAAATAAAATGAACATCATCAAAAAAGTCTTGAATAAATTATTGATAAAGTTCTGTATTATGTTTGAGGAGTAATAAGGCATAAGTGAAGTTTATGGCAAAGGTGAAAATTTTATGGAATGTGTTTTTGACAGTCCTTAATAAATTGTTGTACTATCAATGTTCTAAGGGTTAGTAGATTTAGCAATTAAAATCAATAATAACAGAAAGACTACAACATTAAAACCGTCCACAGCTACCAAAGTACAGTGGATCCCTGAACAGCATGGGTTTGAACTGCTCAGGTCCACTTATCCATGGATTATTTTATAGTACAGTACTGTAAATGTATTTAATCTTATGATTCTCTCTCTCTCTTTTTTTTTAAGATTTTATTTATTTATTTGACAGAGAGAGACACAGCGAAAGAGGGAACACAAGCAGAGGGAGTGGGAGAGGGAGAAGCAGGCTCCCCGCTGAGTAGGAAGCCCGATGCGGGGCTCGATCCCAGCACCCTGGGACCATGACCTGAGCTGAAGGCAGAGGTGTAACCAACTGAGCCACCCAGGTGCCCCTCTCTCTCTTTTTTAAAAGATTTTATTTATTTACTTAGAGAGAGCGAGAGCACAAGCAGGGGAAGGGGCAGAGAGAGGGAGAGAGAGAATTCCAAGCAGATTCTGTGCTGAGGACGGAGCTGGACACAGGGCTCAATCCCATGACCCTGAGATCATGACCCGAGAGGAAATCAAGAGTGGGACACTTAATCTGAGCCACCCAAGTGCCCCCCTCTTATGGTTTTCTTAATAACATTTTCATTTTCCTAGCTTACTTTATTGTAAAAATATAGTATATGACACATAACACACAAAATATGTGTTAATCAATGGTTTATGATACCTCTAAGGCTTCCAGTTAACAGTAGGCTATTTGTTAATTTTTTGAGGAATCAAAAGTGGTACATGGATTTTTGATTTTGTGGGTATTGGTGCTCCTAACCCCCATATTTTTCAGGGGTCAACTGTATTTAAAAAGAAAACTGCAACTTTAGTTTAGAAAGAAATGCTCAAAGTTAATTTAAAAAAAAACAAACAATGCTCCTATTTTAAAAGCTACACTACTAGAAATATAGCCACAATAGAATAAAATAAAAGAGGCCATAATAGAAATATATTTTAAAATCTGAAGCCATTAAAAGTGAATATGCCCAGGAAAATTTCACAGGTATAATGCTAAACACAAAGAAGAAACCACAGACCAGTGATTACAGTCATACTGTACAAAATAAAAACAAACCTAGTCAAAAATGTGTGAATGTACATATTTATATGTAAGTGGCCGTTACTGCGACTGAAAAGAAGCACAAGCAACTGCTGACAGTGATTTGCTCATAAAAACAAAATGGCAGTGCTCTTTTTTTTATGGATTTAATTTTTAACATAATACACTGAAAAGGATCTAAATGTTTTAAGAAACAAATAGGATCAATATTAAAAACAGGAATTGTGAGTTCATTAAATATCCTACCATTGATATGAATAAATGATATTTTATATACTCTCATTCACTGGAGATAGACTGCTCCTAGTCTTTGCTAATGTTTGTAAATAATGACTCTATGCTCTAAATAATGACTTCCTGTGCTATTTTAAGATATAAAACCAGCTGGACAGCTAATAAATTCAATGGAGGGGGGATGCATTCACACTATACATAGTCATATACATAGCTCTGTGTGTGTGTGCATGCACGCGCGTGCTTCTGGTACTTTGTATCCTGTACATAAACTGCTAAAAATTACATTTGATCTAATAATCTTTATATTTCAAAGACAACCAATGAATCAAAAATGGATTTATATAATGTGACAATTATTCATGTGTAAATGCTCAGACCAAGCAATCATCCAGCATAAACTGTGTTTTAGGGGACTGGATGAAAGTCTAGTGCACTACCATATAAAGGGGAACACAGAAATTAGTTTTGTTTGTTTGTTTTTGGTGCATCTGTATTAGAATTGTTCCTCTTATGTTTCCTTCCCTTCGTTTCCATATTTATTTCAGTGGATAGAATAAATCTTATGTTATTTTCATATCTCATTCATCAATAGCAATCTGAATTAGTTCTTCATAAAACAGTTAAAGAATGCAAGTGAAAAATTAGAAATTTGTTAAGGGAAAAATTCAATATGTCAGGACTAGTGGAATCTCCTACCATCATATCCTTCCTTGATTCATTTATTTGTTCATTCCTTCATTCCTTTCTTATTTCATTTCTTTCTTTCTTCCCATCAAACTGATCTTTAGAAATATTTTATAAACCTTGCAGTCCTTATTATTGCAGTATATTCTTTACAGATCTATGAAGCTGAGATTGCCAACATGCTAATCTTCCTATGTTTGATCTTCTTCCAAGATAGGGCTTGCCTTTTCCTGTGTTCCTTAGTATAATATTTTTCAAGCTTGAGTAAATGCACCATTTTTCCTTAAAACTGAAAATGGCCAGTTTGACGCAAATTTTATTTCAATCAAATCTTGTTTAAGTACACACAAATACAAATTTACGTTCTTTATTATTTTACCTCTTATTTACGTATATCCCCATTTAAATTACACTCACATGGTACTATGGAACTAATAATTTCACATTAGCAACATTAATTTTCTTCTTCCAGTGTGTTAATATCACTTAGATTGCATTGTGGTTTTTTTTTGGTTTTTGTTTTTAAGTTCGACAAGCCATAAGTTTGTGCTGTGTGATGCTCTGCTTCTTTCACTGTTTCCTTCTTTTCCAGGTTATCCTTTCACCTTCTTTTGATGTGAATGCATCGTTTACATGTTAAGTACATGTTAATTCTGCCTCTTTTCTTTCTTGCCTGTTCCCTCGACTTGATAGTAAACAAAACAAAACAAAAAAAAAGGAAAAGCAGTAGGAGCATAGATATCTCTAATCAAGTGGTCACCCAGAAAAATACTCTGAAAATGTTGAGAGAATTATCTTTAATAGCATTACTCTTGCTATTAATTAATCATTATTGTTATTACTAATGGAAAAGACACAAACTTCTAAGAATACATATGTGACTTCTATTTAAAAAAAAAAAAAGCTGAAATGGCAGAATTTTCAGTACTCAGAAAGACTATGTTTGAACCTGGACTCCTCCACTTTCTATTTGTGTTGATTTATACAAGTTAGTTGATTTCTCTACTTCTATTGGACATTATTCTACTTCTTTGGACAACATTAAACAGGCAATGAAGACTTTATTGAAGGTCATTGCTATGGAGCAGAGAGGATAGAATTCAGCATGAACTTACATCTGCTGAAGCAAAGGACTGGAGTGTTTTTAAGTGTTGGGATGGCTAGTGGAAAGTGCTGGAGGACCTACTCAGGGATGATCAGTGGGATTGAGCTATTCCTAAATTTAAGTGTTTTTCTCTGTGGTTAAGCTATCTATGTTTGCTAATTAGTGCCCATAGTTTCCTACTCTACTTCAGAGACTGGGAGATCTGGACAATATCTTCCCCGGTGGTCACATTTCAAAGGGATGGCTCCCAGGTCCTTGAAAGAGACATTCCTGAGTTTTAAACTGTCAAGAGGTTATTTTAAAAAGATTTACAACTTAAAGGGGCAGAGAGAGAATTTTTCATTTTAAACTTTCTAAAATAAATGCTCCAAGAAAAAGGTCAGAAGAGGCCTAGAGTCAGAAAGAAGGCTACCTTAGTCTTAATCAATCTGAGGAGAATGTTAAGGCCATTTGGTCAGTGCTGTAAAAATGAAAGTAATGGCAATACATAGTTCAATGGATTTTTGATGGAATTAAATAAAATTATAAAATTAACTTACCATAAGACTTGGAATTTAATAAATACCCAATAAATTTTATTATTGTAATTATTATTAATATTATAAATATTTTTATTATTCGGGTGCTCTCAAAGTTTCTAGTGGAAATGTCCAGCGTACACACAAAACTTATTTATGGGGCCTACTTAATATATGGGATAGCCTTATATAATCTGCTCAACTTAACTTCCTGTTTCAAAAACATTATTTGGTGAAGATAAAATAACTAAATTAACAATAGCAACAACAGCAAGAATAGGACAAAAACAAAAATCTAGGTATTTATCAATTGTTCAAGGCCTAACATTAAATATTAAAAAACTCACATATATAATAAAATAAAAAGAGAGAGCTGATTAGACTTAATAAGCAATGAGAACAGTGTATGAAGTCAAACTTCAATATATGAATGTAAAAGATAAAATGGTAGAAAACTGCTTTCAGGCTCTACACTTGGCTAGAATAAGGCTGCCATGGGCAATCACTTTTCGAAGAGCCTCAGAGATTCCTTTCAAGACATTATGATTCTGGGCAATGTGTTCTGATATCTTCCAGAATCAGTTATGCTTTGATGTTACAGAGCTGAGCTCAAAACTAGGAGCGGCCAATAGAGCTCTTAGTTTGACCTAATACTATGATACAAAGGATCTGTACCACTGCTCTGAATGAACGCAGAATCAAGTGGCAAAGTCAGTGCTTACCCAGGACCCAGTACTCAAGAACCTGCCTCTCTTGACTCCAGGGAGGATAAATACTGCTGGGGCTCAGGCAAAATGTTGATTGAGGAGCATTGTGCAATCTGCATTCATTGCTGAAATGAAAGTGTTTTGGGTCTGAAAGAGCTTCCATCTTGGTATTCAGGATTATGAAACTGACAATGTATAATTCAGGCTTTGAAAACTCCATTGACTTTATCAGTCTACAAATATGAAACAAGCTGATTTAGATCACTGCAGAATGCCTGTGATCTGAAGCCATGCCACCTGCTCACTATTTAAGGGTGCTTACCCTTTTCTTTTGTACCCACCGTTCGCAATCTACATTATAGCATAGCTATCCTTCAACCCACATCTGAAGTGTCACATCCTCTATAAGGATACAAAGTATTTCTCTCTGCTGACACCTCAGGAAAAAAAAAAAAAAAAAAGAACATAGTGAATCACTCTTGGGGCAATTTAACTTTATACTATTTGCAGTACATTTTAAGGAATTCACACGGTTAATTATTTGAAGTGGGGAGTGTGGTTTCTGGAGACAAACAGAGGCATGCTGAACCCCAGCTCAGTAACTTACTCATGTGTATCAACAGCAAGTCATGTAATTTCTTTAAAGTCTCAGTTTCTTCATTTGGAAAATGAGGATAACAGTAGTACAGAGGCCATATACTTTTGGAAACTAAATGATACAATATGTAAAAAAAAAAAACAAAAACAGGTAATAGAGTTTCTGGTATAATAAAGATTTGTTTTTGTTGTCATTTTCAGTAATAATTGCTCAAAATTGTTGTTTAAATAGAATTCAACTTCTTATCCGGAAACTACCTATTTTTGTTCCATAATGAATTATTGAAAATCGGACTTTAATCCAGAATATGTAAGAATACATGCTTAAAAATCAATAGTCTCAAAAGTATAAAAGTCCATGTGAATTCTTCTATATAAAACAATCCCCAAACATATCAGTCCTCTTATCTCTCAGAGGTTCTCAACCTCCAACTGTCCTAGATCTCAACAGTGCTTCTTTTTCTCACCCAGCCCTCATTCCTCCAATGCTGCTCTCAGGAAATGAATGCTGTAACTCACTTCTCCCTCAGTGAGTCTGGTAGCAAGTCTCCCTTCTTTCAGTTCCACTTCACCACCTGTGGAATAAAAGATATTGCAACTAAAAGAATTATTGTACTAGGGGCTTCTGGATGGCTTAGTTGGTTAAGTGTCTGACTCTTGGTTTCGGCTCAGGTCATGATCTCATGGGTCCTGAGATGGAGTGCTGTGGTGGGCTCCGCACTCAGTGGGGTGTCTGCTTGAAGATTCTCTCCCTCTGCCCCTCCTCCCACTTGCTCTCTCACACACACACTCTCTTTCTCTCTCTAAAATAAATAAATCTTAAAAAAATAAAAGTCTTAGTGTACTAAATTGCGAGATTGTGTGGGTGTGGATGTTTCTCCCAACATCATTTCAGACTGTCAAGTTGCAAATGGAATGGCTTTTCCTTAGGGAAAATATTCCTTCCTAAGTATGTCTTCAGCAACTGACAGTATTTCAAAAACCATTAAATTCCAAATCTGTGAGTTACCTCATAGTTCATCCAGTCCAATATACTTCCCAGTGCTGAAATTCTACTGTCTTGAATCTTCTTTTAAAAACATCCTCCTTCATTCTGTTGCCATTCATGCCTCTCCATACATGTGCACACTTCTGCACAATCCTCCCTGAGCATGCTTTCCTCAACAGTAGTCCATTGTCAGGTACCAAGGGACACCAACTTTCTAGAACTAACTCTTTGATAACAGATTTACTGTTCTGTTCTTTTTCTCCCATGTCAGGCTCCATTTCCATTTGCAAAATCAGAATCACATTTGAACTAGGTCTGCCTGGCAGGGCATTATATTATAATCATATTATAATCACCTTAGGTCCTCTTTAGATCATTCACTGACATTCTCTTGTAAGACTTCCCACAGGTATCCTTTGGACTCCCTTGTTCTTTTTACGATTTCAGTTTTTCCGAGTCTATGACTTTGGGTGTCACCACGCCTAAATCTATCAATTTACTTTTTACTTAGTCATTGAGTCTCTCTTCCCCTGTCAGGGACTATGGAAGGATTTTACTCTGTTTACAAGCTAATAAATTAGCCACCACAGTTTTGTGAATACCAGGAGAAGGCACAAGACTTCTGGTTCAGAAAAAAAGGACTCTCTTATAGCCCAGGCTGCATGAACTTCATATTCGCATATGTTTCCTATTGCCTCCATATTCCACAGTAACCTAGATAATTCTGTGTGCACTGCAGATTTGACTGAACTTGAGAGAAATCCCATGCTTAGGAAACCCCTATGTTTTGTAAAGAGGCTATTAGCAAATTTGTCCAATTTTTGCCCAGAGGAGGACATTATCTTTATTTTACTTGACGGAAAACAAATTTGCCCTCTATTCAAAAGGTAAATACTATCATTATCTCACAATATGTTTGCTGTACAACAGCCATGAAAGGGCAGTCTGGAACAAAAACTTTTAATGTTTTGTTGTTGTTTTTTTTTTTCTCTTAGAAGGTGTGCAAGAAAGCAGGACATTTGGAGAATTATCTCCCAACATCTCCATGCCCAATTTTTTTTTTTTAACACATTGAAAGGAAGGAAAAGGGAAGTAATGTAATCATACAGTTTTTCTCCAAGCATTGTTTTGTGTTTTACACATATGATCTCATTTTAATCCTCTCAAATTATCTAGAAAAGCAGCTATTATCATTCTAATTTAACAGAGGCAGGAGGTGGGGCTTAGAGTCAGATTTTAGATCCAAATATTGCCAATTTCATGATTCCATGCTCTTTTCTCAGAATTATTCAGATGCCATAATATTACTTAAAGGTCAGCAATGGCACTTGAAATGGCTATATCATCCTGCAGCTTCTACATTGAAGTCTTTTTTTGTATGTCTAAAATCAGTTAATTCACAGAAGTAAAAACCTACAATTAGTGCCTACTCATTTGGTATAAATAATAGACTTTTGCTTCTTGGATAAATACTCTGAAAGAAAACATAGGTCAGGTAACTGGGAGAAGTGGACAAGATTTCTGGTTAGAAGTTCTAGGTTTCAAGTCATTACTATTCCCTTATTTTAGTTAGAACTTATAAATTTCAGAGTCATCCTTTTTAGTGAATGTACATGACCACATGACAGTAAACTGATGTCATAAACTAATGCAAGTTAATCAAGTAAAATATTTAACTGAATTTACCAGTTAAAATATTTCCTTTTAAATGAGGGCTTTAAAAAAAAAAATCAATGCTTTATCAGGCTTTCTGATCACGAAGTCATTCGGATTCGATATCATAAAGAGATACACCTGGGTAGAACCTTTGTCATCACAGGAATCATCCCACAGAAACGGCTCTCTTTTCTTCTTTGCAAAGAATTGATGTTGCTCACTGGACAGTAAAAGCATCCCTTATACTTAATTATCCCAACCATAACTAGATAGATACCCTAAAGAATATGGAAAAGTATGTTTTCTCATCAAGAATCTTTATGAGCTCCTGGTCTAGCATTCTATGTTCATATCATGCCTCTGTGTCATTCTCTAGAGATTTTGTCCTCAAATATGTACGCTTAGATATCCATTCTTTTATTTACTGATGTCTGATGGGAAGTGAATTTCCCATTACAGAGCAGATACAAGTTAACCAAGTCTGAACAAATATAGAAAATATAACCTTGACCTCAGTATCCAAAAAACAGAGATCTTACCAGTTGAGCTGTCTGATTAAAACTTTAAAAATATTCACATTATTGCATGTCCTTTATGCCAACTATTATCTAATTGCCTTCACTATAATAGAGTTTGCGGAATGATTTTACTGCTAAAAGTAAAATCAATGGGAAGATAACAATAGGTAACTCTTTCAATAGGAATTGCTTAAAATATGACAGCATCCCCTTCCCTTATTGAATTATATAAAAAGAGATTTTCAAAGCAAGAGTTGTTTTAGGTTCTTGAGAGAATGTCTTTTGAAAAGAAGCATCATTATCGTCCCTCCAAATATTTATAGGAGAGTGGGAAAGTTTAGTTACAAATAATGAATTGCCAAATTTGAAGCAAAGGAAACGGACAGTGTCAAATCTGAAATAAGAGGTCGCAACGGGAGAATAGAATCCCTCCATATGTGCGAAGGAATTTACTGAAAGCAGAGTGGAAAGGTAAATATCCCAAAGTTCATTTTTCCTTTTGCTGAATACTACATGAGGAGAGATACTTTAAACAAAATAAATCTTAGACTGCTGTTTATTTTACACAAACGTAATAGTACCAAAAATGTAGAGCTGCCAGTTCAATGTTTAAGATCTTTACACCACGAGATCGTCTTACACAATTGCATACCATTAGTAGTAAATCACCACATTACTTTAAATTAACGGCAAGGGCTAAAGTTGAGAGGGTAATTATTAAATATAACTGACCTGAACCATAGGCAAAGAAAAAGAAAATAGGTAATTCATTAAAAAAAACTCAGTAGAGAACTATATCTGTCACAGATTCATGAATATTTTATTATCATGGAATTAAAGATCATCTCATTCAAACCATCATGTCACCGATGTAGAAATTTGATGCAATAATTTGTACAGGATGGAGAGATTTTTAACACACTACCATGAGAAGAATTCAAGCCTCTTAAGTGATGAATGCTATTCTAAATTATAAGTTGAGAATTTTAAAAAATAAAGGACACAATGAAATAGCATTAACCAATATACTTTTAAAACTTTATACATTGAAAAAATTTGTTTATAGGTAATAAACCTGGTAGTATGGTTACATTTCTGTACTTTATACATACAACTATTTTTTTATTTTATATATTTCACCATGTTGTAATATACTTCCCCCAATATATTTAATAAACACAAGGTAATGTATTATATTTTTTCATGTATCTCTATTCATAATCCAGTTCCATCTACAAACTATTTAGTCAATAATTGCTTGTAAAACCAAAATAAATGCAGAGTTATTTAAGTTCTCTGCAGATAATATTCTTTTTCTCACATTATTTGACATTTGACACCATAGTCCTAATGGAAATAATTATTGATAATTTCACAAATTAAATTATTATTATTATATACATATATATGCTATAGAAGCCTCCTGTTTTTTGGGTGCATTACATACTGTGTGTGAGAAGAAACAGAATTTTTTTTTTATTTTTAGAAATTGTGCTCTTCATTTTCATCAGAGGTATATTAATAGTCAACAGTTATCCAGTATCAAGATGAATTTGTAATAAAATAATCTACATTTACCATGAGCATTTTTATTAACAGTTATTCCAAGTCCTCATACATTTATTTACAATTTGAAATAAGGAACACAGTCTTTTTTCCTTGTGAGATAGATTAAAATAATTCGTAATACGGTTACCGTTCATACCATAAATTAGACCTTTTCATTGGATCTTTAAAAAAGTATAGGTGCTTACTCATATGGCATTTTCTGGAAAGAACGCTAAGCAGCTGTTAAAAATAAAAATGGGGAAAAAATAAAATGGAAATGAAATCCATCAACCAACCACTCCAAGAAAACGATTTCATTGGATAGGATCTGTCCAGTAAATTCATGTTTACAGAATAGCATTTGGAACTATTTTACTCCACAAAAGAGATTTAAGAGAGATGTGGATCCCTAGAAAGGTGAAAAATGGAGGCAGAGATATTATTCAGAGACTTCTGCACTGATTCTTTTTTCTCACTCACGGTGAAGACATTGCCTTACTGATGCTAATTCTGGTTCCAAAGCAAGAAATGCCACTGTTTGTAAACAACCCCTTAATAGGGAAAACACAGATTTTTCAAACGTAAATTCTGTGGGAATGGTGATATAAGCTCCAGATATAAAAGACAAGGAATTGAGCTTCTAGATCTAGTGTAACCTAACTTTGCATGGGAAATAACATATTGTCATCTTGCTAGAGACTCTGGGCGCGCACACACACACACACACACACACACACAAAGCTACATAGTTATATGTTCCAATTGTCCCTTTCTTCTGCGGTCACCATGCTCTTATTTTACCAATCACAAATCTCCTGAAATTTTGAAGCCAGTATCAGCATTGACCATGAAGTAAAGTCCTCAATCACCAACACAGTTGTAGTTTGGAAGGAGTGTTAGTGAAGTGTGAAGGAAAGGGGTGAACTAAACATAATTTGAAGATACATAGCACCCCACATCAGTGAGGCAGGCTTTTTGCTTGGCAATTCTTATCAATGAACTTCATCTTCATCCATTTTAGCTGTACTTGTAACCAGTCAGGCCCTATGGCCGAGGCTAAACAACCAAGCCAGTGGATAAGATAGTACAAGATCCAGCTCCTTAGCCTTAAGTTCCATTTAGTCAATGAAGAGCCAAAGATGCTGTTTGAGCCCATATGCACATTAGTGAGTGTTATGTGAGTTTTAAGTAATTTTTTTAAATTTTATAATATGATAGGTAAAATTATTTGTATAGTGGAGTAGAAATGTTGTCTTTACAAAAGAGTCCTCAGTGAATATCCTTTATTAAATTATTAACTTCCATCACACTCTCTTGCCTTACTCTGCTTTTCATTTTTGATAACATATTCATTTAACAATATTTTCATTTAAGCCCCTTATCCCAGGCAGTGTGCTTGATGATCAATTTATTGGCAAAGGACATACTCAGGAAAAAGCAGCTCTTGAGAGCAGAAAGTCTTTGTTATATTTTAATTACTTTATTGAAATATAATACAACTGCTATGGAAGGCACCCACTTAAACTGCATAATTCAGTGGTTTTTAGTATAGTCACAGAATTGTGCAATCATCACCACAATCAATTTTAGAATATTTTCTGAATATTCCAAAAAGAGATCAGATATTTAGCTGTCACTTCCCCAGTACCCCCACCACATCTGCCCTAGGCAGCTAATCTACTTCTGTCTCTATAGATTTGTCTGTTCTAGACATTTAATAGACATATAATGGTAGAAAATACAGTCTTTTATGATTGGTTTTTTCACTTAGTATTTCATTCCTTTTTATGGCTAAATAATATAGCATTGTATAAACTTATTTTTTCCCCATTCATCTGCTGATGGATATTTGGATTGTTTTCACATTCTGGTTACTATATATAATGCTGCTATGAACATTTGTGTTACAAGCTTTTGTGTGGGCCTCTGTTTATATTTCTTTTGGGGACACATCTAGGAGTGGAATTGTTGAGTCATGTAGTAACTTTATGTTTAATTTTAGAGGAACTGCCAGACTGTTTTCCAAAGTAGCTGCACCATTACATTCCCACTAGCAGTGCATGAGGGTTCCAATTTCTCCACACCCATGCCCACATCACTAGCTATCCTAGTGGGTGTGAAGTGCATCTTAGTGGGAGTAAAATGTGCTTTTGATTTGTAGTTCCCTGATGACTAATGATGTTGAGCATACTTTCATGTGCTACTTGGCCACTTGCATATCTTCTTTAGAGAAATGTCTGTCCACCTGTTTTGCCCATTTTTAAATTGGGTTGTCATTTCATTATTGAGTAGAGTTTTCTTTATGTATTCTGGATACTAGACCATTGTCAAGATATATAATTTACAAATGTTTTCTCCAGTTCTGTGAATTGTCTTTTTACTTCCTTGATAATGTCCTTTGAATAAAATGTTTTTAATTTTGATAAAGTCTAACTTACAAATATTTTTAATTTGTTAACTTGTAGCTTTTGTGTCATATCTAAGAAGCCATTTTCAAATCCTAGGTCATAAAGATTTATCAAATGTGTTTTTAAGTATTTTATAGTTTTAAAAAGATGCTGTCTTTAGGTCTTTGATCCATTTTGATTTGATTTTTGTATACAGTATGAAGTAGGAATGCAAATTCTTTTTTTTTTTTTTTTCATGCACATATACAGTTGTCCCACTGCCATCTGTTGAAGTCTGTTCTTTCCCCATTTGTGGTCTGGGCACAATTTTCAAAAATGAATTGACCATAATATATGGGTTTGCCTTTGGGTTCAATTTGATTCCATTGAGCTATTTATCTATCCTATGCCAGCACCATATTGTCTTGATTACTGTGGATTTGTAGTAAGTTTTAAAACTGGGAGGTATGAATCCTCCAGATTTGTTCCTCTGTTAAAACCTGTTTTGTTTGTTGATTTCGCTCTTCTGGGGGCCCCTTCAGTTTCCATACAAATTTTAGGAATGAGTGTCAGTTTCTCCAAAAAAGCCAGCTGGGATTCCGATAGGGACCGAGTTGGATCTGAAGATCAACATGTGTATTATTGTCATCTTGACAATATTAAGTCTCCCAAGTCATAAATATGGGGTATATTTCGATTTATTTTGCTCTTACTTATTCCAATAGTGGTTTGTAGTTCCCAGGGTACAAGCTTTGCAAATCTTTTGTTAAATTTATTTCTAATAATTGTATTCTTTTTAAAAAGATTTTTATTTGAGATAGTGCATGTGCACAAGCGGGGGATGGGGGGAAGTGGGAGAGGCAGACGGAGAGGGAGAAGCAGGCTCTCTCCACTGAGCAGGGAGCCCCATGTGGGGCTGGATCGCAGGATTCTGGGATCATGACCTGAGCCAAAGGCAGCTGCTTAACTGACAGAGCCACCCAGGCGCCCCCATAATTGTATTCTTTTGGTGCTATTTTAAATAAAATTGTTCCTTAATTTCGTTTTCAGATTGTTCACTGCAAGTGTATAGAAATACAACTGGTTTAAATATATGAATTTCGGGGAGCCTGGGTGGCTCAGATAGATGGTTAAGTGTCTGCCTTCCGCTCAGGTCATGCTGGGATCAAGCCCCACATCAGGCTCCCTGCTCAGTGGGGAGACTGCTTCTCCCTCTCCCCTGCTCATGCTGTCTCTCTCTGTATCTCTGTGTCTCGAATGAATAAATACAATCTTTAAAAAAAAAAAAAATGTATTTCATAGCCTGCAAACTTACTGAACTTGTTTATTAATTCTAATAGGTTTATGACAGATTCATTAGGATTTTCTGTATACAAGATCATGTCTTCTACATATGACTAGAGATCCAGATTGCTTTCAGAATCTGAACTTTTATTTCACTCCTTTGCATCAACAGCGTAATATACACGTGGCAAGAGGGAGTATCCTTATCCTACTCATGTTTTAGCAGATGTTGGATTGGGCACGGGGTTCTGCCCCCAGGAGCTGGTTTGCTACCCATGGCCTTTCCGGCTTCTGCCAAGGCTGGAGATGTGCAGCCTGAGCACACGCAGTATACTCTCTGCTTCTGGCCTAGGGTGGCACGACCCTGCGCAACCTTTGGACGGTCGCTTGCTGAGGCCCTGAGACAAGGCACCGCTGCACCGTGACTGGGAATGGGGTAGGCTAGGCATCCAAGAGGACTGCGTTTTGCATGATAGGTGGTTTGAGCCTGACCCGCTTAGGGAGAGTCCGGGAACACAGGCCTCCGAGACCCGGTATCTCGGTGTTTCTTTGCGTATGTTCGGAATTCCCAGGATTTCCCTGCTTGCCGGCGCCCGTAAAGCTCCCGTGATCCCGCGATATCGGGTTTTCTCCAAAAAAGAGTGGTCGTGGCGGCAGTCCTAGAGGCTGCTTCCATAATCTTGTGAGGCGCTTCTAATTCTCAGCTGGTGTCAGCCCAGCCTCCCTCTGCCCCTCCATCAGGACCCTCACTTACTTCGCCCACATGCCCAAAGTTACACAGCGCACTGTGGGTGCCTCCAGCTGCGCCCTGTTTGACTTTCTAGGAAACTCCAGTCACCTAGACTGGGCCCTCGCCCTGATCGCTGGCGTCCTCCATGGTGTTTAAAGGAGAGAACATCTCCAGATGGAGGACCTTGTGTGAAGGGGCCACAGCTGCCCCGTCACGGGGTGCTGGCAGTTGGACTGGGTTAGAAAGACACAGAATTGCCTCAAGGTGTTTCTTCACGGGAAAGCTTCCAGGAACAAGCACTGATGATGATCTGGTGTGGAGTCCAGACCCTTCGAAGCTGCTGGGAGAGCAAATAACTCCAAAAATGTGCGTGAGTGTGTGTGTGTGTTTGCATGCATTTGTTTCTTTTTATTCTCTACCTACTGTTTCACGTGCAGTAATCTGATAAAGTGTTTTGCTCTCGAGGGTATCCGCGAAAAAGGAACAAACTTTCTAATTTTAAAGAGGAAGGAGAAGAATTTTATCCTAGCTTCGGTTAGGACGGTTGACCCCATACACAATCTTCACAAAGAAGAGAGTGCTGCACAGAGAGAACATACATTTGGTGCACAGTTTTATATGTTTTTTACAGAAAGAGTTACACATTATCATGATGAAGGGCATTCCAGAAACGTACAGACTTTATCTTATGTTTTTAGTATGTGCAAGGCTGTATGAACTTTATGGTTACCAGGGAGGTTTTTTGTTTGTTTGTTTTTCTGATCTTTATGTTTGGAATGCACCTTTGTTTGTTTTAAGGAAGCAGAGGTACCATTTGTACTCAGGACAGAAATAGAACCCCTGCTTTGAGGGTTTTGTGGAGTCATTTTGACCTTTGTAAATGTTAAAGTGTAGCTTCCCTGGGAGCCCAGGAATAGGGCCCACAAACAATAAAGGTTTATCAAGAGCAGTGTCCAGAATCGGGAACCCAAGGGCTGTTAAACTGAAATACAAAACAGAGACTGGATTTGAAAATTCTGTAAGTAGACAAAACTATATAAGCCACATAAGTGAGCCCTAATTTCACATATTCTGCAAAACAAGAGAAACTTAACTTGGGTTGCTTCATGTAAATGGCTCTGGTAATCATGAGACTTAAGTCATCTTCCAAAAATGGTATAAGATAATCATTTCAATCATGTTCTTTAATCTGGAAACCCCCATCGTAATAACCAATCTTTGTAATGATTAAACAGTTTCCTCTTTATAATCCATCCTGTAAGCTAAGGTCATGCCCCTGAGTTTCAGAATAGTTTTTTAGTTTAAATATTCCTAGTTCCCATACTGCTATATAAAATCAACTCTTACTAAATCCTATTTATTGATTAGTGGTTTAAATTTTGCTATTTCTGGATTTTTGTAGTTTTGACATCACAACTGGGATCCAAAGAAGACCTTCTGACTACTCTGAGGATGGTGAGCAAACCAAGAGCTGGTATCCATTTCATCCATTGAGCTTATACTTTTCTCACAACAGAGAACACCAAGGAGTTCACGGGTAAGTCTTGGATTCCAGCTCTGCTCTGAGTTTTGAGCAATCCAGTTTTATTGTGCATTCCTGTATCTTGCTTGTTGGGGCTTCTTGGTAAGTCACTCAATTCTGTTCAAAAGGGGGAAAATCTGTGATTCCCCTGTGTTAAGGAACAGCTGTTAAGATACAAGGCCCATCAGAGTTAAGATGTTATAGAGAATCTAAAGGCAAAGGTGGGTTCCACCTGGTCTAAAACTCTTTCTCCACCTCCCTGAAAAACTCTTGCTTCCTATATTTATACCCATTGCGGAACAGAATCTTGTATCTTTTTGGGAAATGGATGGGCCTTTG
This sequence comes from Mirounga angustirostris, assembly GCF_029215605.1. Taxonomy (NCBI): domain Eukaryota; kingdom Metazoa; phylum Chordata; class Mammalia; order Carnivora; family Phocidae; genus Mirounga; species Mirounga angustirostris. The sequence goes on along the minus strand of NW_026991718.1, from coordinate 41,299,469 downwards.
GATAATTTGGAATTGTAGTGGCTGCTTTAGGGAAACTTTAACATAGATAAACTGTCCGCTTCAAGGCACACCCTTGAAAAGAGAGGATCCCAAATATCTCAGAAATAATGGAATGCATTCTTTGATTGGTAGAAGTATGTTTAGATACTTTTGGCTTAATTTTTTAAAGAGAGACAAACGATATTTGGGTTTATTAATAAGTATTTTTTTGCCACATTAAAATTGTACTATAAAAAACATTGTGTCTAAGAAGCATGTTTTTATAATTATGTATTTATAAATTTGCTAACCTATTACAGGATTATATGATGGTTCACAATTGCCTGCTTCCTAGTTTTCCCTGGAAAGCAAAGGTTACTAATAGTTAAGATTTATAATCAATATGTAAAAAATAAAACTAGAAATAATACAAGCAAAGGAAAACAATTTTATATGCAAGGTATGGAAAGAAAATGGGATGTGTTTTTATATGAAGAATATGTAAGAAATATAAGATGTATTTTTTATTAAGGAAAAACAGAGTAATGTTTGAAATAAAATGACCAGTCATTCCAGAGTAAGAAACGAAAAAGAATAAGACAAAAGTTAAATGGATATAGAAATTTGCAGGTTTGTGGACAAGAAATTTTTTATCGTGACCTCAAATCTGGCCAAAATTGAATAAATTTATTTATAAGGGTTGCTTCACATGAGCTCAATAATGTACTGATGCTAGTGTCTAATTTCTTGTTAAAATCACAAAATTTCTTAGATTACTGGTCTGCTCTTACTAAGAGATAATAAAAGATTTTCCTTTACCTTTAATGTAATCTGTTTAGGAAATGAAGATAAAGGCTCTTGGATATTACTAAAGCTTTGACTGAAATGTCTTATTTGAGAATATGCATACAGTCATTGCCAAGTCATTCACTATTAACTATACTCATAATGGTGGATTTTCATAGATGTCCTTTACATACGTTTGTTGAGAGTTTTTATCATTCAAGAGTGTTGGATTTTATAAAATGCTTTTCCTGCATCTATTAAGATGGTCACATTTTTTATTTTCTTCTATTGGTATGGTGTATTGCACTAACTGATTTCTGAATGTTAAACCAACCTTGCTTCCTGGGTTAAATCCCACTTGGTCATGGTAGATAGTCTTTTTTTTATGTTTCTGGATTTGGCTTGCTAACATTTTTGTGTGTTTTTTCATGCATATATTCATAGAGATACTGGTTTATGGTTTTCTTTTTTTGTGTAACTTTGGTTTTGGTATCACATTCCCTCCTCTTCTACTTTTTGGAAATGTTTTTGGATATTTGTTATTATTTGTTCTTTAAATGTTCAGTTGAATTCATTGGTGAGGCCATATGTGCCAGGCTTTTCTTTCTGTGAGTAGTTTTTGTTGTTGGCACTTTTTTCTTTGTTTTGTTTTTAAATATTTTCTCTTTAGTTTTTACAGGGCTTCAGATTTTGTATTTGAGTTTCAGTATTTTGTGCCTCTCTGGGAATTTGTCCTTTTTGTCATAGTTATTTAATTATTCATTCCATATGTATTTCTGTAAAGTCAGGAGAAATATCCTTTATTTCATTCCTGATTTTAGCTCTTTTAACCTTTTTTTCCTATTTTTCTTGGTCAATCTAGCTAAAAATATGTAAATTTTAATGATATTTTTAAAGAACCAATTTTTAGTTGTATTTTTTCTATTGTTTTTCTTTCTTTTTTTTTTTATTTGAGAGAGAGAGAATGAGAGACAGAGAGCACGAGAGGGAAGAGGGCAGAGGGAGAAGCAGACCCCCTGCTGAGCAGGGAGCCCGATGCGGGACTCCATGCCGGGACTCCAGGATCATGACCTGAGCCGAAGGCAGTCGCTTAACCAACTGAGCCACCCAGGCGCCCCTCTATTGTTTTTCTTTTCTCTATTACATTTTTTTCTCTCTAATCCATATTTGTTTTCCTATATATTTATGTTTGTTTTGCTCTTTTCTAGTTTCTTAAACTGAAGGGTTATTGATTTGAGGTTTTTATTAATATAAGTGTGTACAGCTATAAATTTTCATATAAACATTGCTTTTGTTGCTTCCCATAAAATTTGGTATATTGTATTTTCATATTCTTTCAACTATAAGCATTTTCTTATTCTTTGTGATTTTTTTTAATCCCTGGGTTATCTAAGAGTGTGCTCTTTTGTTTTGATACAGTTTTGAATTTTCTGAATTATTTTTGTTATTGATTTTTTGTATAATTCCATTGTGTTCAGAGAATGTCCTTGGCTTTGTGTTTTAATAATGTTCTACCCTGAATAATGATCTATGTGCAGTTGTGAAGAATTTATATTCTGCTCTTACTGGATGCAGTTTTCAAGACATGTCTGCTAGGTTGGGCGCCTGGGTGGCTCAGTTGTTAAGCAACTGCCTTCAGCTCAGGTCATGGTCCCAGGGTCCTGGGATGGAGTCCCATATCGGGCTCTCTCCTCTGCGGGAAGCCTGCTTCTCCCTCTCCCACTCCCCCTGCTTGTGTTCCCTCTCTCACTGTGTCTCTCTCTGTCAAATAAATAAATAAAATCTTTAAAAAAAAAAAAAAGATGTCTGCTAGGTTTATATGGCTGTCACATCTTCTATTTCTTCGTAGGTCTTTTGTTTAGTTTTTCTATTCATTGCTGAAAGTGAGGTATTTAAGTGTGTAACTATTATTGTTGAATTGTCTATTTTGCCTTCATGCATTTTGGTCCTCAGTTTGTAACTTCATATATCTTTATGATTATTATATTATCCTGATTGACTATTCTCTCATTATAAAGCATGGCTTTTTATCTCTAGTTACATATTTTTGCTTTGAAATCTACTTTTCTGATTTTCTGTAGCTACTCCATAGGAAATTAGGGTTGCTGGTGCATCTTTTTATTTGAATATATCTGTATCTTCTAATCTAAAATGTGTGTCCTATAGACAGCATGTGTTATGATCTTTTTTCATTGCTGTTGTTCAGTCATACAGTAAGTCACACAGCTTTGAGTTCTTAAATCCATTCATGTCCAATGCTATTATTGACATAGTTGGCTTTATATTGGCCATTTTGTTTTTGTTTTCTGTATGCATCCTATCTTGTTTTCTATTAAGTGAGTATTTTCTAATGAACATATTAATTTTATCATCTTTTACTATATATATTTAGATTATTAGTGATTTTTCTAGGGCTTACTGTATACATCTTAGAATCTACTTCAGATTTATACTAATTCCCCTGAGATAAAGAAATGATATTCCTGTGTAGGATTATTCCCTCTCTTCTTTTGTGGAATCGTTGTTATATGTATTATACATATGTGTGTGTATAAACAATATTGTTATAAGCATCACTTTATCATATATATTTATTATTTATATAATTTTATATCTTAACAAAGTCAAGAGAAGGAAAGTATATATTTACAAGATTTATTATATTAACCTTCTTATTAGCAATTTTTATTTTTCTTCATTTGTTCCTGTGAATTTGAGTTAAAATGGTATCATTTCCTTAGCCCAATACTGTGGTGTTCTCAATTCCTTCGTTCTGTTATTGACAAATATATTACATTGTGTCTATTTTATTGTTTGACTCTGGGTGCATCTGGTTGGAAAATCTTACTACTTAGTTTAGAATGCAGTGACATCATTATTTCATGTTAGGTTTTATTTATATATATAAACTTTTTGGGGAAATATTCTATTGTATTTAAGGTGTATCTTTTAGTTTGTGAGTGTTTTTCCAAAATAGGTTTATATTACATGTAAGAATTTTTAATGAAATAGTAATGTGTTTCATTTTTTTTGGTTTGTTTCACTAACATCTTTTTAAGAAGTCTCCACATTATTTTGTATATATTACTACTATTATATTTCCAAAGTCAGTGTCATGAATTCATAGGAAGACTCTTTAATTTAGTGGAGGGATGAAACATACACAATGACCATTAGGCAAGAGATGTAGTTAGTAACCTATTATGAATTATTATCAGTGTGAGCTATTTTACCAGACACACTGCCTGCCTTGTTCATATAGTCTAGGCACCCATATGTCCAGGATTGCTTCCAATAACAACCTGAGGTTCTGCTTGAGGGCTAATTTTCTCACGAGGCTGCAAGTTTGCTCCTGGCAGCACAGATCTGAAATATTGGAGACCAATTGTCCCAAGAGGTAGCTATCTACTAATGATAGAAGGGGAGCTGGGCAAATACTGCATCTCTCTTGCTTTTGGTTGCAATAACTCTGAGGTGTGTTTTACATATAGGTCTAGGTTACCTCTCAGAATTCCCCAGGGTGATAGAGGCCTAGTTTCATATCATAGTAACCTTTCAGACATTTTATTATATTCCATCTCTCTCTGCCTCATTTGCTTCCTTGTGCTCCATAGGATCATTGCCAAATAAACTACTTAAAATCACCCCCTCACTTCAAAAGTTGCTTTTGGGGACACAGAAATTATCACTAGTTTTATTTCTAGGTCAGAAAACCAAGGATATAATTTTCAAAAGAATATGGGTTACAGTTGTTATAAATTAAAAGGAGAAAACTATTATTCTGTAGTGATGGTTTTGTTTGGGCATACTTATGGAAGAGGAGGCATTTTTGTAGGTTTATAAATAATAGACAGCTGGATGAATTGTTCAGGTAGAAGAACTTGGAGGCTGGGATACTGAAAAGTGTCTTAAGTGATTTGCTGTTCCTGTGTGTTCAGCTTTTATTCCAAGCTTGATAAGAGAAACTTCTCACATTTGGCAATTCTTGATCCTATCAGAGGTGATTATGGATATTTCCACAAAACAAACTCACAGACAGCTTTTAATGATTACTCCTAAAATGTAGTTGGGTTCTTTCACATTTCCTATTAATGGGTCTAATTGAGAGTTTCTCAAACATGAGAAATTATAAACTTCTGAGAATATGTTGATAGACTTCCAGGGCTATAGGAACACCAATGTGAGGAATATTACATTACATTTTAAGAGCCTCCCTTAAATAATTATGGCGAAGCAGATCATAAAATCTAAAGGCAAATGGAACCAATGCAATTAAAGTAATACTTAGGTATAATGTAGCGATGCAGATTGTTTAGAATATGTTCAAATTATTATTGGAATGCAGGTCCCCTAATTGAAAAATTCTTAGAAATTGCTTTACCCAACAATATATCTGTCAACCACCAGAGATCCTTTTATTTTAATTTAAAACACACTGGATTAAGGTTTTATTTTTAAAGTGCTCAGTAGTCAATCACTAGTTGTTTAAACAAGCTATCCATTGTAGAGGGGTGGTGCTCCTTTATGACTAGGTAGACTGACAACAGATTAGGCAGTAGAGGAAGGTGCTTATTCAAAAAGCTTATGTCGGTTTTAGCAGTGCTTTAGACTGGTCCACTGGACTAGTTTTTGATAGACTCCAGTGGCACCTGATTGAACCACAGTAACTCTTCTAATTTGTTGATACCTCTCTTAATTCATTACTGACCAGCATACTTACCTCCTAGGCTCCCCAACTCAAATCATCTTTGTTTCACTCACCACGTCCGTCGCTCTGCTCATAATTTTTGATGTTGCTGCAGTTGTTTCTGGTCTCTTCTTTGTAGAAGTGATCTGGTATATTTAGAGGGTCTGGGTTTACCACTTCTACTTAGTGGTTTTTTTGTCCTTTGCCAGTATTTGATCTCTTAAAATTATCCAGCAAATGGTTGTGTTGATGACATTGCTTTTCTCCAGCAATAGTTACAAAATGTAACTACATTTTTGGTTCAGCATTTGTTTTATTGTTATTTTAATGATGTGATTTTATTCTTTATCAAAATCTCACCTAGGAAAAGAGTATTAATATAAAGGAATGACATGGAAGCAGTAAAAAAAAAAAATGGTGGTGTCTTTGTATGGTTTTATTTTGCTTGTTAATGTTACAAGTTAATGTATAAAGTTGTTAGATACAAGAAAAATATGTTGCTGCATTTTTAAAAAATTTTCACTTCTTTTCTGTAAAATTTGTCTGATCACATACACACATTGAAGTTCCTGGTAGCTCTTTCAATTACAAGGATGGTGAGGCTTTTCTTTACATAAAACAGTCTTTAGCGAAATATTTTCTATCACCTAAAAAAAAAAAAAAAAAAACTCTTTAATTTGGACTTATGCTATTCAGAGCTAAAAATACAACCTCAGCCATGCTGTTTTATTTAGCATTCTCCCAATAGTTGTCTTCTAGGATCAATAAAATGAACTCAGCATATAGGAGAAAGGAACACCAGCTACCTCTCACCATTCTTTCGTATTCATGACCTGATTTTATCAAGCAGCTCTCATTTCTCTTTCTCTTGATTATAGGCTCACTTCATCTGTATGTTTCCTTATATCATTTTTTTCTAATATAATGTATCCTTATAACATACCAATTTGGTTATTTTTACATCAACTCTCAGAGATTCTTAGTGTCTTGAGAGTACATGCTTGTGCTTCTATTTAGCACCCAGTTTGTTCTGAGTTTGAACAGTAATTGTCTCTCTGTCCCCTCTGTAAGTCCCTAGTGGTAGTCCCTCTCCACTAGGGATTTGTCTCCACCAAAAACCTAATGTGATGAACATATTTAAGCCCCTCAACTGTTGGTTGAATAAACAAGTCAATATTAGTTCAAGCTTCACTTTCTCTTAAAAGACATCCATGGTATCTTTTTTGTTATTTAATGTGTTTTTAAATGTCAGGTGTTTTTTTTTCATGTTTGTCTATGTGTGATGGTAAGACAGTAAACAAAAAATACCAATACCCACAACAAAGAATACAAGTTACTTCAATGTGGGTAAATTATACTACACACACACACACACACACACACACAGTTATCAGCTATACTTTAACAAATTATCCCCAAATTCAAAACATCTGTTATCTTACATGTCTGTGGATTAAGAATGAAAGTGTGACTTCGTTGGGGGCCTTTCACTCAGTGTCTCTAACAAGGCTGCAGTCAAGATGTTATCTCAGGTTACAGTCATTGCAAAGCTAGACTGGGGAAGTTGCATTTTAAGTTCACTCAGATCACTCTTGGTAGGCCTCAAAAGATCCAGTAGTTTCAAACTTGTAGGTGTGGGTTTTTACAGTTCTCAGGTGTGCGCTGGCTGCTGGAGAGACCTATCAGTTCCCTGCTATGAAGGCTTCATTTTATTGCTAATTACAACATGGCAGTTGCATCCCCCAAAGTGAGTGAGTGGGCGAGAGACATACCTAAATACAGAAGCCACAGTCTTTTTGTTTTTGTTTGTTTGGTTTTACCTGTTTGCTTTTTTTTTTTAAAATCACATGGTGCTCATCACCACAAGTACACCCCTTAATCCCGATCACCTATTTCAACCATCCCCCCACCCATCCCCCCCCGCTAATCATCAGTTCTCTGTAGTTGAGTCTGTTTCTTGGTTTCTCTCTCTCTCTTTTCCCTTTGCTCATTTGTTTTGTTCCTTAAATTCCACATATGAGTGAAATCATATGGTATTTGTCTTTCTGTGACTGAATTATTTCACTCATCATTATACTCTCTAGCTCTATGTCATTGCAAATGACAAGATTTCATTCTTTTCTGTGGCTGAATAATATTCCATTGTCTATATATACCATATCTTCTTCATCCATTCATCAGTTGATGGACAGTTGGGCTGCTTCCATAATTTGGCTATTGTAAATAATGCTACTATAAACATAGGGGTGCATGTATCCCTTTGAATTAGTATTTTTATATCTTTTGGGTAAATACCCAGTAGTGCCGTTGCTGGATCATAGGGTAGCTCTATTTTTAACTTTTTGAGGAAACTCCATACTGTTTTGCACAGTGGCTGCACCAGTTTGCATTCCCACCAAGACTGTTCCCCTTTCTCCACATCCTCTCCAACACCTGTCATTTGTTGTGTTGTTGATTTTAGTCATCATTTAACAGTGTTTTCAGGTACAGTTATAAGTATCTAAAATTTTCATCTGTAAAATATGATTAATACCAGATAGGATTCTTGTAAAGGACTAATGATAGAAGGCAAAGGAAGTGCTTAGCTTAGCACTTAGCTTATCACAGATACTCAGTATTTAGCTATATTTATTGATTCATTATTGTAATAGTTAATATATGGCAGTATAACAATTTACTCCAAGATTTAGCTTCTTAAAGCAACAAACATTTATCATCCCACACAGTTTTTGAGGATCAGGAATATAGAATTGGCTTACCTGGATGGGTCTGTCTCAGGATCTCTTATGAGTCACGGTCAGGCTGTTGACCAGGGCTGCAGTCATCTAAACTCTTGACTGAAGCCAGAGAATCTGCTTCCAAAATGATGCACTCACATGTCTGTAAGCAGGAGGGCTTCAGTTGTTTGCTAGCTCTTGGGTGGAAGGATCAGTGCCACTCCTATGGAAATCCCATAGGACTGCTTCAGTGTTCCCATAGTATAGTGGTTAGCTTCTCCCAGAGAAAACAGCTCAAAAGAGAGCAAAGCAGAATCCATGTCTTTTTATGACCTCGCCTCAGGAGTTATGCTCAGTCATATCTGTAGTATCTTATTTGTTACATGTTTGTCCTAGTCAATGTGAGAGAGAGTTAACACACAGGGCTGGAAGGCAAGGTTCATTGAGACCATCTAGCAGGCTGGTTTTGCATGCATTATTTAGCCATTCTTGGAAGTTCTTTATTCTTTAGTATTTATTATTATTTATTAGTACTTAGTATTCATAGTTTCAGTTTGTATTAGATCCCATATTCTAAGGATACTATTATAATGTCATAATGTCATATTATAATTTTGTTCTGTGAAATAAGAGGTGGCTTAATAGAGAGTATTCTGGCTTAATACAGAGTATTCTGTACTTGGTTTTAGATTACTGTTTAATACTATCAGTTAATATGTATTCAACACTCAGTACAAAACACTATTGAAGTGTTTGATATTAGAGTTTGACAATTAAAAAAAATATTTTTAATGAGGTTTGAACAGTAAACACAAAGATTACAAAATGCAGGAAAGTAAGTACCATGAGAGAAATTAAAATGGAATCAGGTTTAAAAGTGAAGCAAATTATCTTCCCAACTGTAGTATTTGGAAAGGTCTCCATGGTCTAGCTAACATCAGATAGGTTTTGGAGAATTGTAGGATATAGAGATAGTGAAAGAGAAATCAAAATGGCTATAACCCAAATAACACACATGTATTTACAGGGAGAAAGATGAATTATTGAAAATTTATTAAGTGATCAGAATTATTCGACTGTTCCAATTTGCCTGGAACATAAGCTACTGCAATCCAGTATATCTTCCAATAATTTGCATTCAGTAAGTTCGCATGATGTGAAGACAGAAGAGAAAGCATTGAGCTATTGAAAGAGCTTAAAGTTCAAACTTATTTTCAAGCTCTTACAGACATTGAGGTGGCAGTGATATATATATGTTTGGTTGTAGATAAAGTATAGAGGAAAAAACTTTGGAATCTGTAGTGGCTTCAGTTTATACTATAATAAAATGCCCAATTTTATTGGCAAGTGTACTTTTACTATTAATAGGTCTTCACAGTATTGTATTATTAAAGCAAAACTTAAGCTGGATCCAAATAGAGGTTTCAAATTCTATTCTCTGTAGCTTTATTTCTGAGTGTGACACATGCCACTAAATTTTGGCAATACGGAGACATGGAGTGCTATTATATTCTGTAAAAGCTGCTTAAAAATTTAGGAGTGTGTGTGTTTGTGGGGGGTGTGTGTGGTATGTGTATGTATGTAAATGTGTATATATACATATGTACTTAATTGGATATAGGACAGATATGTAAGTGAACAAAATACCACCCTGACTTTGAAGTAAATATTTTGAAGAGCAAAATAACATAATAACGTAGTGAGTAGAAAAGTCTAAATTATATATGGTATTCTAAGATCATCTTACTTATATTGTCAGCTCATCTCTGATTTTTTTCCTCTCTATTCTAGAGTGTTTTTTATATAAGAATGTGTTGTATTTCTACATCCCTACACTCTGACCAGTGTAAAAGAGAGGTTCAGTAAATACAAGGCTGAAAGTGACATGGGATCAGAGACCTACGCTGTGGATCTTTTTCTTTCTTTCTTTCTTTCTTTCTTTCTTTCTTTCTTTCTTTCTTTCTTTCTTTCATTTTTGGATGTTGTCTTCCATTTCTCATCTTGAGAAAATAGCCCTGCCACTCTCCTTTCTAATTAAATTAATTAGACCTTCTTGGAGTCTTTTTCAGTGTTTCAGCTGCATTTTTAGTAATTCTTTGAATAACTTCCAAGTTTCTTCATTCTAGCACAGATTTTTTTTTAAGGAGTTAAGTATTCTACCCCTGGATATGGAGAAGAAACCTGACAACAGCCTTCCATTTATAATCAGACAATATTCACAGGCTTTCATTATTGAAAACATTGCTTGTTTCAAATGATGTTCAGAATTTTTCAAAAAGGAAGAGTGGAAAAATTGGGAATAAAACTATTAAAAAATATAAGAACAGAAAGTGGTTATTAAAATTTCAGAACTGTGGAGATAAAGTTTGCCGAAAGCTTTTGGGAATTGTAGAGCCTCATTATTCCTATATCATATGCTAAACTTGAAAATACCTAATTCATACCTAGATGAAGATTGCTGGCTAAACTTCGTGTTCTATAAGCATGGATTAATAATTTGTGTTTGGAATCCCATTGTGTACCCTAAAATTGCAAGCTGTAAATTTTATGAGAAAGGCTTAATAATCCTATATGATAACTATAGTAGATGCATAAGGCAGAGTAGCAAATGAAGAGATTTGGGCTTCACTGGACAACAAAGAGGGAGAATCAGCCTAAACAGTTTTGAGTGAAGGCATGAAGGGCAACATGACTGACCCTTGAATATATATATATATATATATATATATATATATATATATATATATATATATATATATATGAAGGGGACATCAACATACCAATTTTTTCTTGGTTGTTTTATAGACTAGATTCATAAAGCTTTGTGAAATAACAAGATATATTTATAAGAATATCTTAAGTAATTTCAATTTCTAGTCATAGAATTTTAATATAAACGATGCTAGAAATTGAAAATACTTTCCAGGGTAAATACTACTTCCCACCACCCACCCTGTTTTTTGTACTACCAATTATCTCCTTATTATGTCTGAGTCTGGCTTTTCTTCCCATTCCTCCCACTATTGAAATGGGTTTTCAGAACTCAATGATATCTCCTTTTTGTCTAAATTTTCTCCATAATTATTCTTCCTTAATTCTTCTCATCATTTGATATGTTGATCAGTCAGCCCCATAATTGTTGAAATTCCCAACTTCCTTTGTTATATTTCTTTTTTTTTAAAATGATTTTCTTTATTTATTTGACAGGGACAGACACAGGGAAAGAAGGAAAACAAGCAGGGGGAATGGGAGAGGGAGAAGCAGGCTTCCCTCTGGGCAGGGAGCCTGATGCTGAACTCCATCCCAGGACCCTGGGATCATGACCTGAGCCGAAGGCAGGTGCTTAACTGACTGAGCCACCCAGGCGCCCCGCTTTGTTACATTTCTATAGTACTGCAGTGTGGTTGGGTATTTCCTTTCTCTAAGCGTTCCTTCCATTTCTCATTGGCTTCCATTTGTTCCTATTCTTTCCAAAACAGTGCATCACTGAGGATTAGTACCCAGGGACCAGTGCTGTAATCTCATGCTTCTTTTCATTATTCTTGCTTCAAACATCCATGGTTCCAAAATTCATTTTCATTTGAGTTACGTTTAAATTTCTTATTATGGCTCTGCACTTCTATTGTTCTAATTATGAGTAACCACTTACACTTTATATCTTCAACATACATGGCATGTGGTTATCTGTTATGCAACTTAACTAAAACTGAGCAGTAACCATTTTCCTCTTAAATCCCCTTCCTACTGATTTAAAATCATTTCTTTGTTAATGGTTATCCAGACTTCAAATTATGTATCTATGTCTGCCTGTTTACTGATAGTAAGTCCTAAAATTTAATCGCAAGCCCTTGATGTGATTTCTCATATCAGCAGCAATTACCGCACGCTTATTTTATTACCTAATGTCAAATGTTGTAAAATATTCTTACTACCCTATGCCATACTATAACTGCTTTATTCCTAATGCTTCAACATACCCTTTTACCAAAGATAAAAAAATGCTTAAAGATTCAAAAGTCTTCCATAGTAAGATCCTAGCCAGTCTTTCTAAATATTCTCTGTATTAATCTATTTCATCTATAGCTGTTAAGTATATGTGTATATTTACTTATTTCTTAATTGCAAGCGACATGCATTGATTCATGTTGTCATGTTGATATCCTCATTATAAAAAATATCCAAATGTTTTACAGAACATTTATTATTTACACAGATAATAAATTTCTCTTCACATTGGAGAAAGCAGGTAGACATCATCTTAATCAAATGATTCAATTCAACATCACCTATAATGAATAAAAATGACATGTGCATCCTGATATAAGTCCACTGAGAAGAAAAAAGCATTATCTATGTAATATCTTTATCAAAGCGTTCAGCCTGAATCTAATCATGAGGAAAACACAGAGAAATTCAAATTGAGGGACTTCTATAAACCAACCAGCTTGATCTCTTTGAAAATGTCAATGTGATAAAAAAAAAAAACTGGAAAAAATAAAAAGAAATAATAATAACTAAAAATAGGGCAAATCTCCTAGATTAATAAATACAAAAGGGATATGACAACTAAATGAAATAATTAATTAATTTGATCCTGGATTAAAAAATGGCTATGAAGAACTTTAGTCAGATTAGTCTTTGTTTGACTTATTTCACTTAGCATAATATCCTCTAGGTCCATCATGTTGTCACAAATGGTAAGATTTCATTTTTTATGGCTGAGTAGTATTCAATTGTGTATGTGTGTATGCCACATCTGCTTTATCTATTCATCTATGGGTGGACACTTGAGTTGCTTCTGTTTCTTGGTTTTTGTGAATAATGCTGCAGTAAACACAGGGGTGCATATATCTTTTCAAATTAGTGTGTTTATATTTTCTTTTTTTTTTAAGATTTTATTTATTTCTTTGAGAGAGAGAGAGAGCACAAGCAGGGAGAGCAGCAGAGGGAGCAGCAGAGGGAGAGGGAGAAGCTGGCTTCCTGCTGAGCAGGGAGCCTGATGTGGGGCTCGATCCCAGGACCCTGGGATCATGACCTGAGCTGAAGGCAGACGCTTAATGACTGAGCCACCCAGGCGCCCTGTGTTTTCATTTTCTTTGAATAGATTCCCAGTACTGGAATTACTGGATTGTATGGTATTTCTATTTTTAATTTTTGAGGAAACTTCATACTATTTTCCACAGTGGTTATATCAGTTTATATTACCACCAACAATGCACAAAGTTTCCCTTTTTCTCCCCATCCTCCTTAACACTTGTTATTCCTTGTCTTTTTGATACTAGCCATTTCGACCAGTGGTAGGTGATAGCTCATTATGGTTTTGATTTCACTTATATGTGGAATCTAAAAAACAAATGAACAAAGGCTTCAATTTTTATTTTATTTAATTTTTTAAGGATTTTATTTGTTTATTTGAGAGAGAGAGAGAACACGAGCAGGGGGTAGGGGCAGAGGGAGAAGCAGACTCCCCACTGAGCAGGGAGCCCCACATGGATCTCCATCCCAGGATCCTGGGATCATGACCTGAGCCAGAGGCAGACGCTTAACCAACTGAGCCACCAGGTGCCCCCCCGAAAGACTTTTTTTAATTATGATTTTTTATTGAAGTATATTAAGCATACAGTGTTATTAGTTTCAAGTGTATAAACAGACTGTTAAATACAGAGAACAAACTAGCAGTTGCCAGAGAGGAGATGGGTGGGAGGATGGGTGAAATAGGTGAAAGGGTTTAAGAGGTACAAACTTTCTCTTATGAAATAAATAAGTCATGGTGATGAAAAGTGGAGTATAGGGAATATAGTCAATAATACTGTAATAACATGGTGTGGTGATAGATGGTGACTGCACTTACTGTGGTGAACACTGAGTAGTGCATAGAATTATCAAATCGCCATGTTGTATACCTGAAACCAATATAACATTGTGTATCAACTATACTTCAATAAAGAAAATAGGAATAGCCAAATTATAGATGGGGAGAAGGTGGGGGGAAGGAAGGGAGGGAAGAAGGAAAGAAAGAAGAAAGGAATAAGGAAAGGAGACAGAAGAAAAAAAACTTCATTGAAGAAATTTATGTAACTTAAATGTGGCTACAAATTTATTCAGGGAAGTAAATTTTTTCTCAGAGTCTCTTCCATGGAAGCCCTCAGTGTAGTTCATCTCGACCATCATGCTTTAAACTATAATTTTTTTGTAGCATTTTACTGTGTCTTAGTGATTCTTCCAATTGGATAATCTTTCTTAGTAACTGCTATTTTTAGTAGGTGGTATCAATCCAGAAATAAGGATTTATATTCTGTAACTATAAAAAGCTAGATGTGACATGGCAATGAGCTTTACCCCTTCCCAAGAACACACGCATTTTTGACTCCTAGCAAAAAGCCTCCACGTATGGTAGTAGCAGAGCATTTTATACTTGCCAAAGAACTTTCATATGTTATCTTATTTCATCCTGGCTACAGATCTATGAATTTGGCAGGACAGGACTTATTATCATTATCCTACATAGAGTAAGAATGGAATCCATAGCTTTTATAAATATTACTTTTCTTTTATAACTATCGTATTAAAAACTAAATCAGAGCTATAAAAATTCAATAATATAGAATTTTATAATGTAGAAAAATTTAAAATCCACTTGAAGGATAACCCTCACTTGAAGATAACCATGCTTAAATGAATTTTTACTCAATAATTTTAGTAAATTTACTGACATTATTAATGTTTCTTCTTTTATTTTTTTAAACAAAATTTTGGTTATATTACAAACATTAGATTTCATTGTTTTCTTTTTCTCTTAGAAATGTATCCTGGGTATCTTTTCATGTCAGGACATACAGAGCTAAAATTCTTTTTAATTATGAGTCAAATATTCCATATGGATGGTATTTCAGTTTTCATTGGTTAGCTAAGATGAACTATATAGTTGAAATGGGCACTTATATAAATCTCTTCAAATTTATGAGAATATTTCTGTGGACACATGTTTAGGAAAGGTTTTGTTAAATCTGAGGTTACAGATATATGTTATTTCACTTTCTTCATCATGTATGTACATATACTTGTCATTAAGAAAGTGTTTTATTGGTTATATTTCCACCGATGGCATAAAAAGGTGCTTATTTCCCTCACAAATTCACTAATCCTGGATTTTTTTTTAACTTTGGTAAACTTCCTGGTAAAAATAACACCATGTTGTTGTTTTAATTTGATTTTTCTTGAATATAAGTTTTGATTGATCTTTGAATAACTTCCTATTTCTGGAGTGAAAGAAAGTCATACAAAGGAAGTAATAGTCCTATCCAAGCTCTGACATTGACTGAGTTAATTGTGGTTGGTGGCAGTGTGTCTGTCCTGTCAGTAATAATATTCATGGTCTCGTTTACAGTTCTTCACCACAGCAAATGATTTGAAGACTATAAAGGATAAGTGTAAATTTTATTTTTTTTCTTGTTTGAGGTATAATAAAAATTCATTTAGAGAGTACTGTATGGTGATTTGATATACATTGCAAAAGGATTCCCAACCATCAAGTTATTTAAAACATCTTTTTTTTTTTTTTTTGGTGAGACACTTAAGTTCTCTCTTAGCAATTCTCAATTATACAATAATAATACAGTATTATCAATTAGAGTCATCATGTTATACTTTAGAACCTCAGACCTTATTTATATTATAACTATAAGTTTGTACCCGTTTACCAGCTTCTTCCCATTTCCCTCACCTCTCAGTGTCTGGAAATCCCCATTCTACTCTCTGAGTTGTCTGTTCAACTTTCTGTATTTATTGCATTTTATATATAATTAGTACTATGTAGTATTTGTCTTTGTCTGGCTTATATCACTTAGAATATTGTCCTCCAGGTTAATCCTTGTTGTTGCAAATGCCAGAATTTCCTTCATTTTAAGGCTGAATATATATGTGTGGGTGTATCTGTCTTCTTCATTCATCTGTAAATGGCCTCTTAGGTTGTTTTCATATCTTGGCTATTGTGACTAATGCATCAGTCAGCATGGGAGCACCTTTGGGTACAAGTGCCGTATCTGTTCTTAGTGGCTACCCAGGAGTTGAGGATGTACGAATACCCGTTTACATCTCAAAGGGGAGGATTGCGGTCAGTACCTAGATGCATACTGATTAGATGCGGGATTCTTAGGCTTTAAAAACTGCTTCTTAGTTTGCTATAGTCCTGTGGGACTTGTGAATGTAAACCACAGACTGTCACAGCTGTGTGATTCAGGGACCATGCTTTGGGTGGCAACCATAAAAATTGGAGTGCTAGGTATGTGGGCAGGCTCCTTCCAGGGAAATGCTGTCAGCTTGGCTTTACTGTAGTGAGCTGAGGGAAGAGGTGCCAGAAGTGCCCACCAGCTTCCCCGGGCTCCAGTGAGGTTTACAACCAGTCCCTAAATGCATGTTCATTAGAAGCAAGTATGCAGTCAAAATCCTTCAGTGGAAAGACTTGGGGGTGGGTGTTTTTCCCTGCTCCCTCTGTGCCGATCATGGGGGATAGTCATAGTCAGTGCTCATGTTCCCATTTAAGAACTGCTTCTTTGTTTGCTCTAGTCCTGTGGGACTTGTCCTCTTGGCTTTTAGAGCTAGGTGTTTAGGGTGCTTGTCCCTTGAGTGGCCTTAAAAGTTGGGCTGCTAGATGTGCAATCCAAACCCTTTGCTCCTCAGGGAGAAAACAGAACTTGTAGGTTTTCCCCCAATTGTATGGCACTATGTCCAGTAGAGTTTATGTGAAAGTGGGTCTCAGCCTTTCCTGCTTGTTTTGATGTAGTTATTTTCTCATTCACTCAGTCCATAGGAGTCCCTCAGCTAGTTTCTGGATATATCTCAGAAGGAATTGCTCCATGTGCATGTGTACATTTGGTGCATTTGTGGAAGCAGGGAAGTTCAGGAGCCTCCTGTGTCACCATCCAGGTCCCTCCTCTCTCTGAAGAGTAAACTCTGTATAGGTTACTCCCCTATATACAAGACATTCATATTTTTACAATTAATTATACAGTAGAGTCCTAACAACTTAGTTGGCTTTACAGGGCCCTCTCTTACCTTTCCCTGACCCAGCTTTACAACTTCCCTCATTTTCTAATACTCTCTGCTCAGATAAACTGGAACTGTTGTCACTCCTTCAGTTCCCTGTGATTCTGCACACATACTTCCCCAATTCCCATTCAGAAAATATCACTACCACCTTCAAGATGCCCTTCACATACTACCTATTCTGTGAAGCCTTTCCTGATAATACCGTTGGAATGGCACTCTCTTCCAGGTTTCAGTAACATGTTGTACTTTCTGAACGATGGTTCTGAATATATCATGGTCTTGTTTTATCATATAAATGGATTTGCATGATGATCCTCCTCATACTAGATATTAATTTTGAAACAGTAACTGAAACACCGTAGGCTTTCTTTCCTTTATCTGTAAAATGGAGATGATGGTACCTCAGAATACATAGAATTGTTGGGAACATTGAATTTCTATATGTAAAATATTTCTCACTACACCTGCAACATACTAAGCAATCAGTAAGTGATAGCTATAATCATTTATTCAAATTCTTGTCCCCACCATGTGTAGCTTAAGAAAAGACATACCTTTACTTAGTGTTTCAATTATATTTAAGAGGATATTTCTTTCTTTTTTTTAAGATTTTATTTATTTATTTGACAGAGAGAGACACAGCAAGAAAGGGAACACAAGCAGGGGAAGTGGGAAAGGAAGAAGCAGGCTTCCCGCCAAGCAGGCAGCCTGGTGGGGCTCCATCCCAGGACCCTGGGACCATGACCTGAGCCAAAGGCAGACACTTAATGACTGAGCCACCCAGGCGCCCTGAGGATATTTTCTTCTAGGGTGTAAGCTCCTGAAGTATAGAAACGGTTTCTTAAGCTTCTTTGCACTCCTGAAATAACCAAATGTCTTCCACAGAGTAGATAATATTTATTTACTGAATGAATAAATGATATGAACAAATAACTCATTTAAGTTGCTGTTGTTTCTGTACACTGTACATGATGTTGCTATGCAGAACAGAACTAATTGGTAGATGGATTTCCATTATAGTCTTGTCAAAGCTACAGGATTAGCACTTTTCCCAGCTATGCAAATAGGCAAATATCTGTTTTAATTAAGGCTGTTGGAAAAAAAATTTCTTTCCCCCAAATGATCTCCTGACAAAATGTGATGACATGTATATATATATATGTGTATATATAACATACATGCATACCTATACATGTATATGTGTATATGTATGTATACATATATATGCATGTATATTATGCATACTGTGTATAAAAGATACAGTTATGTTTCAGTGAGACAGATTTACCCTGTGTTTTAAGTATCTGAAAGCAGATCTTTTTCCTAAAGCTGAACTTGGTAAATAGTAGGAAAAGGAGTATCAGCACGTTTGAAGGAGATTGAGAGATACACCTTTTACCAGATGAAGGGAAGACAGAGAAAGATAACTTTTTTTTGCCCTAGAACAGGTCTTTCCTGGATCCCTAGAACATCATAAATGAGCTTAAGCAATGCGTAAAAATGTATATCATGAGTGAGGATATTGGGGAAGAGATCCCTGGCTTAAAGAATATTCAAATGTGCCTTTATCACTGTTATCCAATACAGATTTCTGTGATACTAGAACTGTTATCTGTTCGCACTGTCCAATATGGCAGCCCTAGCCACATGAGACTACTGAGCACTTAAAATTTTGTTTGTGCAGTTCAGAAATTTAAACTTTAATTAAATGTTCATTAATTCCAGTTTAGATAACCGCATATGGCTACTGACTATTTATTGGACAGCACAGGTCTATATTATCCTTAAATCTTCAGTGCTGTACAAAAAGCAGTAATTTCTTTCACAGGCTTCCCCAGGTTTGGCACCCTTTGACTTTCTCAACAAAATTTAGGAACTTTCAGCATCCCCTCATTTATCTTAAGTATCCTCTCTGCTCATTAGAGTAATTTCAGAGTCCAGTTTCAGTAGCCAATCTGTCAATGAGCAATGTACACACACTTCCTGCATCTGAAGTGCTATTATAATTAACTCAAGAGAAGTTTGTCATAAATACAAGGGTTTTTTGTGTGTGCCTGGGTGTCTCAGTCGGTTAAGTGTCCAACTCGTGATTTCAGCTCAGGTCATGATACTCGGGGTAATGAGATTGAGCCCTGTGTCAGGCTCCATGCTTAGTGGGGAGTCTGTTTGAGATTCTCTCCCTCTCCCTCTTGCTTTGCCCTTCCCCCTGCTCTCTTTCTCTCACTCTCAAATAAATCATAAAAAAAATAAATATTGGCCAATGGAACAGAATAGAGAACCCCGATATGGACCCTCAACTCTATGGTCAAATAATCTTCAACAAAGCAGGAAAAAATATGCAATGGATTTCCCGAAGAGACAGTCTCTTCAATAAATGGTGCTGGGAAAATTGGACAGCCACATGCAGAAGAATGAAACTTGACCATTCTCTAACACCATACACAAAGATAAACTCAAAATGGAGGAAAGACCTCAATGTGAGACAGGAATCCATCAAAATCCTGGAGGAGAACATAGGCAGTAACCTCTTCGACCTCGGCCACAGCAACCTCTTTCAAAAGATACATCTCCAAAGGCTAGTGAAACAAAAGCAAAAATGAACTTTTGGGACTTCATCAAGATAAAAAGCTTCTGCACAGCAAAGGAAACAGTCAACAAAACAAAGAGGCAACCCACAGAATGGGAGAAGATATTTGCAAATGACACTACAGATAAAGGGCTGGTATCCAAGATCTATAAAGAACTTCTCAAACTCAATACCCAAAAAACAAATAATCGAGTCAAAAAATGGGCAGAAGAGATGAACAGACACTTCTCTGAAGGTAACATACAAATGGCTAACAGACACATGAAAAAATGTTCATCATCATTAGCCATCAGGGAAATCCAAATCAAAACCACACTGAGATACCACCTTACACCAGTTAGAATGGCAAAAATTGACAAGGCAAGAAACAACTGTTGGAGAGGTGGAGAAAGGGGAACCCATATCTTATACTGTCGGTGGGAATGCAAGTTGGTACAGCCACTTTGGAAAACAGTGTGGAGGTGCCTCAAAAAATTAAATACGGAGCTACCCTGTGACCCAGCAATTGCTCTCCTGGGTATTTACCCCAACGACACAGATGTAGTGAAAAGAAGGGCCATATACACCCCAATGTTCATAGCAGCAATGTCCACAATAGCCCAACTGTGGAAAGAGCCAAGATGCCCTTCCACAGATGAATGGATAAAGAAGATGGGGTCCATATATACAATGGAATATTACTCAGCCATCAGAAAGGATGAATACCCAACTTTTACATCAACATGGATGGGACTGGAGGGGATTATGCTAAGTGAAATAAGTCAAGCAGAGAAAGTCAATTATCATATGGTTTCACTTATTTGTGGAACATAAGGAATAGCATGGAGGACATTAGGAGAAGGAAGGGAAAAATGAAGGGGGCGAAATTGGAGGGAGAAATGAACCATGAGAGACTATGGACTCTGAGACAAACAATCTGAGGGTTTTAGAGGGGATGGGTTAGCCTGGTGATGGGTATTAAGGAGAGCACGTACTGCATGGAGCACTGGGTGTTATATGAAAACAATGGATCGTGGATCACTACATCAAAAACTAATGATGTATGGTGACTAACATAATAAAATAAAATAAATAAATACAAGGGGTTTTGTTTCAAGGCACTCAAATTATTCTTTTTGAGGCAAAAATGCACACATGCAAGAACTTTTATAAAGAAATATCAATGCTTGTCAATTTAGTACAAACTTAAATCCAACCTAATTTATCATAGATGATAGCCTTCTAGCAAGGAAAAAAAAAATCTCCTTACTGTTACGAATTTATTGATAATAGTTTTCCATGCTAGACACTGGATTGAAAAAAAATCTTGAGTATCCTTAGAAATTCCAGTTCAAAACTCTAAGAAGAAAATACAGTTTTAAAATCCATTCTGAGTTATTTAATGTCGCTAAGAGGTCATACAGTGAAAACGATCATCAAAGTTGAAAGGCCTAATTTCTAAATAAGAGAAAATTATACACATTGAGAAAAATCATGGACTTTTACATTGGTTATGTAGTCCATCATATATATATGTATGTATATGTATATTTTAAGATTTGTTTATTTATTTTAGAAAGAGAGAAAGAGTGAGAGGTGGGGAGGGTCAGAGGTGGAGGAAGAGAGAGTCTCAAGCAGACTTCCTGCTGGGTGCAGAGCCTGTTGCTGGGCTCGACCTCGTGACCCCGAGATCATGACCTGAGTGGAAACCAAGATCTGATGCTTAACCAACTGAGTCACCCAAGTGTGCCATATGTATTTTTTTCTTCTGGCTTCTGCCTCTGGATAGAAAAAAAAAATGATAACAATTTCTTGACATTAGAGAGGTGGAGATGCTGAAAATTTTAATTTTTCCTTGGTTTTAACACAATATAATTAAAGGAAATTCTCTTTAAGGATATGAAGAGCAAGGTTTGTAACCCCAAGTGAAGTCAGATTGTCACCTAAATTTAAAGGAGAAGTTCCAGTGCTGGAGACAGTTGGAAGCAGCGGACCAGCTGAAGTGTAGGCTGACATACTCAATGATCTGGGTCAGTTACTTTAGGAGGAATAAACTATTTAGCACACAAAAAGAGGCACATGCCTTGAAATTCTATAGAATCAGGCAGGACCACCTAATATTAATGGTACTGGTATGCATTATTGATTATTTTAAAGCACTTTATAGATTTTATTTATTTATTTATTTATTTTTAAAGATTTTATTTATTTATTTGACAGAGAGACAGCGAGAGCAGGAACACAAGCAGGGGGAGTGGGAGAGGGAGAAGCAGGCTTCCCGCTGAGCAGGGAGCCCGATGTGGGACTCGATCCCAGGACCCTGGGATCATGACCTGAGCCGAACACTGACCCTTAATTACTGAGCCATCCAGGCGCCCCAAAAGCACTTTATAGATTTTAAAATCCTTCTGTTTTAAGTCTTGATTCATGATGTCAATATATAACAGGAAGCACAAGGTACATTCACTTTTATTTTGGTGGCAAGTAAATGAGAAAACATTTAGGGCAAGATCCTCAAAGAAGAAAATAGCTCATTTTACTCACCTATATTTTTTAAATATCAACTTTTCTACTGGATCAGTTGAGTAATATTTAAATGGAAAACTATCTGAACAAGGTTTTAGGACATGCATATATTACACTAAAATTATGCATTGTGGTTTTGTGGTGATAGTCTTGTCTGTATAGAAAATCACATAAACTTAATAATGTTAAAATCCTCTTCTTCTTTTGTTTTATAATTTGTATTCTCATAGCATCATATATAGAATAACTGAATAATAAAAATGCTATTATTGGATGCATAATATATGTTTCATCTGGTGTTTGAAATGCCAGTGAGTCTGTTTTATCCATTTCATTCATTGCAAGTCAGAAAATGCATGGATGAGTCTATACCTGTGAATCTTAGGAAATCTTACGAATTTTAGAATTTTGTTTAGGTTGGATTTATAACCTTGCCTTGGGCCTTCATTTCATATCATGATGGTATCTGACCTCTTCTATTTGGTGACCAGGAAGTATGTGGTAATTTTCTACCCAGTTGCTAAAGCTATTATACATTTCAGAGAAGGTTTCTATAAAGCATACTCCATATGGCAGTTGATAATCTTGCAGCCCAACATAGTGGACAATTCACACTAACAGTCACAGACTGATTTTCCCCGAGGAGTCATTCAACATGGCCATCTGAAATCATCCTATTTTTAATCTATTTTGAAAATCAAAGATCCCACCATTTCTGAATTTCTTAAGGTCATTGGTCTACTTTATGTTTCCTGTGATAGATCGCCTAATCTAGCTTGGAGGTGAAAGATGCAGTTAAGAAAGCAGAGTGAAGAAAATAATTTTGAGATGCAACACTTTCAGCTTTAAAGGCTATTAATGACTAAAGGATGCAACAACAACGAAGTATTTCTCTCATCCTTGCAGGGACTACAGGTTGCTAACAGCATGCACAATAACGTGGCTCTCTGGGTTTATGTTAAAAGTATTTTTGTATCGGGGCCCCCCGGGTGGCTCAGTTGGTTAAGCGACTGCCTTCCGCTCAGGTCATAATCCTGGAGTCCCGGGATCGAGTCCCACATCGGGCTCCCTGCTCCACAGGGAGTCTGCTTCACCCTCTGACCCTCCTCCGTCTCATGTGCTCTCTCTTTCTCTCTCAAATAAATAAATAAATAAATAAAATCTTTAAAAAAAAGGTATTTTTGTATCTTTTTCTCATTCCTAATAAGTGTCTTCAGAAAAACTTCTTTAGCAAGGGAAATTGCCACATGTGCATGTGTACATGTGTGTGTGTTTAAAGCATTTAATATTTTTGTTTGATAGAAAAGATTTTTTTTAATTTAAAGAATTTTAAAAGTAATCTCTACACCCATAGTGGGGCTCGATCTCACAACCCTGAGATCAAGAGTTTCATGCTCCACCGACTGAGCCAGCCAGGCACCCCAATACTGTGTTCTTCTGTCAATTTCACATGAGTTTATTTTCTATATTTTAAATTAAAAAATTCTCCATGTTTTGAATATAAAATAGGAAAAAATCAAAGCCAGGAGAAAAATTACACCTTTGGCTTCCCACGCACCCTTGTGGTGTTTGAAATTTCTCTTCAGCATTTCAGTCAATACTTCCAAAAACCACTGTGGCTTACATCTCTTGACAGTGCACTCACTACCTTCCAAGTTTGCAGAGCATATTCCATCTTTGAACACATGAAGGTTTTGGAAAGTTCTTTTTACATTAAACTGAAACATTTTTCACTTTAACATGTATGTATTAGTCTTGGTACTATTGTCTGAGACCACATGAAAGAAGTCTGAATCCCTTTTCCTTATGACTTTTCTCTTTCCAAACCTTTCAAATATTCGATGTTTGCAAGCATGTGCCCTGACAAATCTTCTGCCCAACCCCAATACAATTTCAAGTATTTTATAAAAGTCATGATTTTTAGTTTTCTCACCATGCTTTTGTTCATATATGTCAGGGCATTTATTGTATTCTACTCCAGGAAAATAAAGTATAAACAGAGTTTTTGAGAGTGGAGGGGATGAAAGATCATTCTGCTTCTCCTGCTTTTACAAACATTTATGTGTTCTTCCCTTCTCCCATGGGGATTGGAGTGGGTATTTATTGAATCCTTCCAATTGCTCCCTCCCATTCATTTATTGGCTTCTTTTCAAAGA
The DNA here is from genome assembly GCF_029215605.1 of Mirounga angustirostris. Lineage (NCBI taxonomy): Eukaryota > Metazoa > Chordata > Mammalia > Carnivora > Phocidae > Mirounga > Mirounga angustirostris. Next base: position 41,275,004 of record NW_026991718.1, on the reverse strand, counting down.
AGGGTTAATACTGTCAAAGAGAAATTGTATTGGACCATTACACAGGGATGAAGACTATTGCGAAATTGGAGGGAGATTGAACTAAACTCCACTGAAATAAAAGGCAGGGACATTTTTAGGCACTGAACTAAGCTAGTGGGAAAATTTTCCAGGACATTAAGGGGGAAATTGATCAATGTGATTATGACATCTGTGTTTGCTGATTGAAGCTTATCAAAGTTAGGTTCCTAACTATCCTCTCACAGAGACTGGGGAGAGGATAGGGTTTTTGTCATTCTTGATGATTACATTTCAAAGGTGTGATTCTCAGGTTGTTGAGCAGGACATTCCTAGGTTGTAAAACAGGCAAGAGTCTGGGAGAAAATTTGCATCTCAAGGGGCAGAGAAAGAATTTATAATCCCATGTAAAATGTTTTAAGAAAAAGAAGGCCAAGGGTTTATAATCAGGAAGAAACCTGTCCTAAAGTTCAGTCAAGCTGAAGGTAACATTAAGGCTGGTTTGGGCAATACTTACTTTTGGTTGCTGAAAAACTGGCTGTCATTGGACATCTTTAATAAGGAAAGGCATATTATGTTAAGAAAGCACTAACTGCTTTCTCTCTCTTGCATTTCCTCATACCAAAGACCGTTCCTAGAAGTCATACCTTTTGTACTACAGGAAGCTAGATGAATGTGTCACAATAGTTGCCTGAAAGTTCGTATTTCTTTTAAGTGGGTCAGAATATGTAGAAAATAGAGGGAAGCTCAGGATGTAAAGTGACACATTTTTCTTCAATCTACCTTACTCAAGATCCTTTACTTGGGCAGTTACTGGATCTCATTTAATAAAAGCAGCACCTCGATATCCTTTTCTCTGTGATTACCCTATGGGCATTTTTTTTCTCGGTCAGAACCCAGAGAGACTGAGAAATAATGATTGTGACCCTAACATATCAAGTGAAACAGAGTGAGCAGAAACTCGAGGAGTTTTTAAATACATGAAGAGAATGATGAAATAGATGAGGAACTTGACATTGCCAATGTCTTGGAAGAAACTATTGTCAGGAGAAAAGATGCCCCTCATGGACACAGGGCACTGAACAGTGTTGGGTTGTAATGAAAAAATAACTATGGAAACTGGCACAGGAAACACTATAGATTGACAAAAACTGAGAGGAGAAAAGTGAAGGAGAGAAAAGAAAATGCATGCCCAAAATGTGAAATAGAGGTCTAAATTGATACATGGCAAGACAGTAAGTGTCATGCTGAAGAAAAATGATGAGTTTAGGGTATCAAACCCATAGTTGCTATATAAGCTCAGGGCAAGGAATCTGGAAATCCAAACAGGAATCAGGGAACTGAATAATCATTTGATTTTGGTAAAATTTATTTGACATCCAGTAGAAGACCATTTCCCACTCCTCTCTTCATAATGAATGATCTGATCAACTCGAAGCAGAAGCAAGGAGTGGTAATACCATTTGAAGTTTAGAAACTAACACTGACCATAAAACCATAGAGGAGGATAGCCTTTTTTCCCCCTCAATAATTTATCTCTATGAATGTAGCCTGAGAATAGCGTTATATTTTGCTTGCCATGGCCAACCTCATGGTTTAGCTCTAAAATAGTTAAGTCCTAAGTACTTATTTCTCAATATGAAAATCTCTGCCTCACCTTAACATAGCATAATATTAGAGCTGGAAAGAACCTTAGAATTGATCTGTTAAAAGCAATTTATTTTAGAGATGAATCCGGGTAATTTAATTCAGTATGTGGACTAGCTGTCTAAAAGTCCCGAGAGATACAACATACGCAGTAGGCACGTCAATGCTTGTTGACTAGGATTAGCATTTCTCCAGTAGGCTTTCAGAATGCAAAGCCAGGGTCTGTAGTGAATATGAAAAATCAAAGGAAACAGGAGGGCATACCTGTGGGATCTTTGAAGAATATGTTTCCTTCACTTTAGACTGATTAAATCACTAGGGTGGGTGGTGACCTTTTGTTAGAGTGCCTGCTACTTATATGAGGAAGTTCAAAATCAGCATAATGACTGAGCTTTGATAGAAAATGTTCTGATCAAAACAAAACAAAATGTAAAAAGTGAATAAGTAGGTAAAGTAGCAGATTAATATTGGAGATGCACATCACAAGTCACTTTAAAATACATTTAACTTACTCAAGCAGCAAAACACAATTTTCAATTGGAAACTATTTGATGCAAGTAACTGATATACTGCTGTGCCCATAATACAAAATTTTGAACAGATCTGTATATCTTTGGTGATTTCTTTTCTGATTCCTTTGCATATACATTATGCATTTGAATTAATACTTGAATAATGGATGCTTGTCTGAAGTAACTTACCTGTCAAAGCTATGACACTGGAATGGAAATTATTTATTATGGGAATCCAGCCTTGGATTGGTTTTATATGATAAAATTGAATGGCAATTGCATCATATTTTAAGTCCAGAAATTCAAGAGCATATTACAGGTCCTTTAGATTTTGTTTGGTGAAAACTGGGGATAGAAACATCTGTTATAGTTCCCCCTAGAAATTTTCTAATGAATAAAATTAATGAATGTCTTTATGGATATTTTGTAAAAACTGTAAATTGTTATACAGACATTGATTTGATCACTTATTATTTGCAATATGCAGTACTCAGAACTAGGTATGAAATACTGAGATATAATCTCTGCCCTTAAGAAACTTAAATTAAAAAAAAGAAACTTGTATTGCATATTGGAGATATTAAATAAAATTACAATTATAATATGATTTGTGCTATGATGGAGCTTCAAAGAGGGGCAGCTCAGTGGAATTTTTAAGGCTCTAGAAATTTTGCTAGAAGTGGTGATTGGATTTAGGGACAAGATACATGAAGATATTAGCAAGGTGAAAAAAAGAACAACTCTCTGTAAAGAAGGGCAATAAAAGAGAAGGGCACACCAGAGTTGAAAACAAAAGGGAGATTTCTATGTCAGCTTAAGAGTTTGGGTTTGATTCTGAGTGGTACAGGGACTGAAATACTTGAATGGGATGTGTTCTACCTGGATTTACATTTTTGAAAGTTTGTTCTTGCTACAGTACAGTAAAGACTAGTAGCAAAGAGACTTGTGGAAAATGACTTCCTCAATGCAAAACAAGCTCATGGTTCCAGTGGTTTCTTAGTAATATATTCCACATTCCTTGATGAATAAATGAATGAGTAAATCTGCACTTAACTGAGTAACTCAAGTATTAGAACTGGTGCTAGTGTCACAAAGAGCCTAGCATATCTTCCCTAAACTATTTCCACTACTTATTGAAGAGGGTAGGAAGAAGATGTCTTGTCAGCATCAGCAAGAGAATGAGTACGAGAGTTTATTGGGTAGGAAATCCTCGAGAAAGGCAAATAAAACATAGATTTAGCTGACTAATTTTTGTTACTGATTTTAGCTCTCTTTGAGCAATGCCTTTGTGTGGATGGGTAAAGTTCATTTAAAGCGATTAGGAAGGCTCTACTATGGTCACTTAGCTGTTGGTTCGTCTCTTTTTTGTCCACCAATTTAAGTTACAAAGCCATTTGAAAATGGAGCAAAGAGAGAAATTTACCAATGTATTAATGTTGAGAAGAAATTATTTCTATAGCACTGTGTAAAATACTGGATAATGTGGTGTCTGTGTATGTATGTGGGTATATTTTATTATGTGAGGGAGAGTTCTTTAGTAGATGATACTTCGTTACTTTTGTAGAAAGTGGGTGTGTTCAGTTGTACCTTTCAAAACTAGGGTGTTGCCTTTCATTCTTGGATTTATGTCATTAGGCTTCCAGGTTTGAATGGCTGATAAATGAGCTTATTTTCAGTTTTCTTCATAAAATGCACCTGATACATATGATTTCTATGTCCAGTTTACCTTTTGGATAATTAAAAAGAAATTGACATTCATGTTAGAAAATATATCCCCTGCAACTATTAATCTTCCTGAAAACAAATAATACTGCTAAGTTGCACTTATTAATTATGATCTTATTAAATTTTCTCAACACTCACTAAGTTAGAATTTCTTAGTATTCCGTTTTATAGATGAAGAAACTGAGACTTAAAGAAGTTATGTGGCTTGCTTAAGCCTACACAGCTAATAAATAACAGAGGTGGGAGTTGAACCTGGAGAGTCTGATTTCAGATCTTCTCTAACCTGTGGGAATTGGAGCTCAGATATTTTCCAAGCCATTCATGCTTTTAGCAGACATTTATATATTGGCTATTTTGTGCCAGGCACTGTATTAAGTACCAATAATTCAAGTTCTTTCCCATAAGGAGCCTCATGGTCTAGTAGAAAAATCAAACAAGTAAAGAGGTTATAATAAATAATAAGTGCAGCTAAGTACATTGTAGCCCGAGGACGCAAAGTCCAAAAAAGATTCCCTAATGTTTATTTATCACAGAATTTAGAAAGAACTATGAGAAGGAAGAAGGACATATGGAGTTTTTTTTAAGGCAGAGGAAGCAAAACAAACAAACATGAGAAACACTATGTATATTGAGGAATGAAAATAATTCACTTAGATTAAAACAAAAATTACAATTCAGGAAGTGATAAGTAAGGTGGCTGGGATGTAAGATGTGCCAAAACTCAAATTGTCTTATATAACATGCAAATGATTTTGGGCTTTGCTCTGAGTACTGTGGAAGTTATAATATTTTAAATTTTTCCATCACAATTTGAACAAGTGTGTGTGTGTGTGTGTGTGTGTGCGTGCGCGCATGTGTGGGTATTAGGACATCTCTTTCTATACTATCAGTGTAAATCATGTAATGTAATGAGGGAATCCTGGCATCAATTCCTGTGGAAATTATTGAGATTTTTGGTAACTAAAGGCCATGACAGTATGAAAAGTTAGAGGTCAGTTTTGCGAACCAATAAGGAACTCATAATTAATTGGATTAGAAATTAGTGGGCAAGGGTTGTTTTGGGTGATGAAAGTGTCATTTTATTAACTTGTTTCTATTAAAATATTCAAATGGATGCATATATTTTAGAATATTTTTATATCTCGGGTATTCATCTAACTAAACATATCTCCATTCCATGATTTTGTCAACCATTTGAAAGGTAGAAGGTAGGTAAGATGTTAATGGCTTGCTTCCCTACGTAAACATCCCTGTGGTGCCTCCTGAGCAAGCTTTTTGTTCATACAAATGACTTTTATTTTTGTTATATTTAGATAAATCTTTGCCGAAAGTATCTCTAAAGCGATGCTGAGGAACTAGGGTTCATAAATATTCACCAATTCTGAACCAATCATCCTTTTCCAGAAACCTGCAGAATCATTCCATGATGTCTGTTTTGCCACCTCTATGTTTCATCAATATCTTGCTATCTCCACAATGGCCAGGAGAGGAACACAAGTACTCTGCCAGCCATGGCTTGATTTCTGATTTCTGCGGAACTCAAGGTTTACTAAAGGAACCTTCTTTATTTTGTTAGGCATAATACAGCACAGGAGGAGCTCCTTTTTCCCTGATGGAGTTGCAAATTCCACCAAGTTGGAGTGAATTTATTTCAGAGATTTGACACTTCTCCAATGTTAATATATTTTCAGTCTAATTTTGTTACACATTAGCACGTGCTTGGAATGTCAACCACCCCCTTATTGCAGATCACAGATTTAGGTTACATTGGCATTACCTAGTGTTTGCTAAAGAGTGCGTGCCTTATGCCTTGCCAATTTTATTTATTTGGGTTTCATTTGATTTAACTAAACATTAGAGAAAGTGAGTGCTTAAGGTAGCATTGTACGTGATTCAGAATAAAATCACAGTAAGTTCCATTAAGTGGCTTTTTAAAGACTCTATATAATACAGTATGTAAAATTGACAGTGCCTATCATTTATACATTTCGGGGGTTCTACTAATTTTCTCTGCATTTATATGTGGTATGCTTATTTTTAATATGTGATGGATGACCTATTGGAGTTTCAAAAATAGGAGCTCCTCTAAGAAATAACTTAAATGGTTTTCAAATACTTGCAGCACCTAGCTTTGTGGAATGACAGTTTCCAACTGTGAAGCAGAAAAAATATTTTAAAATAATTTGAAATATTTTAACTAGATTGAATGCTACTTGAATCTTTGTATACTAGGACAGCAACATTGTATATAATAGCCATAGTGGTCTAAGAGCCCCTAGTCAGAGAAAGGAGAACAGCTGAGTTCTCTGATGTTTAGGATTTAATATTGAGCACTTATTGGAACTGAAACCCTTTTCATAGAATAAATTGTGTGTTAGTGTGTGTATATGTAAAATTGAACATAAAACTCTGTTCAAATTTTCCAAGGACAAAATTGTTCTAAAAAATTATATTAGCTAATATATAACTATGAAAAGAGTATCTTCAAAAGCAACTTACTTATACATTACTAAAGCACGGAAGCTGTGTTGTAAGAATCACACTTAAATGCATCCAACTCCATTTGTTTAGGATTTTTTAAAAGCAGATGTTAGGGCGCCTGTGTGGCTCAGTTGGTTAAGCAACTGCCTTTGGCTCAGGTCATGATCCCTGGAGTCCCAGGATCGAGTCCCGCATCGGGCTTCCTGCTCGGCAGGGAGTCTGCTTCTCCTTCTGACCCTCCTCCCTCTCATGCTCTCTGTCTGTCATTCTCTCTCTCTCAAATAGATAAAATCTTAAAAAAATATAAATAAAAAAAATAAAAGCAGATGTTAAAGTTATGTTCTTATAGATTAAATTTTCAAGTGTGAATAACTTATCAAATGTTACTGTAGCTTTTTTGCAACAATAACATTGTTTTGTTGTAGCTTTCTGTTGTTTTGGAAGGTTATCTCTACCCCCCCCCCCCCCGGCCCCATGCACCCACTCTTTATTGCTGCTGGGCCAGGCACCAGGTCCTGCTCAGCTCAGGGAGAGGGAAGTCCTGACCAGTTCCCCACTCTCTGTGGCCAGCTAGCAGGCCAAGCAGAGCTCTGAGGCCTGCACCTGGACCACCCAGCTCCAAGGCATGGTCCAGGGTGTGGAGACCTCAGGGAGGTTGTGGGGCCCATGCACAGCCCTTAGCCTAGAAGGTGTTTTGTGATTAATCATTAATATTTCTTTATTTTGATTAAATAGAATGAGAAAAATTCTTGATGATATTCTGAATTTGTGCTAGTCCAAGAAATTGAATACTTGAGACTGGTCAAGGTAAAATAATCCATATATTCCAATCAGCGTATGAGAAAATTGGTTAAATGACTTCCTTTGAAAATAACTCTGTTCCTTTACCTTTATGCATAAAACCATTATTATTATTTAAATGAAACCATTATTGATGCTGGAAAGGAGAATAGAAGTTTTCGAGCCATAGAACCAAGCCATCTTAGATGAGTAGCCAAAGAACCAATGTTTGTCTAAGTAGAATAATGAAAGTAATTAACAAAAGCAAAATACATCTGAAATATGTGTGTGTATTAAAACTAAAAATAAGAAGGTCATAAAATGGTAAAGACATAATTTACATAGTATTTTCAACTGGAAGGAGACAGAAATGTGATAGGGAAGGGCACATTATCAGAGAAGCATTATTTGTAATGAGCTAGTTTGTAGGCTGAATGCTTCACTTAAAATCCATTATATTATTAGATAAATACCTATATAAAATAAAAAAAGAAAGCTTTTGATTCTTAGTTCAGAGAAGTGAGATGAAAAGACCATTGTTTCCACCCACATAAAAAGGAAAAAGCTAAATGTACTGCAAATTAATGAGTTTTTGGAACACAGCAGAGAACTGAATTCTCATGGCAGCCAACTAACCTCAGATCTGGGAGAGCCAGGCATCTGAAGGGAGAGAAGTGATAGAAGTCCTTGTTTAAATTGGGCAGGTGCAGTTGGATTTGAAATAAGCCAGTAAGAATTCAGTTGAAAGGCCAGTTGTGGTTTATATGAAAGTGTAAATCCACTGGGGATTACAGATTTGGGGAATGTTTCAGACCTCTTACTGGCTTTTTCTCTTTGAGTCTGACCAGGCACTCATAGGGAAGATTGGAGAGAATTCTGAGAAGCCTTCCCTTGTGATGCTAGCTAGGTACAGGAGGGGAATTGCTTAAACTGCTGAATTTGGCTTGATGCATCTTCTATTTCTCCTTGATGGGACAAAAGTCTTGGTGTCCAGGTAAAAGAGAAATGAATATTATTCTTTCAGGGGAGTGGGTTACCCCTTGAAGAGAAAAAGAGAGAAAAAAGTTCTCTGTCCCTGGGAAGGAGCGTGGTTGAATGCCAAACCCACCATTACAAATGGAGAAGGGGCAGGGGTAATTGCAAAGGCCCCACTCAAGAGACCCTTGGGCACAGTGCCTGCATAAGGCCAAGGCTAAATCCAAACATCAGAAAACAGTTCCCTACACTGATTCGTACTTCCAGAATAATAAGAATTGGATAGAATGACTGTCAAATACAATGAGGAGAGCTTCAAGAGACCTATTTCTTCTCAGGTGCAATGAAAAGGGGAAAAAAAACAAAAACAAAAAACAACCCAGAGTTGAACGGATATTGAGAAAATAACCTCTGACATGACAGTTTATATCCTAAAAACCAAGCATCAGTAGAGGAATTTGCAACCTGTGGTGTGCTTAAGGTATCCCTAGCAACAAAAGGCCAACTCCGTTCCTGATTAGATTAACACAAGCCCCAACACGGAAATAGAGATAAAGAAGTACTAATTACCATGCATAAAGACGATTTACCTTAGCCTCCACTGTTCTACATAAAATGCCTATCTTTCAGCAACAGTTAGGAGAAATGAGAAAAGTCAAGAAATAAAAACAAAAAAACAACTCCAAAAAGGCAAATCAACCGTCAGAACCTGCTCATATGACACATATGTTGAAAATATTTGACAAAAAATTTAAAATAACTATGTTAAATATGTTAAGGGCCCAAACTGAAAAGGTTAGACAATTTGCAAGACAAGCTGGGTACAAATAAAAAGTAACACAGGTGAAGATTGTCTTTGATCGGCTCATTAGTAGACTTAACACAGCCAATGAAAGAATAGGTGCCTCTGAAGACAGGTCAGCAAAAATTACCCAAAAATAAACATAAGAGATAAAAGAGCAGAGGTTCTAGAGCTTTGGGGGAAGAACTGTGGGATATCAGGTGGACAAACAAATAACTGGAATCTCAAGAAGGAAGAACAGACAGAAGAAAGAACAGACCTTGTTGGAGATGTCAGAACTGGAACACCGACACAGCAACAGGGTGTTTTACATACCCCCATCCAACAAAAGCAGGCAACCCAGACCTAGCTTTTCCCATCTCCAGCTTAATAGCAGAAGGCAGCACAGACAGGCACATCCCTTCCTAGGTCGAACATGTATCTTTCTGACAACAGTTGAGTCTGAGAGTCACCTGCAGGAGGGACTTACCAGTAGATCTTCCAACAATAAGTGATCAGAGGAAGTGTTCTCATTCCCCACCATGCCTGATGTTCCCTCAAGACCAACAGTGATGTGAGAGAGCAGAACCTATAACAACTCAGCCACAACAAGCTGCCAGGGTTTGGGATACTGTGGGTCTTTTTGTCCCAGTGATCTGAAATCCCCCTTACCTGCCTGGAGACATTATTGCATCTGGGGATTGTGAGCAAGGGGATACCAGCACAAAAGCTGTCCAGCCAAGCCTCTTTTTTTTTTCTTTTTTTTTTTTTTTAAGATTTTTATTTATTTATTTGCCAGAGAGAGAGAGAGCACAAGCAGGGGAGAGGGGCAGAGGGAGAAGCAGTCTCCCCACTGAGCAAGGAGCCTGATGTGGGAATCGATCCCAGGACCCCCGGGATCATGACCTGAGCCGAAGGCAGATGCTTAACTGACTGAGCCACCTAGGCATTCCCAGCCAAGCCACTTTATCACCTCAGGCCTGAGACCTTCTTCTCTCTGACGATAAGACATCCAGAATCTGGGAGAACGCCTTTCTTTGCCTCAGGCAGCAACATCACAAGTGGGTAGTTCTAGCAGCACCAGATAAACTAAACACACAAAAAATTACCATAAAGGCTTAGAAAATTAAACCACAGTTGGATCCACAGCTCACAAATACAGGCCATACCTACATGCTAAAGCTAATCAGAGTGAGTATTTGCTAAAATAAAAGATTTAAATCAGGCCTAGGGTTTCCTAACATAACACCCAAAATGTCTAGGATGCATAAAAATCATTCACCATACTAAGAACCAAGAAAATAACTGAATGAGAAAAGGTTGATGCAGTTACAATTCTGTTAAACCAATGAAAAATAGAAAATAAGTAGGAGTTAAAAAAAGAATCAAATGGGAAAATTGATAAATCTGACTTAATTGTATTTGGTTGAATGGTGTCCCCCCCCAAAAAATATGCTCATCTCCCTGAACCATGTAATTGAAAATATATGTATCTTTGCAGATGTAATTAGGTTAAGGATATTGAGACAATATCATCCTAGATTGTACAGGTGGGTCTTAAGTCCAATGTTAAATGTCCCTAAAAGCGGCACAAAGAGGAGACACGGGGAAAGAAAAAAGACCATGTGAAGACAGAAGCCAAGACTGAAGTGATGACCTACAAGCAAAGGAAATCCTGGAGCCACCAGAATCTGGAAGAGGCAAGGGTGGATTCTCTTGCACAGCCTTCAGAAGGCGTTACAGCTCTGCCAAAATCTTGATTTTGGACCCTGGGCCTGCAGAACTGTGAGAGAATACATTTCTGTTGTTTTAAGCCACCAAGTTTGTGGTAATTTGTCACAGCAGTCTTAGGAAATCAAAACATTTGTCAAAACAGAACAAAACAAAATTTGGCTCTAGGAAAGACTCTGTTTAGAGAATGTAAAGACAAACTACACCTGGGAGAAAATATTTTCTCACCATATATCTGACAAAGAATTAGTGTCTAGAGAATGAATGTGAAGTTTAATTTTGTGTCAACTTGACTGAGCTAAGGATGCCCAGATAGCTAGTGAAAACATTTCTGGGTGCGTCAGTGAGTGTGTTTCCTGAAGAGATCAGCATTTGAATGGTCACCCTCGCCAGTGAGGGTAGGGTATCATCTAATAGGCTGAGGGCATGAACAGAACAGAAAAGTGGAGGAAGGACGAATTTGCTCTCTGGCTGAGTCAGGACATCTGTGCTCCTGGTTCTCTGATGACACATCACTGGCTCGTCTGGTTCTCTGGCACACAGGATTGAACTGGAACTACACCACCTGCTTCCCTGGGCCTCCAGTTTACAGACAGTGGATCATAGGACTTCTCAGCCTCCATAACTGTGAGCCAGCCTCTCAGCATAAATCTCTTTATATAGATCTCTATATACCCTAATTATTTATCAGGAGAACTCAGACTAATACAATAAAAATCTCTTAAAACCTAACAGTAAAAAACAAAAACAAAAACAATGCAATAAGAAAATGGCCTAAAGATATAAACAGTGGAAAGGGCATATAGATAGTGAATGAACACATGAGAAGATGTTCAGTATCACCTGTTATCATATAAGTGTATATTAGGACCATATGAAATAATCACTACACATCCCTCAGAGTGGCTAAAATAATAATAATTAAAAAAAGTGGCAACACTAAATACTTGTAAGGATGTGAAAGAATTTGATCATCTATACATTCCTGGTGGGAATGTGAAATTGTACAACCACTCTAGAAGATATTTTGGCAGTTTCTTATAAAATTAAAGATGCCATTACCATATAAACAAGCAATTGCATTTGTGGGCATTTATCCCAAGAAATTTAAAACGTATGTTCACACAAAAACCTATACACAAATGTTCATAGCAGCTTTATTTGGAATAGTCCCCAAATGGAAAACAGTCCACATGTCCTTCAACAGGTGAATGAGAAAAGAAACTGGCAACACATCCAATGTAATATCACTTAACAATAAAAAAGAGTGAAATATGGATACAAAGAAAACAGATGATTCTCTAGGAAATTATGCTAAATGAGAAAAGCCAGCCTAAAAGGTTACGTATTGTGTGATTTCACTTGTGAAATATTTTTGAGATGAAAAAATTTTAGATATAGAGAAGAGATTAGTGGTTGCCAGGGTTTAGGGAAGTGGAATAGGAGAGAAGAAGGTAGATGTGGTTTTAAGAGGGGCACCAGGGATTCTTTGATGGGCTTATTCAGTGTTTGTGATAGTATACCACAGTTTTGAAAAGTGTTACCACTGGATGAAGCTGGATAGTTTACACAGGATTTCCCTGTATTGTTTTCAAAACTGTGTGAATACACACTTGTCTCAATAAAAGTTTTATTAAAAAAAACAGTAAAAGAGGGGCACCTGGGTGGCTCAGTCAGTTGGGCATACATTCTTGGTTTCGGCTTGGGTGCTGATCTCAAGGTCGTGGGATTGAGCCCCATGTCAGCCTCTGCACTGGACGAGGAGTCAGCTTGAGATTCTCTCTCCCTCCCCCTCTGCCCCCACCCCCCTAGTGCTTGTGCGCATGCTCTCTATCAAATAAATAAATAAATAAATAAAATCTTAAAAAAAAGAACAGTAAAAGATTTGAAGATAATTCAAAAAAGAAGAAAAATGGTTCTAAAAAGATGCTTAATTATCATTAGAAATCAGAGAAATGCAAAATAAAACTTTGATAGCATATCACTGTATACATCCTTTAATGAACAGAATTAAGAAGTCTGAAAGCACCAACTATTAACTGAAGATGTGCAGCAGCAACACATATTATTATGGTAGAGATGTAAACATACTGAAAAATTATTTGTTATTTTCTTATAAAATAGTAATTCTCAACTGGGAGCCGATTTTTGCCTCCCAAGGGATGTTTGGCAATATCTAGCATTATTTTTGGTTGTCATGACTGACAGTAAGTGCTACTGCAATCTAGTTGGATTGAGGCTAGGATACTGACTGCTGAACATTATATAATCTGTGGACAGCCTCCTACAGTAAGGAATCAAATGATCCAAAATGGCAATAGTGCCGAGGCTGGAAAACCTTGATTTACATATAAACCTATCATATGACCTTGCAATCCCATCCTTAGGTATTACCCAAAAGAAATGAAAACTTATGTCCTTACAAGATTTACAGACACATTTTCCTACAAGTTTTATTCGTAGTAATAAAATACGAAACAACTCATATGTCCATCATAAGATTCATGGAAAATTAAAATATATTCATAAAAAGAAGTCCTGCTTAGCCATAAAATGGAGTAAACCACTGATACATAAAACCATGGATGAGGAGTACCTGGGTGGCTCAGTTGGTTAAGCATCCGGCTCTTGATCTCAGGGTCATGAGTTCAAGCGCCACATTGGGCTCCACACTGGGTGTGGAACCTACTTCAAAAAAACAAAACAAAACAAAAAAACAAGACAACGAAACGTGCAAGGATCTCAACAATCTTATGCTGACAGAAGTCAGACAGAAAAGAATAGCTACTCCTTTAATTTTTGTGAAATTGTAGCATAGGAGAAATGGATCTGTAGTAACAGAAATGAAATCAGTGAATGTAAATGCCTTAGGCCAGAGGTGAGGCAGTTGACTACAAAGTTGCATGAAGTAACTTTTTGCCATGGTGCAATGTCCTATATATTGTTTGTAGTGCTAGTTACTAGGGTATATATCATTCTCAAACTGCATCTAACTGTGCAGTTAAAATTCGTGCACTTTATTTTATATAATTTATCCATAAACACGGTTGTTTATAAAACAGGTGTTGGTTAAGGATAGGAAAATAAAACCAATGGAATCAAAAACAATTCTAAAAGGGGGCTTTCCTATCTACCCTGTTTGCTATAGCAACTCCCTTTATACCATGCCTTTCCCTGATTTATTTTTGTAGGATTTATCTGAGTATTGACTATCCACTAATACATTAATTTCATAAAGCCAAAGGCCTTTTTATATGTATTTGCCAGCTCTATGTCCAACACTTAGAACAGTATCTGACACTGCAGATGCTCAGTTAATATGTTTTGAATTTTGAATTGATAATCCATGAAAAATGTTTTAACTTCTCTTTGAAGCTTTTTTGAATATGACTAGGCTGAGGGACTGTCCTCTGTGTTGATCTCATAGAACCATAGTGTGATGTATACTATTTCTAATGTTGCCTATTACAAGCTCCATCTGTCTTTATTTTCATTTGGATCAATCTCTCTGTCTACCTACCTACCTACCTACCTACCTACCTACCTACCTATTTAACTATCTATCCCCCTCATGCTCTGCTTCTTAAATTCAGAGATTACATCTCAACACCTCATAGCATCTGCAGCATAGTCAGTACTCAGTAAATTTTAACTCAGTGCATATCTCAATGAATTTTACAGGTAAGATAATAGAGCCTCAGTACTATTTAATTGATTATCTGAATCCTACATTTGCACAGTTAAATATTTTACTTTGATTTTACTTTAAATTCTTTACTTTTTGTAGTTTACTGCTCTTATTGAGAAATGGAAGTGATGGAGGAAATAGCATTAAATTCCAACTGTCTTTTTAGAGTCAGTAATATGCACTGTGACACTGAAAGAGTGAGGTTACAAAATTAAGCATCTTTCACAAAGCATTTAATAGACCTTTGTTCTGTGGAACATAATTTTAGAAATGTAGACCTAAAAGTTAGGAAAAGCAGATGTGTATTGCTATATTCATTGTGCTAGCCACAATACCAGGGGCTTTATGTACATTTTCTTATTTAATTCTCTCAAGATCCCTGAGACAAATGTTTTCTCTATTTTTTAGATAATGAAATTGAAGCCTAGAGAAATTAAATTGAATATAGTCACAGAGTAAGTAAAAGGGAAACCATGATTTGAATCTAAGTATGTTTCATTTTAGTACCTATGCCTGTCTATTTTATCTTCCATAAGTGATATGCCAACAAAATATATTAACTACTTATTAAAAGAAATATTTGATATCTCCACATTTTTTTGAAATGAACCTATGAGATATCTCCTAAAATCTAGTTTTAGAAGATGGTACTTCAGGGGCGCCTGGGTGGCTCATTCAGTTAAGCGTCTGACTTTGGCTCAGGTCCTGATCCCAGGGTCCTGGGATCAAGCCCCGGGTTGGGCTCCCTGCTCAGCGGGGAGTCTGCTTGTCCCTCTCCCTCTGCCCCCACTTGTTCATTCTCTCTCTCAAATAAATAAATAAAATCTTAAAAAAAAAAGATGTGTACTTCAGAAGACATTGTCTTTTGTTTCATAGTCATCAAAACTTTTAATGTAAAGTTATCTCTATTGCTTTGTAGACGATGGTTCCCAAAACCCCTATTCAGATATCTTTATCGACTAACCCATTTGACACTTAAGCACTTGATGTCGCATATTCTTAGCCTATATTTATCACCACATACTCTGAGCAGATTAATACCTGATCTCCTTAATAGAACAATAACTTCCTCAATGATAGGGTCTGTTACTCTCTACCAAGGAAATATTGGCCCACAAATGCTGGTTTCATCAACAAAAGAACCTGGAAAATTCACCACATAATCAGAACAACAGATATTGGGTTATAATAAAGCAATAAACAGTAAATATTATGAGTTTTTCTTGTGTATCCAAACCTGAAATAGTGATTTCAAGAATTTTCAAAACAAAGATGTCTATTACACATTTGATGAAGTAATGACTTCCATCACTCAAAGATGGTGGAGTTCCTAAGAAAAATCCACAGATACAATATTCCCCCTTGTTATTTATATTTTCCCTCCATCCCATCACTGTCATACAGGTAGCCTGAGTTACCTATGAGCTATCTCCAATTTTTCATGTCTGAAAGTTTACATGAGGATGATCTTTCAAGAACTAACCAGGGTCAATTTGTAACCAAGTGATTCTCTCAAGTGCTGATTTTGCAAGCAAAATATAAACATCATTTACTTCTATAGTGTTTTGAAGTCATGCCATTAAAAATTCATCTGGGAAGTCTAACATGAAAAAAACAAGAACAAGGAAGATAATGAATTGCAATAGAAAAATTGACAGAGTAATAAATAGGCATGGCAGGTCAGACTTCAATTTACATAAGTAGCTTTGCCAAAGGTGGTTTAAAAGGGTAGATGCTTGTCCCTGCATTACTTGTGGTGATGCATCTCCCTTTGAATTCTGAACTCTTGTAGCAGAGACAAAGAAATTATGTTGTTTTTTTCAAGGACAAATAATCAGGATTTATCCCTTGCATTTTCAAAGTGGTTGAAGACAAACCGTGCATCTTCCATTGTTTTACAGAAACTACATCTCAGAGTAGATACAGGAATGCTTCCACAAACTTGAGGTAGATTATATGAAGTTACCTTTCTTTTCAGAATCCATACATTCCATATTCAGAAATATTAAACCAATGAAAAGAAATAATTCTAATTCACATTCTGGACTTATTAAAAGAAAACTTTTTTCCCCCCATCCTAGTTAGTTATAATTACATATTCCTGATCTTCTCTGAGAAGAATCTTGGAGACACCTCTTGTCTTTTGGCCCACCACACCTAATGAGAAATAGATTCTCTGTATCTGATATTGTTCTGAAATCTCTTCTTTTTTTTTTTTTGTTTTTGTTTTTAATTTCCAGTCTTTTTGTGATTATGTTAACCTTGTTAGCTCTTTCCTGAAATATTACAGCATCTCCCTGTGTGAGATACTACCTTCACTCCGTCCTAACTTGAATGCTTATTTAAGTGTTATATTTTGATTACAGATACAATAAAATGTCTTCACAACTTAATATGCTCCAGTGCCTTTCCAGAATAATATCCCAAGCCTTAACATTATGCACAGCTGTTTCTTAAAATCAAGTCCATTCTTATAATCTTTGCACTATGCATCCAGAGGCCAGTCTTACTGAATTGTTGCTTTTCTCCTTATTCTCCCCCCACTCTGTGGACTTCTACAGAGGCAAACCTTACTCAGCTTTTTGACACGGTTCAAAATACCACATTAATTAATGTACTTCTTTTAATAATTTCTAACAGGAATTTTCAAAATAATCATTGTTTTTGTCCTGGAATTGTGATAAAGTGCTAGTACTGAGGATAGGTATCTCATTTGTCTTTCATTTTAAATAAAATAGATGAAGAACAGCTGGTGCCAGTTTCTCTGTCTCTCTCCAAAGGTGTATAGAAATTCGACACGTTGGGAACCGGTGCTCATCTTCAGTCCCACATTCAGTGAATAAGGAAAGTAGATCTGCCTTTTGCAGGATTGCAGTGGTCAGTTATTCTCTCTTCATACCCCTTTCAGAGAGATGTTGGTACTCCTCCTCCTCTGGCCAAAAGTAGGAGCCTAAGTAGAATCACATTTGAAGACTGAAGAGTATCTGGGAAATAGCGGGCCATCATTTTATTCCTTAATTGGACTTTGTTCATTCAGGAGACCCGTTGATGCATTCTGGTGCTTTTAGAACAGGGAGCAGAGTATCTGAAGAGAGATGGCTAGTGGGGATCATCGGGTCTGAAAGGAAGCTAGTAGGATGTGGCTAGCCACGGTGCTTGCTCACAATCGAGCACTTTGCTTTTAGTACTCTGAATTTCCCCCACCTTACTGCCAAATCCACACCAAGCAAAAAAATTACATCACATAGGGTGGCTGAGTTGGTTAAGCATTTGCCTACGGCTCAGGTCATGATCCTGGAGTCCCGGGATCTAGTCCCTCATAGTTGGGCTCCCTGCTCAGTGGGGAGTCTGCCTCTTCCTCATCTTCTGCCTCCCCCTGCCCCAACTCATGCTCTCTCTCACTCTCTTGCTCTCTGAACGAAATAAATAAAATCTTTTAAAAAATTACATCAGATAGAGTACGGCAGTCACCTCCAAGGGGAAAAATGCTACCTAACATTTAAGTATGATAACTGGCTGCTTCTTTTGTCCTTTTCCTGTACTAAGGAACAGAGAAGAATAATTTTGAATTGAGTATAAAACTACAGCTTTGAACAGAAACAGAATAGTTGTAGGAACCCAGATGATACTATTATTTAGGAATGGCTGAAAACACAAGGATACTGAAAAAGTATAACTAAGTAGATGGAAGTGGGTCTGGGTGGGATACAATTGGGGATTTTTTTGGAAAAGTAAAACCATTTCCTGTTTATAACCCAGTGAGTTAATTATCTGTAAACTGGTTACATATTAGTTTACCCAACAAATGTTTACTGAGCAGTTACTATGTACCCAAAGCAGATAGAGGCTCAGGAACAAAGCATGGGGCAAGAGTGTATTTCTGAACTTTCAGGCTGACCGACATTATCTCAACTGAATTACTTCAACAGAGTTATGTCCTCTATTTTTTGGTATTTCAGACCTTGTCTATAAGTAAATAGACAAGTGATATTTCTTAAAAGTTTCAGTCAATGGCAGTTCGTCATTTTGAAGATGTTCTCAATCCACTGTAGAACTAATTTGTAATGCCTAATTCTAAGACTGAATGTAAGAATGAAGCTGGACTCAGAGTGAATTCTGGCATCCTCGAACTGTGTGACCTTGGACAATAAATTATTTGAATTCCTGCCTCCTAAATGAAAATAATCCAGCCTCCAAGGTTCTTGTTGTGTAATAAGTACATACACATATAAAATATTAAATACATATAATATAAAACACCTGATGTACAGTAACTGTTTATTGATGACTAATTCCTTTCCATGTATCTTTCATTTGTTTATCTCCTGTGCCCAAATCACTAAATATTTTCAAAGTGAAATTTTGGTGTATGCTAATATAAAACCATTTTCTCAAAAGTGTTCCTATATCTCACTTTTATTAATTTACCTCCTTTCCAGAGCCCCCTTTATTCCTTCCCTTCAGCATTTTTTTCTCCTGGCTTACCTTATTCTGGGTTTAAGCTTTCTAACCACTACCCGTAGATATTCATACAATCCTTTAAGTCTTTCTCCTCCAGTACATGATTCTTAATTTGTCTTATATACTTCTCATTTTAATATCCAAGCTTATCAGAGACATTTTCAGATGATCGAGTTAGGTTTGTATTTGTCCCTTCTTTGTTCTATATTTTAATTATCTACGTTTCTGTAGTCATATTAACAACCTCAGCACTCACCATCTTCTTGAAGTCACATTCCTTTTTAAAGTCTGATTAAGGTCTATGTGTATCTTGTTAGATTTTGGAAGTCTACTACAAGCCTAGATATTTGTCTGAACTATATATAGTTAAAAAATACTGTCAACTGCGATAAGACAAGGTTACTTTTTGCAAAGTTTGAACATTGCTAAATTGTTCTTTCTAGTCACTAAGAATTAAGCCCTTCTCTCCTTTTAATACTTCCAAGGAATTGTTACTCATAGCAGGGCAAAGAATTCTTTACTAGATTTTCTGCTTTGAGTCGAAGGAGACTTCTGGTTCAGAGATATATTTGGACCTCCCCATCTTGCCCTTGAACTCCTTCAGAGCAGCTAGTTATGTTCTGTCATGCTTTGTGTATTGGCCAGGGTTCTCCAGAGAAACAGGAAATATATATAACGTGGGAGGGGGATACTGATGATTACATAATTAATCACCAGGTAGGCATCAATATTTTCTACTAATACATAAAGGTGACTCAGAGCAAAAGGTTTGGTATTATTAATGAGGAAGGCATGTCATTAGTGTTGACTCTTACTAGGCAATCTACCACAGCTTAAAACTTCGTTGTATGTAATTTAAATTTAAAAAAATTAGTTTTGAACTTTTATGATAGAGTAAGGACTTGGGATAGGAGTCCAAGGAAATTAGTTTTGTTTGGATCTCTGGTCTGTTATTAACTCTCAGTTGGAATTTGGGCAGATCACTTCTCTCTGCAAATGAGTTTACTCTCAAGTAGGGAGCCCAGGTGATCTTAGCCTTTCATTAAAAGATATTCCATTATTTGGCTCAAACAATATTTTCTAATCTTTCTCCACTTTACTGTAATTTTTAATTTAATTCCATCCTGGCCTTAAAGATTCCCTTTAGTACCAATTAAAACAGAAAAAGAAAAACAAAAAAAGTAACCATTGCCTCATTATCTTCCTTCAGTTACTTGAAAAAGGAGTATTGTCACCTCCCCAAACTCACAAATCACTGGATTCTTCTCAGGAACAAGGGACAGAGAATATAAAATTTTATTATCAGATTTAAAAACCAAACTAATTTTATTTAAGAAATATTTTTGCATATTATAGATCACTGAAAATTGCATAATTATTACATATGTATTAGAAAAACAAGACATAATCTTGTTCTTAAAAAAAAAAAAAAGCCCTTAACAATAGTATTAAGCAGCTGAATAGTGAGTTTCTTTACATATATTCTTCTTTTTAAATAATGGCTTCTAAATTTGCTAAAATTTGATTTTCCTAAAATGCTGTTATCATTTTCACTGAGTCTGTTATTCTGAAAAATATCCCTATATTAATAGCTACTGCATATCAGATCCTACAATTTCATTTTTCCTTCAGCACAGCTGGAGCATTAGAGGATTCTTAAATAAAAACTTTCTTTAGTTGTTGAAGTTTTTCAAAATAACTTCTCTAAGAACTGTGGTAAAAACTTTGTTCTGTTCATTTCAGCCTTTTAGATGGGACTGAATCTGCCAGCTAGTGGATTAACTATCAATGGGGTTTCTATATTTCTAGAAATTTTTAGTTGAGATGTGTTTCAGCCCAGGTTTTTAGAAACATAAACAGTATCCATTATGATATTATTTTTCTTTCTTAACTTTCTTAGTATCGCTCAAAGTCACCTTTTCCTTTCTGTACAATAAAGTAAAATTACAAAAAGTCATATATGTTTTAGTAAAGACTCTAAGAGTATCTGGTTCAATGGTTTGTTTGTTAGCTGTTTTTTTTGTAAGTTGGGAAAATGCACATCTCCACAGGTAAGTAATCACTTTCCAGGTGACAGAGTGAATTTCCTTTTTAGTCATGACTTGACTCCAGTGAAGATGCTCCGATGTTTTTCTTGGGACTCTGACCCTCATCTTCAAAAGCTTTTCTATTCATTAGTGTTAACCTGACCTACAACCATAAAGTAGACTCAGACAATTTAGAATACTTTCAAGAAAGCATAACAGCAACAAGGTATTTTCTTATGAAACCTTAATTCACTTGTGAATTAAACTCACAGGACCCCCTCTTTCACCCTGTTGTAGCCAACTGAAACTATCCTGGACCTATAATGTAGAAGTTTGACTTCTATCTTCTGCTGAAAAAAAATGCCTTTATGTTCACAAAGTTAGAATTCTCTCTCAGATTCCCCTTGGATGCCAAGAGCAGTTCCTATTTGAATTCCTCACAAATGCAGTGGGCATAAGAGGATAAATACTTTATTGTTTTTAGCTGTACCTTAAATAATAAGTTTGGTTTGCTGAATTTTGGTTTCTAAGCAGGAGTTCCATTTTCCCCCATTATAAAACAGCTTTAAAAGGATTATTTTTCCCTCCTAGTATCCATCCTGAATTATGAGTTAAGAGTGTCCAGTTTGGGGCACCTGGGTGGCGCAGTTGGTTAAGCATCTGACTCTTGGTTTTGGATTAGGTCATGATCTTGGGGTTGTGGGATGGAGCCCTGCATCTGGCTCCCCGCTCAGCCTGCAGTCTGCTTGAGAGATTCTCTCTCTCTCTCTCTCCCTCCCCTTTTGCCCCCCCAACTTGTGCTCATTCTCTTTCTTTCTGTCTCTCAAATTAAAAAAAAAAAAAAAAGAGTATCCAGTTTGCACTGATAAAATGAGAACAAATCCATTTAAATCAAATCTGAATTTTAGGCCAGTGAGATAGGTTCTAGAAATGGCCCATGGCCGATTTTCCACAAATGATCCCTACATTCAGTCATAGGAATGATCTACATGTTTACATAACTTATGAGGAATTCCATTTATATGCATATAGTTAATTTTATAAGGTAATATAATGTAGACACTGATTCTGGAAACTTGACAGATTCTGCCCTAGTTTCAGACCTTGAACTTTCTGTTAGGCTATAGGACAGTTAATATTTGTATTTTCCTGTGTGCTCATCAATAAAATGATAAGAACATTGATTTTACTTGCCATATAGGGACTTTGGGAGTAAAGTTGTTTATAGTAGAATGAGTATTTGATCTATAAGATTTAATTACAATCATTTCTCCCACTAGTATTTGTGATAAAGAGTGAAATATCACTAAAACTTTGTGCTGTTATATGTCAAATGAATAAATTATGATTTAACTCAACCTGGCTTTTATGAAGATAAAAAAATAAAAAAAGCTAAAATTCCTTTGTCAGTAATCAATACCTGATATGTATGTATGTGCATGTCTTTATTTATATATATGTATGCCTGTACATATAACCACATTATAAATATGCATAATATGTGTGTATTATATGTATTGTATATGTATGCATAACAACACATGAATGTACATAAACACATATAAACATATGCAAACATATACAGGAATGCTAGGTAAATTGTAAAAAAATGCTAGGATCTTTGGAGATCATAAAACACCTCTTTGAAGTTGAAATGGTAAGAACATTTGATAAAATTATTTGAGCAACATTATTATTAAAAAAGAAAAAATGGCTTTAAAGTAATAGTTTATAGACAGCATTCAGAAAGATAAAAAGGCAAGTCTGGATTGAATATACTAGATAAGGAGTTATATTAGAAGCTACGTTTAAGGGAGAAGAAATTCATTATTTGATTAATATTAAAAAGATTTTAGAAGATGTAAAGGAATGTCAGTCTCATTTATTCAGTTAATGAATACAGTTTGGCCAATTATTCAGACTGGAAATAAGATTGACTTTGTGGCTTCTACAAAGCAAATGGTTCAAAGCAGAGTTTATGGAGGATATGTTTCCCCAAGAAATGTATTTTGTTGTGGTGGTGGTGGTGGTATTATTCAAGTTTCTTTGGGCATATGTTGCTTAAACTATAAAATCCATAATTATAATTAATTTGCCAAATGTTTTGTTGAGAAAAACATTTTAAAATAGCATGAAAAAACATCTTTTGTACTGTTGCACATTGTATCAGAAGCTCAAGAATTGCAAGGATTCATGGTGTTTATTGGTGAAAAGATAGATTTCTGTCTGGGAGGTGTAGCTCTGTGCCCTAATTCTCCTAGCGTAAGGATGACCTTGTTTTTATTTAATAGACTCACCTTAACTATTAAAAAATAAAGTTTCAGTATTTTTCAATTCATGAAGATTATTTCCTCTAATATGTAAAGGGAAAGAAATGTTACTAAATATAACTTCAAATTTAATCAAACATGGTATCTTTGTGGTAAGAAAAATAGGATCAAAAAGCCTTTCTGTTGCTCTCCTCTTGCTTCTGCCTGAAGAGCATTTGGAGACTTGAAGACATCTTAGTCCTTTCCACATTACTATGCCTTAAGTAATTAGATTTTAAATCTTTGTAGTTTCGGCCGAAAGTCACATAGTATACTTTAAAATTATTTAAAAAATTAGACTTTCTAATTTTGAATGACTAATGCAGCCTACAGATTGTTTAAATATTTGTTTCCATATGAGTTTAATAAATATCTCATGCTCAAGCTCTCACCTACCCTGATGCTACCCCAGATCTCCCCTCCCAGGAAATGCTCCAAAATCCACCAACAAAGGCAGTAAAGATTAATTCAACAGGACTCTGCTCAGCACTCTATACACCTTCAGTTCTGCTGTGCATGTGTTTATTCCTCACAAATTGTTAGATGTTGTAAATACTACTCTTTTGGGGGGTTTGATTTACATCTATAGTGAAATGATTATCAAATACGTTTAGTTAACACCCATCATCTTATGAGATAAAAAGAAAAATTATTCTTATGTTGAGAATTCTTAGAATCTACTCTCTTAACAGCTTTTCTACATATCATACAGTGGTGTTAACTATAGTCATCATGTTGTGCATTATCTTATAACTGGGAGTTTGTACCTTTTAACCACCTTTCTCTAATTCCTACCCTGTACCTCTGATAACCACAAATCTCATCTCTTTATAAGTTTAGTGAGGTTTATTGTTTGTTTTTAGATTCCACATTTTAGTGAGATTATACATTATTTGTCTTTGTCTGACTTATTTCACTTAGCATAATGCCTTTGAGGTCCATCCATGTTTTTGCAAATGGTAGAATTCCCTTGTTTTTTATGGCTGAGTAATATTCCAATTGCATATATATTTCTTTATCCATTTATCCATCCATTGGCACTTAGGTGGTTGTTTCCATGTCTTGGCTCTTGTACCTTTTCGAGGTAGTATTTTCATTTCCTTTATACAGGCATGCCTCATTTTATAACATTTCACTTTATTGCACTCCATAGATAATGTGTTTTTTACAAATTGAAGTTTTGTAGCAATAATGGGTCAAACAAGACTAACAGTGCCAATGAGCAACTAGCATTTGCTCACTCCAGGTCTCTGTGTCACCTTTTGATAATTCTCGTAATATTTTAACCTTTTTCATTATTGTGTACTTGTTATAGTAACCTGTGATTAGTGATTACAACTCACTGAAAGCTCAGATTAATATGTTTTAGCAATAAAGCATTTTAAAATTAGAATATGTAATTTTTCTTTTAGACATAATGCCATTGCTTACTGAGTAGACTACAGAATGGTATAAACATAAGTATATGCTCTGGAAACCAAAATTCATTTGATTTGTGTTACTGCACTATTTGCTTTATTGTAGTTGTCTGGAACCAAACCTGCAATATCTCTGAGGTATGCCTGTATTTTCAGAAGTGGAATTTCTGGACAATAGAGTTCTATTTTTAATTTTTTGAGGAAATGCCATACTGTTTTTCATTGTAGTTGTATCAATTTACAACCCCACCAACAGTGCACAGGGGTCTCCTTTCTCCACTTTTGTTACCTCTTCTTTTTGTAAATGTCATTCTTAATTACCTCTAACCTACAATGCTTCCTCAAATGTGCTTCAAATATTTGCAGAAGGAAGAGAGAGTGAAAAATAAAGTTATGCTACTAGCAATAGTGAGAGTTGTTCTGCTCCAATTATGTCGAGGTAGTGTGTTCAGCATGACATTAGGACTGTTCTTCTAGCAGACACAAATCACTGAAAGGAGGAAGAGGAAGGGGAAGAGGAGGTGGAGGAGACAGAGCAGACATGTACAGGCATGTGCGTGATCAATGGATTTTTGGGCCTCTCTAGCAGTTCCTCTTGAGTTGGGGAAATATTCTTTTATAAATCTGGTGTGATGAGCATCTCAAATCTCTTCCCATTATCTCCCAAATTATTATTATTATTTTTTGTCAGTTGGCCCTGGAATTAGGAATATTTATCAAATATTTTCAAAATACCTATAAAAATATAGGAAATGTTATTAGAAAGTTAATGAGAGAACTATAACTTTAAATAGCATTTATTTTACATTTTTACAAAGGAAAGGAAACAATGAAATGCACCCATTGTTCCCAGTCAAGTTGAAAAATTTTACTCTAACAGAGCGGTATTACATCAGGCAGAGGGTGAAGTTACCTCAGAAAATAAATCATTTTTGAGCATAGAAATGAAAACTATAAAGCACAGGACTTTTGGAAATTCATTAATTCAGATTTCATGACAACAAGACTAAAATATACCCTTGCAGTATTTATGTATGTGAGGATTGCTATCTGGATTTTGGGCATAAACAGCTTTGATGGACTATGTCAAGGATAATAAATTGAGAGTTAAACTCCTGAAGAGAACAAATGACTTCCATTTGCAGAATTATAGACGTATAAAATGCTATACTACTGAAATAGCACCCAGTCCATGTTCCAAATTTTATAAGTAAATAAAATGAATAAAGCCAAGAGAGGAGAACTAACTTGCTCATAGTCCAACATGCAGTGAATTACTTTAATGGTACATATTTACTTACCTTGTGTCATTATGAGTTTTAGAAACTTGACTCAGACATATATTAGTTGTGTCATTTGGGGTATATGTTTTAGGTACTTGTCAAATCAGAGAAGGCTTTCTTGATTGGATTACTTCAAATCTTAGTAAGAATCATTCCTAATTTAAAACTTAGCTATTATAATAACTTCAAGTATATGTATGTGAGATATGTATGTATATTTCATATATGTGTATATTTCTTATATATCTGATCATATTTAGAATTCTAAATTATGGGTTTTGGACAGAGAAGTTTCCATTCATGTCCAGTATAAAAAAGGGTTGCTGTGATTGCTTATAGGATCTTTCTCTGGCATGATGGTAGGCAGAGAAGATAAGGAATCATAATTCGGTACTTCCTTTGAGACAGCTTTGGTTGGAAAGTACAGCTAGTGTTTAGTAACAGTTTTCAGAAGACACCTAAAAAGAGTTTTTTAAATGGAGATCACAGTAACTTTGCAAGTATTACATGCTTTACTTGTTGCTCTAATATGAAATTTGTTTTTTGAGAAAAAGCCAATAATTAGTTGAGACTTATTTGAGAAAGGTAATAAGCATTCACAAATTGTCATAGTTATCTTCTTTTCCTATGAGAGAGGGGAGAAAAATGTGTGGTTAGTTTAGTTAAGAGAAGCCAAGCCTGTATAAGGGAATTGATAGAAGCATCTCTTAGAGGGGAAAAAGTACCACTTAACCATTTTTAGCTTCAGTTTTCTCATTTGTAAACATGAAGATAAGAAAATCCATGATTTAAGACAGTTTAATATATCAAAGGATATATTGGTCTTAATGATTTGAAAATTATTAGAACACAATAAATACTTAACAAATAATGAATAGTGATATTCATATTGACATATCCATTAATTAATTGATGTTTTTATTTTACAGCACGCTAAGTTATTCTATATATTTGTTAAGGTAATAAGCCTGTGCCATGTAATATATATTACATAATTAAATTTACATACTCATTTAAAATATCTTATCTTCCCATACTTATTTCTCCTAATTTATCCCTGATCTTTTTGAGGTAGTATTGTATAATGTGCAGGATAACGTGGTGGTTAGAAGTCTAAGTTCTAATATTGGACTGCTTGTGGTAAATTCTGCTCCATCACTATATAATTTCAGAACTTAACCTCTCTATGCCAGGAACTCCTCATCTGTAAATGGTTTATACCTCAAATACTTTGACTATACCTCAAATATAATTTGACAATTAGTCATTATGTTAATGTATTTAGAGTAAGATCTGTTCTGCAGTATGTATTCAATATATCTGGCTTATTTATTTCGTGCCTTTTTTTTACAATGATGATTTTCATCAGCAGAAAAAAAGAGAAAGTCTTCAATGTCAGAAAGAGAGTTTGGAATTTGAATTAAAATCAATTGTATATGCAGAGAGAAAGTTGACATAATGGCAATATGTTGGGCACATGTCATGGGTTCTAGGACTGGTTCTTGTTTATACATTTTGGGTACGGATTGGGATTGATGTAGAGATTGTTTATATATATAAATTTAACCTAAAATCTTCCTCATTTTCATAACAGTTTAGGTATATAGAAAGGATATTGACTATTCTTATTGATAAGCCATGTTCAGTATTTGCGTCTCCTTTTTTTCCTTATATTTACTTATTTATAATCTGTCTTGTTCCAAAAACACATTTAAGGCGACTTGCAAGGATCTATAAACTATATTACAATAAATTGAGTGCATATTAGAAAAGCAGAAGAAGTTCTGCATGGAGCACTGAGTGTTATGCACAAACAATGAATCATGGAACACTACATCAAAAACTAATGATGTAATGTATGGGGATTAACATAACAATAAAAAAATTTTAAAAAAAAGAAAAGCAGAAGAAAGTCAACGTCTAAAGTCATAAATTCTAGCCATGAGGGAAGATGATATAAAAAACAGATCACAGCCTATCTAATTCCTAGAGGCGTACTACATGTAGGACTTTAAAAGATACAAATTTCAGAAAAGAAAACTGAATCTTTGAAGATTCAAATATCTTTAATAGGAAATCATGCCCATATCTGAGAAGAAGCACAAATGCTCTTGACCTGAAGACCGTATTTTTTAAGGTGAGATTTTTCAGCAGTTGGGATTTTACTGCTGTTGTTAATGAGATGTATTCTTTAATTAGGCTTTCAGATTTTTTTCTGAAAATAAAAATCAATTTCTTTTTTTCATTATTTTAAATTTAAATTCCAGTTAACATAGAGTGTAATATTAGTTTCAGATATACAGTATAGTGATTCAGCACTTCCATTCAATACCCAGTGCTCATCACAAGTACCCTACTTAATCCCTATCACCTATTTCACACCCCCCCACCTCCCCTCTGGTAACCATCAGTTTGTTTTCTTTAGTTAAGAGTCCTTTTCTTGGTTTGCCCCCCTCTCTTTCTCTTTTTCCCTTTTCTCCTTTGTTTTGTTTGTTAAATTCCACATAGGAGTGAAATCATATGGTATTTGTCTTTTTCTGATTGGCTTCTTTCACTTAGCATAATACTCTCTAGCTCCATCCATAGTGTTGCAAATGGCAAGATTTCATTCTTTTTGATGGCTGAGTAATATTTCCGACATATATGTACCATCTCTTCTTTATCCATTCATCAGTTGATGGACACTTGGGCTGTTTCCATAATTTGGCTATTGTAGATAATGCTACGTTAACATTGGGGTGCATGTATCCCTTTGAATTAGTATTTTTGTATTCTTTGGGTAAATACCTAGTAGTGTAATTGCTGGATCAAAAGGTAGTTCTATTTTTAACTTTTTGAGGAAACCCCACACTGTTTCCCATAGTAGCTGCAGAGTTTTCCTTTCTCCACATCCTTGCCCACCCTGTTGTTACTTGTGTTTTTTAGATTTTAGCCATTCTGACAGGTGTGAGGTAATATCTCATTGTAGTTTTGATTTGCATTTCCTTAATGATGAGTGATGTTGAACATCCTTTCATGTGTCTGTTGGTTATCCATATGTTTTCTTTGAAGAAATGTCTGTTCATGTCTTCTGCCCATTTTTAATTGGATTATTTGGGTTTTGGCTGTTGAGTTTTATAAGTTCTTTATATATTTTGGACACTATCTCTTTATCAGAAATGTCATTTGCAAATGTCTTCTCCCATTCTGTAAGTTACCTTTTAGTTTTCTTGATTGTTTCTTTTGCTATGCAGAAGCATTTTATTTTGATGAAGTCACAATAGTTTATATTTGCTTTTGTTTTACTTGCCTCGGGAGACATATCTAGAAAGAAGTTGGTATGGCCAACGTCAAAAGAGGTTACTGCCTATGTTCTTCTCTAGGGTTTTTATAGTTTCAGGTGTCACATTTAGGTCTCTCATCCATTTTGAGTTTATTTTTGTGCATGGTGTAAGAAAGTGGTCCAGTTTCATTCTTTTGCATGTTGCTGCCCAGTTTTTTCTTTTTCCCATTGGATATTCTTTCCTGCTTTGTTGGATATTAATTGACCATATAGTTATGGGTTCATTCATGGGTTTTCTACTCTATTTCATTGATCTATGTACCTGTTTTTGTGCCAGTACCATACTGTTTTGACCAGTAAAGCTTTGTAATATAACTTGAAGTCCAGAATTGTGAAGCCTCCGATTTTGCTTTTCTTTTTCAAGTTTGCTTTGGGTATTTGGGGTCTTTTGTGGTTCCATACAAATTTTAGGGTTTTTTTGTTTTGTTTTGGTTTGGTTTGGTTTTTATTTTTAAGTAATCTCTACACCCAGCATGGGGCTTGAACCCATGAACCTGAGATCAAGAGTCTCCTGCTCTACGGACTGAGCCAGTCAGGTGCCCCCAAATCCAATTGTTTTTTTATATGATTCAGTAAGATTTTACATTTTAGTAGAATTTATCTTTGATTTTCCAATATTAATGATGTTATTATTTATAAAGGTAATTTGGTTTCCACTTTGCCAATAATTATACCACTTATTCTTGTCTAATTGCATTTGCTAGTCCTTCTAGAACAGTATTAAATATTAATAGAAAAGATGAACATTTTTGCCTCACTTTTTACTATATCATTGATGTTTTTATTTTTCAAATCTTAAGGATGATTCTAGATGTAGATTTTTGTGTAGGTATTCATGTAAAATATAATATCCATCTATTCTTTTTTTTTAAGATTTTATTTATTAGAGAGAGAGAGTGGGGGGGGCAAGGGAAAGAGAGAGAGAAAGAGAGAGAGAATCTTAAGAAGACTCCACACCCAGTGTGGAGCCTGATGCGGGGCTCAGTCTCACAACCCTGAGATCACAACCTGAGCCGAAATCATGAGTTGGATGCACAACTGACTGAATTACCTAGGTACTCCTAATATCCATCTATTCTAACTTATTAATATCCTATGCCATTTTCTGCATTTGTTGAACTTATCCAGGACCAGATGAATCTGGATTTTCTGAAAGTTCCCATATGTCCTTACCATTAGTGAATAGCTTCCGTGTGATTTTTATTGCATATGGGCAGAAGCTCAATATTTAAGTGTACTAAAATTGATAATGGATAAATAGTAAGTATATGATTAGAGGTGGTGATATTAGCAAGATGGCAGAGTAGGAAGCCCCAACTCTTGTTTCTCCATAGAATTACTGATCTAACAATGATTTTGGTAGCAAAATACCAAATTTGAAAGGAAATGCAGAACACAGAGTAAAAAGTCGGCGTAATCCAGAGGAGCACAAACTGAGAGCAGTCACATTTATATGGGTAAGAGGAGCAATTTACTCAGGTCAGTCTTTCCCTCAAACCACCTTAGCTCACTACCAAGAAGATTACCTCAACCCATGATTTCTTCCATTGTGGGAAAAGTGAGATTGGAGTGTGCCTTTGGCCTCTCAAGGCATACTCCATTGGGCTTGTTTCTGTCTCACCTCATTCCAAACACTGAACAATCTACACAGCCCAGCAAGGAACAAAGGAAAGAGGAGGACATCCCCTTACAGCCAGTGCTACTCGATGAGATTGGGAAAATATACATAACTAAGACTTTTTTCCTCTACGAGAGAGAATGAAGTGAAGGGAGTCTTATCCCCAGAATTTCAGAGCACCCTCCATGAAGCCCGTTTCTCTCCTGCCTCATACTGAGTATGGAACAACCTGTGGAGTCTGGGCCCTTGGAACAGCTAGGAATAAAGAAAAGGGGACGGCATCTTATACCTGGTGCTGATCTGCAAGACTGTGAAGAGGCACAGAACAAAATTCAATATCTTCAAATGCATAGACAACAAAGCAAACATACAAGGAACATGAAGAATCTAGAAAACATGACACAATCAAAGGAAAAAATAGTCACCAACTTGAAAGAATTGGAGATCTGTGACTTGCCTGACAAGAATTCAGAATAATCATCTTAAAGAACCTTGGTGAGTTCCCGAGGATATACATTGGGGAAAGAATAATCGCTTCAATATATTGTATTTGCAGACTGGATTTACACATGCAGAAGAATGAAACTGTGCCCTGTCTCACATCATAAATAAAAATCAACTCAAAATGGATTAAAAACTTAAATGTAATGTTTGGAACTGTTAAATCACTAGACGAAAATATAGGGGAAAAGCTTCTCAACATTGTTTTTGGCAACGATGTTTTTTTGGTATGATCTAAAAGCACAAGCAGCAAAAACAAAAATAGGCAAATGGGACTACATCAAATGAAAAGACTTATGCATAGCAAGGAAACAATCAACAGAGTGAAGAGACAATGTATGGAATGAGAGAACATGTTTATAAAGCATACATCTGATAAGGAGTTAAAATCCAAAACATATGATGACTGAAACAGCGCAGTAGCAAGAAAATAACCTGATTAAAAAATGTTCAAAGACTTGAGTAGACACTGTCAAAAAAAGGCATACAGTTGGTCAACAGATACATGTGAAAGTGATCAACATTACTAAACTCAGAGAAATAGAAATCAAAACCACAATGAGGCATCACCTTGCTCCTGTTACAATGGCTATTATTAAAACAACAGCAACAACACAAAGCTAACAAGTGTTGATGAGTATGTGGAGAAAAGGGAATCTTTGTACACTGTCAATAGGAATATAAATTGCTGTAGATATTATGGAAAACAGTGTGGAGATTCCTTTAAAAAGTTAAAAGCAGAACTATGATATGATTCAGCAGTCTCACTTCTTGTTATATATATAAAGGAAATTAAATAATTATCTTGAAGAGATAGCTGTAGTCCCATATTCACTGCAGCATTATTCACAATAGCTAAGATATAAAAATGACCTATATGCCCATCAATGGATTAATAGATAAATGTGAAATACATGTATGTATATGTACATATACATATGCATATATGCTGGAATATTTTTGAGCCTTAAAAAAGAAAGAAATCCTGCAATTTGCAACCATATGGGTGAACCAAAGACAAATACAGTAGTCCTTCCTTATCTGCAAGGGATTTGTTGCAAGACTCCCAGTGGATGCCTGAAACCATGGATAGTATACCAAACCCTATATATACTATGTTTATTCCTATTTATACATACTAAGATAAAGCTTAATTTATAAATTAGGCACAGTAAAAGTTTAGCAACAATAAATTAAATAGAATGATTATAACATACTGTAAAAGTTATGTGAGTGTGGTTTCTCGCAAAACATGTTTCTGTACTGCACTCTTCTTTTGATGATATGAGGTGATAAAATGCTTATTGATGGGATGAAATGAGGTAAATGACATAGGCAATGCAAAATAATGTTAGGTTATTATTGACCTTCTGGGGAATGTGTCAGGAGGAGGATCATCTGCTTCTGGACCACATTTAACCACAGGTAACTGAAACCATGGAAAGCAAAACCATGGATAGGGAATACTACTGTACTGCAAGGTGTGTATGGAATCTAAAAAGTTGAAATCTAAGAAGCACAGACTAGAAATGGGGAAATACTGGTCAAAGTTTAAATTTTGTAGGATGAATAAATTATGGAGGTTTAATTTATAGCATGATTATAGTTAATAATATTATATACTTGAAATGTGTAAAGAGAGTAGATCTTAAGGATTTTCACCAAAAAAAAAAAAAAAATTAAGCAGTACTTATGTGAGGTGATGGATATGTTTACTAGCTTGATTGTGGTCATCATTTAATAATGTATACATGTATCAAAACAATACATTGTATGCCTTAGATATATGAAATTTTCATTTGTTAATTATATATCAATAAAGCTGGAAAAAATAAAGTCCAGTCCATTGGAAAAAAAGAAATATATGGTTGGGTAAATTATGTTAATGAAATTGTCCCATCCTTCCTTTCCCAAAATAAACTCTTTTGATATCTGACATGATTTTTAAATGTAGTGTTTTATGTAATTTTATTTTTATGGAAAGTTTTTTTAAGCATAAATATGTCACATTTTCTTTCAAGCTGTACTAGGAACCAGTAATTTTGGCTTGGTAATGTGAATTAGACGTTTAGGCTGACTTCTCCCCTTCACCAAAAGAAAAAAAAAATTAAAACCAAAGACCATTGCATCATATTGAGCATAATAGGCTTTTTCTTTTAAGTTTTCCTCTTCATCATTAATTCTCAAGTTTTTTTTATTGTATTCATAGAATAGACAATATTTCAATTCTGTACTGTGTTGACAGCAAGAGAAATCCAACCCATAGTCATCTGTCATTATTCTCCCAGTATTGCATCTTGAAAGCGTTGCTTCTGACACTGAGTAGGCTGCATTACACACACACACACACACACACACACAAACGCATTTCCAGGGAAGCCATTGTGTGCCATATGTATGCATATGTATATGCATACCTGGCATAGATTGGGAAAATTCCACTGATTTGATTTATTCAAAATGACTAAATTCAGGAAAGTTACCAGAACTTTTATTAAATTTTCCAAGACCTTACATTTGCATACCATAAGCACATAAAGAAACTGCAAAAGAGACTTCCATAATCTTGCTTTTATCAAGATTCAGGAACATGGTGTCCTCTTAGTAAACATTTGGCATTTGTTTGACTGTTCTAGCTAAGTTCTCAGTGCTTTGCACATAAATCATCACATTATTCCCTGTGTGCTTCTGGCGAGGTAGATAGAAATTGTCTACACTATTTAACAAAGAGGTCACATATCTTTGTGTATGTCAGAAATTTATGAGGAACAAAAAGTAAACATCTTAATGTAAAGTTAGGTAGAAATAACCACACAATTTCCTAAACTTTTGTTTTATGTCATAGCAATTAAGAAGGAAAAATTAAGAGAGAAGAACGATGCCTTTAAATTTATATATCACAGCAGGTAATATAGGTTTTTCATCTTACTAAATAACCAGATACATTTTCTACGTACTAGAAAAAGTAGTAAAATATCCATACAGAAAATACTTTAATTTGCATGTATATATATATATATATATATATATTTAATCAAGTAGCCAGATCATTAGTGCGAGTTCAAGGAACCATTCAAGGCTATGTGATTAAAACAGCTCATTAAAAAAAAAAATGTATTAAACAATTGTTTTTTTTTGTTTGTTTTTTAACTGCTGTTGGCTCTGAAAATAAGTTGTTGCTCCCACCTTCTAAGTGTTCTCGTTCCTGTCGACGAGAATGCTAACATTTACTTCTACTAAGAACTGCTTTCTAAATTGGTAAATGAATGACCAACAGAAGTTACAGTTTATCTTTCTGCATATGTTTTCAGGCAAGGGTGGTTGGTGGCAGTGGTATGAGTGTAAATGGGACATGGTGGAACTGAGGGACCTGTGCACTTCCCAAGTGGTCTCTAAGAGACAAGTGAATGTGTTTGTCTTTGGTATCAATCTTAACAAAGTAAAGGAGGGTCAGTCTTAAGCCAGCCACTTGAGACACAGTTCCGTTCTCTAATTCTCATATATGGTAGTAGGATATAGTTCTTTTAGAAGATGTAAACTTTTAAGTTAAAAATAAGATGATGAGGCAGTAGCTGTTTTTATTATAGCAACTATTTTTTGAGTTCAAAGGAATTGTGTGTATTCTTCTGGAGAGTAGTAGAATAAAGCAATTCAATTACTGGGTAATACAAATCAGACTCCAAAGCAAATGGGTTCTATTTCAGTTTAAAAGAGCTTAACACTTGCTAAGCACACCCAGTTAGGAAATGTCATGTGTAGATAAATGGAAGAGTGCTTGACAGTTTTGCAAGGTTCAAAAGCAAGTGCATCACTGATATTGTGTAATGGTCAAGAACAAACATATGATATTTCTAGACTATCTTTAATATTAAACATATCTGCTTTAAGCCTACTAATATTTTTAAAGGATGACAAAGCTGAGTACCATACATGGAAGAAAGGGATAAATGCAAATGCCATTTTTAACATAATTCAGACAAGATATTGAAACAGCTTATAAATATTAAAACATTTAAAAGAATATTATGATGACCAACAACTAATATGGCTAACTTAAAATAAATGTGTACTTGCTTCTATGTGATAATAACCCAAAACTCTTCAATCTCAACAGAATCACTTTATCTATGACAGCGTAAGAGGGAAATCTCTAGTGGCAGGCTCAAGAATTCTTAATGAAGCTTTGAAAATCTTTCAGTTTGAAAAGAGATAGTGAGAGAAGACATGCTTTTCAAGTTTACAGGTAAAATTTTGCCGAAACATATGCTAAAAAATATTTAGTGATTTAGCCAGTATCCAAAAAAGAAATTGAGAGGCTAGAATGCTGTGCTAAAGCTTACAAAATGAAATTTACTTGTAGGTCCTACTAGTAGATATCATTAGAGTGACTGCTGACCTCCCAAAATATTCTTCCTTTGAGAATCTCATTAGTAACCAGGATGGACCCCAACTGCCATGTGAGCCCAGAACCTGCATCTCTGGCCACAGTGGTTTGAAACAGAATGGGACACTGAGTTTCTGCCTGTGTCAATGAACAAGATTAAGGTGAAATCAAGAGCTGAAGGGTGAACAGTTTCTAGAAAATAAGTGAATGGAGAATCAGAGAAGGCAAATTTCCACATAGAGAAGACCTAGGAAAGGATATGTCTTTGGAAATAAAAGAAAAGTAAATACACAGCTTATTTCCTGATATTTCCAATGACATTCATTCATACATACCAGTTTATATAGGACATTGATAGACTGGCAGAGGTAGCCTTTCAATGAAACCAATTTTTATAAAGCTCATATAATTTTCTCTAGAAAACTGGAACAAGGTACCTTTTAGGACTGACATAAACTTTAAGCACACCTCACAGATGTGGAGGACATGAAGGCATAAGATAAGCATGACA
This sequence comes from Mirounga angustirostris, assembly GCF_029215605.1. Classification (NCBI taxonomy): domain Eukaryota; kingdom Metazoa; phylum Chordata; class Mammalia; order Carnivora; family Phocidae; genus Mirounga; species Mirounga angustirostris. Next base: position 41,238,853 of record NW_026991718.1, on the reverse strand, counting down.
CTTAACAGAGTCTAATTCCAAGGTGTGATTTATGTAATAGATTTTATCTGATTCCATAATGTATAACGTTCTCTAAGGGATGTTGTTTTACAACGTGTGTAGCTTTTCACATGGAGGGAATGCATTAGTCCATTTACTGTGACTCTTTGGTCCTGCTATCGGTTTATTGCTCAGTGTATTCTAATGAATTCTGATTTTTATACATCTGTCACTTATAAACATCCTTACCCTAATTTAGCATTCCAGAGTCTTATCAACTTTGGGAAACTAACAAAATTGGATCTTTGAGCCTGCAACACCATAAGAAAGGGTGAGTTCATGTTTAGAATAAACAGGACATTACAGGGTCTGGGAGGATTCCCAAGATCACACCTCCTCATTTCATTATGCACTATCTTCAGACTTTTCTAATGGGCTTGTGAGCAGAGGGTTAACTTCTGGAGTGGGCTGATAGTGGCCTGCTGGTGAATGCTCTCAATGTTTATCTTCTTAAATACCACATGTAAAACTAATGTGGAATTTTGTGTCTCTTTTACTGTATAAACCTCTGATCTGTAAAATTTACTTGGATTGAACACATTAAATTTGCATAAAAACTGTGGGTCTGTGTAGTTTTGTGAAAAGCTGAGACTGTAGCCTCTTTGTGTCAAGATGACCTACCTATGCATTGGTCCTTAATGTGTCTGTGACAGCCCTACATATTCTTGGGCTAAAGGGTAAAAGAAATTCAATACCATATAGCTTCTGGGCCTCCCCATGAGATTGAAAACTATCTGCCACTTCTCTTGCCCTTTTTCTTCCATAAAACTAAGTAAATGTAGTATCAGATTGAAGTCTACTTGTATCTTTTGAGTCTGATTGTGTATTCTGATGCTCAGTAATTGCTGAATAAATTCAGAGCTTATTCAGAGGTTGCTCTAATGTGGTTTAACAATACAACAGAATTTAAAAATTCAAAAACAAGAAAAATAAAACCTTAAGATTCATGAAGCTTTATACTTAAAGCCAAACTGACCCTTAATAAACATAATTTCATTTTCTCAACTATGAGTTTCTGGCACTATTAGTTTACTAGGACTGACATAACAAAATACCACAGACTGGGTGGCTTAATAACAGAAATACATTTTCTCACAGTTCTGGAGGCCACAAGTCCAAGATGAAGGCATCAACTGGTTTGATTTCTTTTTCAGCCTCTCATCTTGGCCTCCAGATGACTGCCTTCTTGCTATGTCTTCACATGGTCTTTCTTTTTTTGTGCAGGCATCCTTGAGGTCTCTTTGTGTACCCAAATTGTCTCTTCTTGAAAGAGCATCAGACACAGTGGATTAGGGCTCATTCTAATCCTCCTGTTATGTTAATAACCTCACTACAAATCCTATCTCTAAGTGCCCTTACTTTCTGAGGTTTGGAGTATCAAGAATTTCAACCTATGAACTTGTAGGGGGGCACAGTTGGCCTATAACACATTCTGTGTATTCAAGTCTAGAATGGATGACCATTTGGTGAGGATGTAACAGAGAAAAGTGATACAAAGGATAGGACATCAGCTACAGTAGATTTAAAAGTATTTTTTTTCAAGGAAACTGTAAAAAGATTTTATAGTTTAAGAAGATAAAGTATTAGATCAAACCATATGAAATGCTCTAATTACTTTTGTTACTTTTTATGTTTTTTTAATTCAAATATAATTAAAATACAGTGTTAGTTTTAGGGATACAGTATAATGACTCAACAATTCTATGCATTTTTCACTGTTCATCAAGATAAGTAGGTGTACTCTTAATCCCCTTTATTGATTTCACCCATCCTTTCCCCCTCACCTCCCCTCTGGTAATCACCAGTTTGTTCTTTGTTTTAAGAGTCTGGTTTTTTGGTTTGTCTCTTATTTTTCCCCTTTATTTGTTTGTTTTGTTTCTTAAATTCCATGTACAAGTGAAATCACTTTTCTCTGACTGACTTATTTGCTTTTCTCTGACTGACTTATTTCGCTCAGCATAATATTCTCTTGGTCTAACCATGTTGTTGCAAATGGCAAGAATTCATTCTTTTTTTTTTATAGCTGAGTAATTTCCACTGTATGTATGTACCACATCTTTTTGCATTCATCTATGGATGAACGCTTGCTTCCATATCTTGGCTATTGTAAATAATGTTGCAATAAACATAGGGATGCATATATCTTTTGAATTAGTGTTTCAGTTTTCTTTGGGTAAATATCCAGTAGGGAAATTACTGGATTATATTGTAATTCTATTTTGAATGTTTTGAGGAACCTACATGCAAAAGAATGAAATTAGACCAATTTCTTACAGCCTACACAAATACAAACTCAAAATGGGCTAAAGACCTAAATGTGAGACCTGAACCCATAAAATTCTGAGAAGAAAATATAGGCATTAATTTCTTTGACATCGACTATGGAAATATGTTTTCTAGGTATATCTCCTCTGGCTAGGGAAACAAAAGCAAAATTAAGTTATTGAGACTACACCAAAATATAAAGCTTTTGCACAGTGAAGGAAATCATCAACAAAAAAGGAAGGTAATATCCTGAATAGGAGAAAATATTTGCAAATAATATATTTGAATAAGGGGTTAGTATACAAAATATATCAAGAACTTATACAACTCAACACACACACATACACACACACACAATCCAGTTAAAAATGGACAGAGGACCTGAATAGACATTTTTTTCCAAAGACATACAGAAAGCCAACAGACACATGAAAACATTCTTAACATCACTCATCATCAGGGAAATGCAAATTAAAACCACAATGAGTTATCATTTTATACTTGTCAGAATGGCTAAAATAAAAAACACAAGAAATAACAAGTGTTGGTAAGGATGTACTTTTGTTACTTTTGTGATTGCTAGACCGCAATGCAGAAACAAAGACCCACAATAAATATTGTTGATAAGAGAGGAGTTATTCTATTCAAAATTTTACATAGAATCAACTTTAACTTTCCACCTGGTTTTGTCTGATTAGGCCCCAATAGTTGGGGTAGATGATGATCATATAATGTGATAAAAGACTGCCTTATTAAGGATATCTCTACCTGTCCAATTTGGGATTATGTAGCATTTTTTTTCCAGATTTGACATTAGTAAGGATGCACTGAATTAAGCACTTTAACCCTATTTTTACAATAATAACTGCTCCTTTGTGACATTTTACTCATAAACTTTTTACACATTTCACTTAGTTATCTTTAATACAACTGCAAGGAAGATACTTTTAGTTCCACCTTAATAGTTATAAGAATCAAGGGTTGGAGGATAAGGAAATATGTGACAGAGTCACAATTTGATCTCCTGTGTCTGGATCTTCAAACCCCAGGATCTTTACCATACATTCTCTTGTCTCTCATGAAAAGAAACATAAGGCATTAAGTTATGAAACAAAATTTTGGGAGGTAGTAACAGTGTTGTGCATACTGGTGGGCAGTCAGACTATGAATTTATTCTTCAAGCAAAGAACATTGTTTTGCCTATGATTGTTACTTAAGCCAGTATAAAACATTTTTTATTACTTGGAGGTACTTTTTCTTTTTTTTCCTTTCTTTTTTCCTTTTTTTTTATTATGTTATGTTAGTCACCATACAGTACTTCTTTAGGTTTTGATGTAGTGTTCCATGATTCATTGTTTGCCTATAACACCCAGTGCTCATTGCAATACATGCCCTCCTTAATACCCATCGCCAGAATAAACCATCCCCTCCACCTTCCTTCCCTCTGAAACCCTCAGTTTGTTTCCCACAGTCCATAGTCTCTCATGGTTCATCTCCCCCTCTGATTTACCCCTCTTCATTTTTACCTTCCTTCTCCTAATGTCCTCCATGCTATTCCTTATGTTCCACAAATAAGTGAAAACATATGATAATTGTCTTTCTCTGCTTGACTTATTTCACTTAGCATAATCCCCTCCAGTTCAGTCTATGTCAATGCAAATGGTAGGTATTCATCCTTTCTGATGGCTGAGTAATATTCCATTGTATATATGGACCACATCTTTATCCATTCATTTGTTGAAGGGCATCTTGGCTCCTTCCAGAGTTTGGCTGTTGTGGACATTGCTTCTATGAACATTGTGGTGCATGTGCCCCTTCTTTTCACTACATCTGCATCTTTGGGGTAAATGCAAACTACACAGTAGTGCAGTTGCTGGGTCATTGGGTAGCTCTATTTTTAACTTTTTGAGGAACCTCCACACTGTTTTCCAAAGTGACTGTACCAACTTGCATTCCCACCAGTAGTGTAAGATACGGGTTCCCCTTTCTTCACGTCCTCTCCAACATTTGTTTTTTCTTGCCTTGTTAATTTTTGCCATTCTTACTGGTGTAAGGTGGTATCTCAATGTGGTTTTGATTTGAATTTCCCTGATGGCCAGTGATGATGAACATTTTTTCATGTGTCTGTTAGCCATTTGTATGTCTTCTTTGGAGAACTGTCTGTTCATGCCGTCTGCCCATTTTTTGACTTGATTATTTGTTTTTTGGGTGTTGAGTTTGAGAAGTTCTTTATAGATCTTGGATATCAGCCTGGAGGTACTTTTTCTTTAGAAAATATAACTTGAGACCCTTACTGAGCCTTCTGTCTGTGGATCTCCCAAGGTATAACTAGCCCCTAGTAAACCATCATTACGATAGTGCAATTAAAATCTAATTGTGTTCAGTTTTCAAATAATTTTATGGAAGGAATAGGTGCTTATGTTATGAAAAGATTGGTTCCTGATTCAAAGTAAAATTCCAAGTTAGAAACTACATTAATGAAGGCAGTTATTGTAGTGATTCTAGAGTTACTTTTACAATACTTTCTATAGACACCATTGACTGAAATGTGGCACTAAATCATTTTATATGTACAATTAAGATAGCATTAATAAAAAAAGCTTTTTTTTCTTGTATAAAACAGGAAAGGATTATGCAGATAGTGAATGTTTTTCAATATAAAAATAAACTAATGTTTGTGTGTTACCTTCATATCTATATTATTTTCATTTGGCATTAGGAAACATAAGTATTTAATTTTAAAACATCATGTCTCATATTTTTCAATCTTTATAAAATATTAAATATATGAGGAGAAAAATTTTATAAAGAATTGTGAATTGTATACTGTTACTGTTGGAAATTAAATATTCAAAAAATTGATTACTATAATTAAGAGCATAAGAATGCCTCAAAAAAAAAAACCCCTTTAGTGATAAAGCAATCAATCAGAAAGTAAGAAAAGGTGAATTAATTGTCAAATCATTGTCTTTTTGTTTCTGACATAGTTGCTGACTGATCTAAGGGAAATTATCTGCCTTGATTAAATACTATTTTTTCTTTAATGAAAAAATCTATCATTAAAATAGTGTTTAGAGTGCTGTCAATGAATATGGCAGAGTAAGAAACTCCAGAACTCCATCATTCCAGAAATGCAGTGAGTAAGCTTGCAAAAAATAGAATAAACTTTTTAGAAACTTTGAAATCTAATTAAAAAACTTAGATCAACAGAACACTTAACGAGAAAGAAAAACTACTAAATTTTGCAAAGAGAGTTCTATGGCACTTTTTCTTACTATTTTAATTCCCTACCTCAGCAGCAGCTTTGATGAATGTAACCTTCATTCCTGGCAGAGGTTGCTGGTACCAGTGGGAGAAATAGGGATCTTATTCTTAAAGACTTGTGATTGGGTGTTTTGACTCTCTTGGCTCCCTGAAGTATCAGTTCAAGATTATATTTTGTTTCATATGTCCCAGAGCTTTCTCAGGCATCATTGGTTGAAAGCACAGGGCAAAAGAGAAAACTTGAGACCAAGAATAAACAGAAATGGAAGCCGGGAAGGAAGAAGCTAGGGAAGGAGATACTAGAGAAATAAGAGATTTTTAAAAGCTCCTGTCAGGGAATCTGGAGGCAAAACGCACACCAAGGATGAATGCGTGCATGCTCAGGAGAGATAGAGAGACCAGAGAAGAACCTAAGTTACCACCTGTGGCCACTCTTCATGCCATACCCATGAAAGAAATGAAGGTTTAGACAGAGAAGCAAACTACTTGGCAAAGCACTGAAGTAATGCCTCAATACAGAGCCAATCTGAAGAATGCAAGAATGTTTTTATTTGGGAGTTGGGGGAGTTGGGGTGAGGTGTTCCAAATGTCTAAGGAGGTCTCTGTCAAATCACTAGTTTGATTGAAACCACAAACCACTAGGCTGATTGAACAGGAACATTTGGAACCACACATGACAATACGGACTTTTCAAAATTAGTTCAACAACAAAACAAACTACACAAATACAAAAACCAGAAAAACAAATCACAGAGACCAGGGAAACTGTGGTTTTTAGGATTGTTACATTGCAATATTCAGAATGTCCAGTTTACAACAAAAACAAGGCATGCAAAGAGAAAAGAGAGTATAGTTTAACCTATATATAGGAAAAAAGAAATTAATAAAATAGTCCTTGAGGAAGCCCAAATATTGAATTTACTAGAGAAACATTTCAAATAAACTGTCTTAAATATGGTTAAAGAGCTAAAGGAATTCCCTGTGCACAAAGAACAAAAAGAAACCAGGAGGGATACCTGGGTGGCTCAGTCGATTAAGCATCTGCCTTCGGCTCAGGTCATGATCCCAGAGTTCTGGGATTGAGTTCCACATCAGGCTCCCTGCACAGCAGGGAGTCTGCTTCTCTCTCTGCCTGCTGCTCCCCTTGCTTGTGCATGCGCTATCTCTCTCTCTGGCAAATAAATTAATAAAATCTTTAAAGCCAAAAAAACAGAATATTGTTTCTCTGAATAGAAAGTATCAATAAAGAAATAGGAATTATAAAAATGATATTCTGGCATAGAGAAGTGTAATAACTGAAATGAAAAATTCAGAAGAGGGATTCAGATTTGAGGAAGTGGAGGGAAGAATCGATGGATTTGAAAAAGATCAACTGAAATTGTCCAGTCTGAGTGATAGAAAAAAAATAATGAAGAAAAATGAGTAGAACCTGAAAACCTGTGGATACAACCATGAATACCAATGCATGCATAATGAGAGTCTCAGGAGGAGAGGAAAGAGATAGGTAAATAATATTTGAGAAATAATAAAAAAACCCTCAAATTTAGTGAAATGTATGAATCTATACACTGAAGAAGCTAAACAAAATCCAAGTGGGATAAACTCAGAGATATGCAGCTACATATAATTAAATTGTTGAATTCCAAAGACAAAGAGAGTATCTTGAAAGCAGCAAGGGAGAAGTAACTTGTCTGTACAGGGAATTCTCAAGATAAATAGCCAGTTTCTTTTCATAAAACATCTAGGCCTGAGGCAGTGCTAACATATATCAAATATGTAAAATGCTTAAAGAATAAAACCTGTCAACCAAGGGTTTTATATCTGAGTAAGTTTGTCTTTTAAAATGTATCCCAAATTAAGACATTTCTAGATAAAGAGAAACTGTCCATTGTTAGACCTGCCCTGTGAGAAATGATAAAGTAGTCCTTCAGGTTGAAATAAAGAACACTAGTCTGTAGCTCAAAGCTATAAAATGGGAAAACACCATTAAAGGTAATTGCACAGGTAAATGTTAATCCAGTGTGTCTTTGGATTTTACCTCCTTTTTTTCCCCTACATGATTCACATGACAAAAAAGACAGTAATTATAAATCAATGTTAATGGACAATGTATGAAGATATAATTTATGACAACAGTACAAGGCAGTGCTATATAAAGCAAGTGTTTGTGTACTCTTGTACTTAAGTTGCTATTATTTCAAGCTAATTATATAAATTACAGTATTAATTGTAATCCTCCAGTTTATCACTAAGAAAATATATATATAATAAATGAGAAGTGAATTAAAATTGTATACTAGGAAAAATAGAGACAAAATAAGACAATAGTGAAAGAATTGAGGAACAAAAATACAAGATAAAGACAAATTGCAAAATGGAAGAAGCAACTCATCTTTATCAGTAATCACACTAAATGTAAATGGATTAAACTTTAATTAAAAGACGTGGATAGGCAGAATGGGTTTAAAAAAATGATCCACTGTGTTGTCTACAAAGTTTCACTTTAGATCCAAAGACAAGAGGTTGAAAGTGAAAGAGTGGAATGATATTCTATACAAGTATTAACCAAAAGTGAGGTGCAGTGTCGGGACAAATATCAGACAGAATTTAAGTCAAAATTTGTTGCAAGAAACATTATGCAAACATTATGCAAAAATGTTGCAAGCGACATTATGTATTGATAAAAGTGCCAATCCACCCTGGAAGCCATAACAATTGTAAAAATATACATAACTAACAACAAAGTTCCAAAATGTATGAAACAAAAACTAACAGACTTAGAGGGGAAATAGACAATTTTATAATAATAGTTGGAGACTTCAAGACCCTACATTCAATAGTAGACAGAACAAGTGGGCAGAACATCAACAAGGAAATAGAGAACTTGAACAACATTTTTAATGCAGTTTCTTTAATGCACACTAACTGGAACTAACAGACCTTTAACCTAACAAGAGCTCTATAAATTCTTGCCAAGTTCACATGGAACATTCTCCAGGATATACCATATGTTAGATCATAAAACAAGTGACATGCTCATACTTCACCTTGATGTAAATTACATTTTATTAATTCTGCTGTATCTTGTCATTAGTTGAAATAGTTATCTCCTCATTAGAGATAAACAGTATTACCATCTTTCATGAAAAGAATGAGTTCTTCTGGAACTATTGTTCTGTAACATTAGTTGCCCATCTCTCAGTCCTTTTTGCCATAAATAATTTTACCCAAGCAACTAACTTGTAATTTGTTTTCAAGTACAGTCTTCAAAAACTCCAGTTTCACAATGCTGGTAGGTAGATTCTAGATAACAGCTTTTTTAACTTTCCTTTCTGGAGATGTTTTTTTTGGGGGGATTGTTGTTTTGCTTTTTGTATTTTATTTTTGTTTTTTGCTTTTCTGTGTGCCCCGAACTATGGGTAATCAGTACTAACTGCCATTCACTAGAAATACATGTTCGTTTAAGTCCTCAGTTTTGAGGGTTTTGATGATATTGCTTTTATTGCAGTGCTATTACATATTTTATACCTCATTTAAATAGGTGAATGTTTTAGTGTTAAATAAGAAAATTGCTTGAACTTTTCAGACATCATACCATTTTTTTCCTCATTCAGATAAAATGCATCATTGTAATTATGACTGGCATGTTATTACCTACTCATTCCCCATTAACTATTCTCCAGCCCTGGTTAATAACTTTGGACCTTAGATACATCATTTGCATAACATTAAGGGTTAGTGCTATTGCATTTATTAGGCAGATCATGTTTCATAGTATTTCCATACCTACAATTTTATGTAGAATAAAATTAAAAGATACCTTGTGAAGCAGCAGATAACTAGATGGGATATTTTTTTTCTAGAGGAATAAGCTTAACTAGGAATGGTTTTACTTTTCAAAAGACATTTGGCAGTATCTGGACACATTTTCAGTTGTCATGCTCAGGGGCTGCTACTGGCATTTTCACTTTTTTTTTTCTTTTTTATAGGAAATGTGGCCTGGAATACCAATATGTACTCCAGGAAAATGGAAATATTTGGGCTAGCTGGTTGTAGCCTTGTAAAGAAAAGTGTTAAGAATAAATAAGACTAGAGAAGTAGAGATTGATTCATGGTGTATACCAAAAGCTTGCAGATGTTTTTCTCTTCCCATTTTAATGGCTATCTAGCTTTTCCCTTATGGTCAAATTAGACATGGTTGGAGGAATGGATGTTATACATGAGCACAATAGAATGACTGAATACTGAATCTTACATAACAAAAACCTATACTTGGTTGAATATAGCCTCTAACATTCGTTAGTTAACCATCTTATTGGAAGACAGCTTGATCACATCAGATCTCCTTTTTTCATAGGACCTATTCTGGAAATGGGTTTATCTTTCCAGACCATTTTGCAGGTACCAATGCATTCACCCAAGGGCAATGATTGTTTGTTGACAGGATGTTTCAAATTATTTGCCTCAGACTAAAGGAATTATTTTACAAAAAAGGTAAATATTAGGCTTATAACTTTGTGATCCACTGGTCTTGTGACTTAGTCTGTCATCCAGAAACAGTGAGTCTTAAGGAAGAGAGGAATGAACTGTTAAAAGCTTATCTAAGCCCAGTCCACAGAATCAGCTTTCGTATTGCTTCTTCATAAGGCATTAAACCAATGGCTAATATGTAGTGTTATATACTCAGTAGCTAGAATACATAGGTCTGGTGCTAATGAATGGAAATAGGGTTGTCCCTTACCAACACTACCAGCCAAACCTGGAAAACAAAAGAGAAATGAATAATCTTACAGAGAAAAAAACTTGGAAAACACCATGCAAGTAAGGTTAAAAAAGTCACCAGTTGTGGGACAAATCAAAACTATTATGACACCTGATTGGATGTAATGAGAATACACTGTCACTTCTAGGACATCCTTGTGAAAAAATGTACAGTATAATATAATCATGATGAATCATAAGAAAAACACAAATTGAGAAGCAGTATCCAGGATAATTGAATTAGAGTCTTAAGCAGAAGCATGTAAAGGAAGACTGAGGAACTATTTTAGACTGAAGAAGACTAAAGAGACTAAATGATTATAAACTGGATACTTTTTTTTTAAGATTTTTTATTTACTCATTTGAGAGAGGGAGAGAGCAAGAAAGAGCATGAGCAGGAGGGGAGGGGCAGAGGGAGAAGCAGGCTCCCTGCTGGACCCTGGGATCGTGACCTGAGCCGAAGGCAGACACTTAACCGACTGAGCCACCCAGGCACCTCAAACTGGAAGCTTTTGCTACGATTTGCATGATTGAGACAACATGTGAAACTTGAATGGGGAACCATAGATTATATGAATTTAATGCATCACTGCAATTTTAGTGCTTTTGATAGTTATATTATTACATAGGAAAAATTCTTAGGAATTACAAAGTAAGTTATTCAGATTTAAAGGACACTGATAGCAGCTGACATATATTCATATGATTAAAAAAAAAAAAAAAAAAAAACCCAAAAACTACTCCTGAAAATGATAAAAGAGCCTAAATGTTTATATATTCAATAGTGGTTAGAAAAATAATCTAAAGAGTATATAAGAATGGAAAAATAAAGATTAAAACCGAAGTTAACAGGGGCGCCTGGGTGGCTCAGGCGGTTAAGCGACTGCCTTCAGCTCAGGTCATGATCCCAGGGTCCTGGGATTGAGCCCCGCATCAGGCTCCCTGCTCGGCGGGAAGCCTGCTTCTCCCTCTGCCCCTCACCCTGCTTGTGTTCCCTCTCTCGCTGTGTCTGTCAAATAAATAAATAAAATCTTAAAAAAAAAATTAAAAAAAAAACAACCGAAGTTAACAAAGTAGAAAATAAACCTGTAATAGATTTAACAGAGTCAAATACAAATTATTTGAAAAATTTCTAAGCAACAAGCAAATAATAAAGAAAAAAGGCAACAAATGTCAGAAATAGAAAAGATACTTCAAAATAAGTAGTTCAGGTAGTAACAAGATTTACTGGGACATTATGGAAAATTTTACACCAACATTGAAATATTAGATGAAATGGATATTTTCCTATATTCAACAATAAAACCAGAATAATTCTACAACCTTATAGATAATAAATTAACTTTTGAGAAGACCCTTCCTCCTAAAAAACAATGCACACAGGTGTACACACACACACACACACACACACACACACTCTGAAACACAAAAACACACTTCAGGCATGGTTGGTTTCACTAGCAAATTACATCAAAATTTCAATTTTGTTTTTATTTAGGTTCGGCCTTATGAAAAATTTGGTAGAGTATAGAAAAGGAAGTAATATTTCCCAATTTATGCTATGAGGCTGTAAAACCTTGATAACAAAATCTGAAATGAACATTAAGAGAAAGGAAGACTATGGGTAAATATCATATTCTGAACAAAATTTTAAGGAAATTGCATTATAGCATTATATAAAATGAATAATACATTATGGATGTTTGAGTTTATTCCAACAAGGTAGGTTATGTAACATTAGGAAATATATCAGTATAATTTACCACATTAATAAAAAAAGGAAGAATATATTTGATAACTTATATTGCTGCAAAAATTTTTCACACATTTCAATATTTATTTGTGATTAAATACCTTATTAGGTGAGGAAGAGAGTATTTTTTTAAATATAAACAATAAATTCCTACAGGAAACAATATGCTCGAAGTTAAAGATCTGAATTCTCTCCTTCTGAAATAAAAAATATAGTTAAAGATACCTAAAGTGCCTGCTAATATTTGATAATGTAATTCAGGTAATATCCAATGCAATATATGTATTTAAAAAGAATTTTATATCAATTTATTTGATATCACTCTGTACATAGAAAACTTTTAAAACTCTTGTTAAGTAATGTATTAGAAATTTTGGCAAGGTTTCTGGATATTCGATCAATATACAAAAATCAATTGTAGTTCTATATGCCACCAACTGACGGGAAAAATTTACAATAAAATGAAAAATTATTAATTTCCTTGGAAACTAACAAATACAAGATCTATTTGTGGACAGTTATAAAATTTTATTGATCGTCAGTAAAGAAAGCTTGATAAATGGACATGTAATGTACTAGAAATTGCATTTTCCAAGCACGGCTTCAAAAATTGTCTTATTAAATCAGTTTATATATACACAGCATATGTATTTTCAATTCAGAAGTTTTTTACATTGTTATTTTATAAAGCTTAGTTGATTTGGAAATGCTTATGATTAAGAGTAGCCAAAACATTATCATACTAATAGTATAAAGTAGTCACCATTTAGAAAAGTTTTAAAAAGTTTTACAAACACCATTTGCTGTTACAGTAATGGCAAAGTTGTATAAATAGACCAATACAATGGAATGAAGAACCTAGATATAGACACAAGTATGTGTAAACTATTGGCACATGAATGAAGGGACACTGCAGAGAGGGGAAAATAGATGGTCTTTTCAATAAAAAGATGCCTGTAAGCTGGTTAATTTAACACCAATATGTTTAAAACAATATTTTATACTTTTCTCATAGAAAAGTATAAAAAGGAAATTTTTTAGAACTTTGGGATATGGAATGGTTTCTTAAACAGGTACAAAAACAATAACTACACATTTAAGGAATCTTGTCAGATCATTGTTTAAAGATAGATTAAATAGTCCAGAAACTTCACTGATCACACAAAACAAGGAGCATGCACTTTGCAAAAGTAGTCTGAAAAAGTCACAAATGGACATCTCTATACCTACACAAGCAAAATCAAAAATTCCTGAGAATTTGGAGAATGAGAGTTCCAAAATTACCACATTATAACACTTAGAAGAATGTCTAGTTCTTTACAAAAAAAATACAGAACATTCAAAGAAACTGGAAAGTATGACCCATTGAAAAGACACAAAAGAGACAGAAATCATTCCTAAGGAATCCCAGACATTGGAATTATTGAATCCAGTATCACAGTAAAAGGATCATATTCCATGACCAAGTGGAATTTATCCCAGGAATTCAAGGCTGAATCAACATACTAAAATCAGTATATCATATTAATAGAGTAAAGGGGAAAGTAACACATAATTATCTCAGAGACAGAAGAAGCATTTGGCATAACAGCCTTTCATAATAAAAAATAAAACAGGAATAGAAGGGAACTACTTCAATCTGATAAAGGTCATCTATGAAAAATCCACAGCTAAAAACAAGCTTAATATTGAAATAGTGAAAGATTGAAAGTTTTCTTCTTAAGATCAGGAAAAAGACAAAGATATCTGTGCTTGTTGCTACTGTGTAACATTGCACTGCAGATTGTAGTCAGGGAAATTAGGCAAAAAAATAAAAGGCATCCACATTGAAAAAGAAGTAGTAAAACTATTTGCACTTAAAGTGATTTTGTTCATAGAACATCCAAAGGAATAAGCAGTTGTTAGAGCTAATGAAGAAGTTCAGCAAAATTGTAGGATACAAGACCAACATAGAAAAGTCTGTATTTTTATATGCTAATAGTTGGAAAATAATTTAAGGAATCAATTCCAAAAAAAAAGGACTTAGAAATGAATTTGAAAAAATAAATTAAGACTTAGACACTGAAAGCTACATAAAAACATTGTTGAAAAAATTAAAGATATAAATAAATGGGGGGGGAAAAGGATCTAAATAAATGGACAGCCTTCCTTTGTTTATGAGATGGAAGGTTTGTTATTGGTAGTGCTCTCCAAATTGAGCTATATTTTGGGTTTTTAACTGACTTCTTGCAGAAATAGACAAACTGGTCCTAAAACTAATATGGAAATGCAAAAGACCAGGAATAGTGAAAACAAATTTGGAAAAGAACAAAATTGGACAACTCACACTTCCCAAATTCAAAACATATTATTCAGAACTATGGTAATCAACACTGACACATAGATTAAGGATATAGATTAATGAATCGAGGATACACAAATAAACCTGTACTTGTAAGGTGGATTGATGTTTTTGACAAGAAGACTAAGACAATTCAGTAGTGAAAAAAACAGTTTTTTCAGTAAATGGTGGTTGGCCAACTCAATATCCACATGCAAAAGAATCAATCTGGGCCCCTCTATATAACCGTGGTCAAAAATTAAGTAAAAATGGATCAATGATCTAAATATAAGAGCTAAAATTATAAAACTCTCATGAGGAAAAACAGGTATAAATCTTTGTAACCTTGTATTAAGCAACAGTTCTATGGATATGGCCCCTAAAACACAAGCAATCAAGGGGGAAAATATATACATATATAAACATAGATTGGACCTGATCAAAGTTAAAAAGTTTTGAGCTGTAAAGTGTGCAATCAAGAGAGTGAAACCCACAGAGTGAGAAAATATTTTGAATCCTATGCCTGGTAAGAGTACAGTGCAGAATATGTAAAAAATCTTCAATTCAGCAGTGCCTTAAATGCATATTGCTATGTTAAAGTAGCCAATCTGGAAAGTTTACATATTGTTGTATGATTATAGTTATTTGACATTCTGGTAAAGGCAAAGCTATGGAGAGAGTAAACGTATCAGTGGTTGCCAAGGGTTTAAAAAGAGGAAAGAAGTGATGAATACATGGAACACAGGGGATGCTTAGGGCAATGAAACTATTCTCTGTGATATTGTAATGGTGAGCATATGTGATTATACATTTGTCAAGACACACACAATGTACATCTCAGAGTGAATTTTAATGTAAACTGTGGCTGTTAGGTAATAATAATGTATTGATATTGGTGCCATTAATTGTAATAAATATACCACACTACTGCAAAATGTTAGTAATAGCAGAACCTTTGGGCTTGAGGGTGTATATGGGAACTTTGTATTTCCTGCTAAATTATTTTCTAAACCTAGATCTCTAAAATATGAAATTTATTAATTAAAAAGCCTGCCACAATTTTTCTGAATCAGCATTTTGTGGCTTTTTGCATAGGTTTCTCCACATATTTTGTTAGATTCATACCTAGTTTTATCCTTGTCTTTGAAACCATTGTTAATAGCATTATTTTTTGTGCTTTTTTTCCTACTTTTCCTTCTTCAGTTTTTCATTACTGATATATAAGAAAGCAATTGATTTTTCTGTATTACTCTTGCATTCTGCATTGCTATATTCACTTACTGGTTTTAAGAGGTTGTTGGTTATTCATGTTGATTCTTGGAATTTTCCACTTAGATAATACTGTCTTCTGTGAATAAAATCAGTTTTATTTTATTTTTCCAGTATACATACATTTCATTTCTTGTATGATTGCTTTAGTTAACAAATCCAGTGTAGTATTGAAAAGGGTGGTGAGAGAGCACATCCTTTTCTTGTTCTTGAACTTAGGGGTAAAATGTCCCTTTATTCACAGTTAAATATGAAATTAGTGGTAGGTTTTTCATAGATGTTATTTATCAATTTGTGAATGTTAGGCTTTATCCATACATTGCTAAGAGTTTTTGGTCATAAATAGGTGATGGATTTTGTCAAATGTTCTTTCTGCTTCAGTTAATATGATCATACATTTATTTTTTCTATGATCTGTGCACATGCTGTATTACATTGATTTTTAAATGATGAAATACTCTAGCAAATCTAGAATACTTCCCATTTGCCATTATGTATGATTATTGTTTTTAAATTGTGGATTTTAGCTTGCTGATATTTAGTTGAGGATATTTTTATCTGTATTTATGAAAGATATTGGTCAGTTCTTCCTCTTTCTTCTAATGTCTTTATCTGGTTTTAATAATAGGGTAATGCTGGACTCATTGAATGAACTGGGAAGTGTTCCTCTATTTTCTAGAAGAGAATGTGGAAAATTGATTGATTAAATGATTGAGAGAATTCACTACTTAAAATCATCTGGGCCTGATGATTTTTCTTTCAAGTTATTTGTTATTGATTTAATTTACTTAAAAATATATAAACTTATTTAGAGTATCTATTTCTACTTATGTGAGTTTTGATAGCTTGTCAAGTAGTTGATCTCATCTAAGTTATCAAAATTGTGGGCTTAAAGTTATTTGTAGTATTCTGTTAGTATAATCTTTAAATGCATGGAATCAGTCATGAAGACTTTTCATTACTATATTGGTAATTTTTCTCTTCTCTATTTTTTGTTTAGCCTGGCTGGGGACTTTATTTATTACTCTTAAACAAACAAACAAAAAAACAAAACAAAAACCTAGCATTTGGTTTTGTTGATTTTCTCCTTTAATTGACTATTTTCAGTTTCATAAATTTCTGCTTTACATTTTATTGTTTCACTTTTTCTACTAGCTTTAAGCTTAACTTTTTATTTATGTGGTATACAATGACTGAAAAAATATTTTTGTTTTAGGTCCTTCCTTTATAATACATACATTTAATGCTTTAAAATTTCATTTAATCACTGTTTTCCTTGCATGATGTAAATATTGTTGTTTTAAATTTTCATTTACTTAAAATATTTTAAAATTTCTTCTGATACTTGTTTGATCCATGTGCTATTTATAAAAAGTGTTTCATTTAATCTCCAAATATCGGGGTTCCAGCTGTTTTTCTATTACTGATTTTTTGTTTAACTTCATTGTGGGTTGTGAGCATATTTTGTCTGGTTTCTGTTCTTTCAGATTTGTTGAGTTTTAGGATACAATATGTGATCTATCTTGGTGAATGTTCATGTGAGCTTGACAAATGTGCATTACTTTGTTGTTGAATAGAACATTCTATATGTGTTAATTGGATCGAGTTTATCAGTTATGTTATTTAGTTCAACTATGTCACTGATTTTCTTTCTGTTGGATGTATCATTACTGAAAGAGAGAGGTGTTGAATTCTCCAAGTTAATTGTGGATTTGTCTATTTCTTGCAGTTCTAATGGATTTTGCCTCTTTTATTTAGACACTCAGTTGTTGGGTATATAAACATTTAAGATATTTATGTCTTCTTGAATAAATAACTCTTCAGTCATTATTTAGTGTCCCACATATATATGTATATTTCTTAAAATTTTCTTAAATTTCTGTTTTATATCTTCAAATTTTAAATTACTTTTTCTGCAAGAAAAAAAGTGAAGGCACAAAAAATACAAATCATGTTATTTATAAAAATTTTAAGAACAGTTTAAAATATTCTTCTTATGTATTACTGTGTAACAAAGTACTCTAAACTCAGTGATATAAAAAAACTGGTTTATTATTCCCATAAATTCTGTGAATCAGTAATTCAGAAGAAGTGTGGGAGGATGAATTTTGTTTCTGCTTCACTATGTCTGAGGCTTCAGCTGAGAAGGTTTGAAGAATTGTGGGTAATTTTGATGATTGCAGCTGTAATCATCTAGAGGTTTATTTGCTCAATTTTTGATGTCTGGGCTGGGATGAGTCAAAGATAAGCTGACCAACTGTTCTAGTTTGCCTGAAACTGAGGGAGTTCCCAAGATGTAGGACTCTTATTTGTTAAAACCAGGACCTCTTGGGCATACACTTGGTCAGCATACTTTAACATTGAGCTCATTTGTAGCAAAGCACTTGCCCTTTTCATCTGCCTTAGGCTTCTGAAAACGTTGTGCTGGATTGTGAGAGGAAGTATTCCAAGAGGGTGTATTTGGAGATAAATGTTTAAAATGACCAAGCTGCAGCTACAAGACTTCTCGCAAAACCTGGGAAGTCACATAGCATCATTTGATTACATATGAGCTATGAAGGCTAGCCCACATTTACAGGAGGGGAATTAGCTACTGCCTTTTGATAATAGAGTAGCAAAAATTGTACTGTAGAAGAGAAGCTAGAAGAAATAATGTGAAGCTAGAAGAAATAATGCTGCAGTAAGCATTGAGAAAGGCAATATGCTAGGAAATAAATGATACTGCCCTGTGATACATATATAGGTGGTATAACTATAAGGAAAGCAAAGAAATTATCGTTTAAAAATTCAGGTTAGCAATTACAGTAATCAGGAAGGAAAAAGAAATAAAAGGTATCCAAATCAGTAAGGAAGAGGTAAAACTATTTGCAGATGACATGATACTATATATAGAAAACCCTAAAGACTCCACCAAAAAACTGCTATAACTGATAAATGAATTCAGAAAAGCTGTGGGATACAAAAATCAATATACAGAAATCTCTTGCATTTCTATACACTAATAATGAAGCAGCAGAAAGAAATTGCACCAAGAAGAATAAAATACTTAGGAATAAACTTAACCAAGTAGGTGAAAGGCCTGTACTCTGAAAACTGTAAAACACTGATGAAAGAAATTAAAGATGACACAAACAAATGGAAAGATATCCCATGCTCATGGATTGGAAGAACAAATATTGTTAAAATGACCATCCTACCCAAAGCAATATACAGATACAATGAAATCTCTATCAAAATGCCAACAGCATTTTTCAAAGAACTAGAACAAATGATCCTAAATGTGTATGGAACCACAAAACACCCTGAATAGCCAAAGCAGTCTTGACAAAGAAGAACAAAACTGGGGTATCCTAATTCCAGATTTCAAGATCTACTACAAAGCTGTAGTAATTAAAACATTATGGTGCTGGTATAAAAATAGACACACAGTGGAACAGAATAGAGAGCCCAGACATAAACAAGGATAATATGGTTACTTAACCTTTGATGAAGGAGACAAGAATATGCAATGGGAAGAAGACAGTCTCTTCAACAAATGGTGTTGGGAAAACTGGACAGTCACATGCAGAAGAAGGAAATTGGTTCACTTTCTTACACCATGCACAAAAATAAACTCAAAATGCATTAAGGACCTACATGGGAAAACCAAAACCATAAAAATCCTAGAAGAGAGTACAAGCAGTAATTTCTCTGACATCAGTTGTAGCAACATCTTAATAAATATGTCTCCTGAGACAAGGGAAACAAAAACAAAAATAAACAATTTTCCTACATCCAAATAAAAAGTTTCTGCACAGTAAAGGAAACAATCCACAAAACTAAAAGACAACCTATTGACTGAGAGAACATATTTGCAAATAGCATGTCAGATAAAGGGTTAGTATCCAAAATCTGTAAAGAACTTATACAACTCAACACTGAGAAAACCAAATAGTCCAATTAAAAATGGCCAAAAGACATGAACAGATATTTCTCCAATGATGACCTACAAATGGCCAACAGACACTTGAAAAGATGCTTAACATCACTCATCATCAGAGAAACGCAAATCAAAACCGCAATGAAATATTACCTCACACCTGTTAGAATGACTAACGTCAAAAATACAGAAAAAACAAGTGTTGACAAGGATGTTGTTGGCAAGTCATGCACTGTTGGTGGGTGTGCAAACAGGTGCGGTCACTGTGGCAAAGAGTATAGAGATTCATGAATGAATGAATGAATGAATGAATGAATGAATGAACGAATGAATGAATATCAATCAAAACTACCATATGATCCAGTAATTCCACTACTGGGTATTTACTCAAAGTATATGAAAACACTAATTTGAAAAGATATATGCACCCCTATGTTTATTGCAGCATTATTTATAATAGCCAAAGTACAGAAGCAACCCGTGTCCATCAGTGGATGAATGGATAAGGAAGTGGTGTGTGTGTATATGTATGTATGTATACACAAAATAGAATATTCGTCAGCCATAAAAAAGAATGAAATCTTGCCATTTGCAACAACATGGATGGATCTAGAGGGTATAATGCTAAGTGAAATAAGTCAGAGAAAGACAAATACCATATGATTTCACTCTATGTGGAATTTTAAAAACAAACAAAAAAGAGACAAAAAACAGACTGTTAACTATGGAGAACAAACTGATGGTTACCAAATGGGTGGTGGGTGGGGAGATGAGTATTATAGGTGAAGGGGATTAAGAGTATATTTATAGTGATGAGCACTGAGTAATGTGTAGAATTGTTGAATCACTATGTTGTATACCTGAAATTAACATAACACTGTATATTAATTATACTGGAAATTTTTTTTTTAATTTCAGGCTAGAAGTTATTAATAACAGAAAGGGAGTAGGTTGCAACAACCAAGAGATGCTTATTGGCACATGTGGAATTCTGTCAATTTTTTTATCTGAGTAGTTACATAGATATTAGACTTTATTTGTTAAAATGTGTATGTAATTTAATTGTACTTTTCTGAGTGTACATTATTTTAAAGTATTAAAAATATTAAAATTAGAAATGGACAACTCTCTTCTGGAATTTATTCTCTGATGCTTATTCTTTGTATGCCAAGAACTTTCCCTATAAGAGCACCAAGTGAGAACTTATTTATCAGAGAGTTTTCAGTTTTGATTATTTCATTTTCTAGATCTTATGAGTTTGGGGAATAGAGCCTTTGGGGCTGGCTAATTTATTGAAATCAGTAACAGCAAAACCACTGTATTTAAGTCATAGTTGTCTCTAAAGAAATGAAAAGAAGAATAAACCCAATGATGGTTTGTGGAAACCATCATTTTGTGGAAAAGTTGGAAGCTTTATGAACACTGTGAACTCTAGAATGAGGCAACAGAATGAGTGAACAAATTAGAAAAATGTAGTCCCAAACAAAGATACATCATTAAAAAAAATAAATTTTTGTTAAAAGAAAATTACATTTGTGAGCAAAACTTTCTATTCCTTTACAGAATAAGAATCAGTGATGAAGATGCTTAGCAAACAAGAATAGTTCTGAGCATTAAACCAAGAAAGCCATATGTATTAACTTTGTAGGGCTTTTGTAAGAAACAACCACAAACTGAGTGCTGTAAAACAACAAAAATTCATCATTTATATGACTGGAAACTAGAACTCTGAAATCAAGTTTGCAGAGGCATATTCTCTGTTAGCTTTTGGTGATTGACAGCAATCTTTGGTGTTCCTTGACTTGTGTCTCTATAACTCCAGTCTGCCTTCATGATCACATGGCCTCTTTGTGTGTCTCTGTCTTCATATGGCATTCTTCTCTGTGTGCATATCTGTCTCTGTGTCTTTCTCTTGTTTTTATAATGATACCTGTCATACTGGATTAAGGGTACATCCTATTCCAGTATAATTTCATCTTAATTACATCTGCAAAGATGCTATTTCCAAATAAGGTTACATTCACAGGTACCAGTGGTTAGGACTTCTAAATATATTTTGGGGACATGCAATTCAATGCACAAAAAGTGGGGTTTTTATAACCTTAACTATAATTATGAAAAATGAGCTTTCATGTTTAGAAATTTGTTAGTTGCTAGCTATTCTTTATTTGAACAAGTAACTTATACTGTAATTACAGTATTAAAATTTTCTAATATTCACACATAGCAGAAACATATATATATATATATCACTAATATAGAATTTAGATCCTGATTTTACCTCTAAATGACCATAAAGATCCTTGGAAACTCATTTTACCTGGTAACTTAGTAGCCTAACAAAAAGGAGACGGATGAGTAGAGGGAGTGATTAGTGCTGATTTCAAAAAACTTTGGTGGTCGAATGAGAAAATAAACTAGAAAATGTAAAATGTGCAGTACAGTTGAAACTATTTGAAATCAAAGATAAAATTTCCAGTGTCCATTATACTTTTTTAAAATTTAATTTTATTATGTTATGTTAGTCACTATACAGTACATCATGAGTTTTTGATGCAGTGATCCATGATTCATTGTTTTCTTATAACACCCAGTGCTCCATGCAGTATGTGCCCTCCTTAATACCCATCACCGAGCTAACCCACCCCCCCACCCCCATCCCCTCTAAAACCCTCAGTTTGTTTCTCAGAGTCCATAGTCTCTCATGGTTCATCTCTCCATCTGATTTCCCCCCCCTTAAATTTTCCCTTCCTTCTCCTAATGTCCTCCATGCTATTCCTTATGTTCCACAAATAAGGGAAACCATATGATAATTGACTTTCTCTGCTTGACTAGTTTCACTTAGCATAATCTCCTCTGGTCCCATCCATGTTGATGTTGATGTAAAAGTTGGATATTCATCCTTTCTGATGGCTGAGTAATATTCTTTTGTATATATGGACCACATCTTCTTTATCCATTAATCTGTGGAAGGGCATCTCGGCTCTTTCCACAGTTTGGCTATTGCGGACATCGCTGCTATGAACACTGGGGTGCTTATGGCCCTTCTTTTCACTACATCTGTGTCTTTGGGGTAAATACCCAGTAGTGCAATTGCTGGGTCATAGGGTTGCTCTATTTTTAATTTTTGAGGCACCTCCACACTGTTTTCCAAAGTGGCTATACCAACTTGCATTCCCACCAACAGTGTAAGATATGGGTTCCCCTTTCTCCACAACCTCTCCAGCATTTGTTGTTTCTTGCCTTGTCAATTTTTGCCATTCTAACTGGTGTAAGGTGGTATCTCAGTGTGGTTTTGATTTGAATTTCCCTGATGGCTAATAATGATGAACACTTTTTCATGTGTCTGTTAGCCATTTGTATGTCATCTTCAGAGAAGTGTCATGCTGTCTGCCCATTTTTTGACTTGATTATTTGTTTTTTGGGTGTTGAGTTTGAGAAGTTATTTATAGATTTTGGATATCAGCCCATTATCTGTAGTGTCATTTGCAAATACCTTCTCCCATTCTGTGGGTTGCCTCTTTGTTTTGTTGACTGTTTCCTTTGCTGTGCAGAAGCTTTTTATCTTGATGAAGTCCCAAAAGTTCATTTTTGCTTTTGTTTCACTAGCCTTTGGAGATGTATCTTGAAAGAAGTTGCTGTGGCTGAGGTCGAAGAGATTACTGACTATGTTCTTCTCTAGGATTTTAATAGGTTCCTGTCTCACATTGAGGTCTTTCATCCATTTTGAGTTTATCTTTGTGTAGGGTGTTAGAGAATGGTCGAGTTTCATTCTTCTGCATGTGGCTGTCCAATTTTCCCAGCACCATTTATTGAAGAGACTGTCTCTTCAGGAAATCCATTGCATATTTTTTCCTGCTTTGTCAAAGATTATTTGACCATAGAGTTGAGGGTCCATATCTGGGTTCTCTATTCTGTTCCATTGGTCTATATGTCTGTTTTTGTGCCAGTACCATGCTGTCTTGGTGATCACTGCTTTCTAATATAGCTTGAAATCGGGCAATGTGATGCCCCCAACTTTGTTTTTCTTTTTCAACATTTCCTTGGTGATTTGGGGTCTTTTCTGATTCCATACAAATTTTAGGATTGTTTGTTCCAGCACTTTGAAAAATGTCATTGGAATTTTGATTGGGATGGTGTTGAAGGGATAGATTGCTCTGGGTAGCTTAGACATTTTAACAATGTTTATTCTTCCGATCCATGAGCATGGAATGTTTTTCCATCTTTTTGTGTCTTCAATTTCTTTTATGAGTGTTCTGTAGTTCCTAGAGTATAGATCCTTTACCTCTTTGGTTAGGTTTATTCTGACATATCTTATGGTTTTTGGTGCTATTGTAAATGGAATCGTTTCTCTAATTTCTCTTTCTATAGTTGCATTGTTAGTGTAAAGAAAGCACCTGATTTCTGTGCATTGATTTTGTATCCTGCCACATTACTGAATTGCTGTATGAGTTTTAGTAATTTAGGGGTGGAGACTTTTGGATTTTCCACATTAAGTATCTGTCATCTGCGAAGAGAGAGAGTTTAACTTATTCTTTGGCAATTTGAATACCTTTTACTTCTCTTTGTTGTCTAATTGTTGTTGCTAGGACTTCTGGTACTATGTTGAACAGTAGTGGCAAGAGTGTGCATTGTTGTCCTGTTCCTGATCTTAAGGGAAAGGCTCTCATCTTTTCCCCAATGAGGATGATATATGCTGTGGGTTTTTCGTGGATGGATTTTATGAACTTGAGGAATGTTCCCTCAATCCCTATACTCTGAAGAGTTTTAGTCAGGAAAGGATGCTGTATTTTGACAAAAGCTTTTTCTGCATCAATTGAGAGGACCATATGGTTCTTCTCTCTCCTCTTATTAATGTTTTCTATCAAATTGATTGATTTGCAAATGTTGAACCACCCTTGCATCCCGGGGATAAATCCCACTTGGTCGTGGTGGATGATCCTTTTAAAGTATTGTTGGATCCTATTAACTAGGATTTTGTTGAGAATTCTGGAATCCATATTCATCAGGGATATCGGTCTGAAATTCTCCTTTTTGATGAGGTCTTTGCCTGGTTTGGAGATTAAGGTAATGCTGGCCTCATAGAATGAGTCTGAAAGCTTTCCTTCTGTTTCTAATTTTTGAAACAGCTTCAGTAGAATAGGTATTATTTCTTCTTTGAATGTTTGGTAGAATTCCCCAGGGAATCCATCAGGCCCTGGACTCTTGTTTTTTGGGATGATTTTGATCACTGCTTCATTCTCATTACTGGTTATTGGCCTATTCAGGTTGTCAGTTTTTTCCTGTTTCAGTCTTGGCAGTTTATAGGTTTCCAGGAAGGCATCCATTCCTTCTAGGTTGCTCAATTTATTGGCATAGTTGTTGATAATAATTTCTAATAATTGATTCTATTTCCTTGGTTTTAGTCATGATCTCTCTCCCCTTTCATTCATAATTTTATTAATTTGGGTCCTTTCTCTTTTCTTTTGGATAAGTCTGGCCAGTGGTTTATCGATCTTATTCTTTCAGAGAACCAGCTTCTAGTTTCATTGATCTGATCTACCATGTTTCTGGTTTCTAATTCATTGATCTCTGCTCTAATCTTGCGTGGCTAAGGCATCATTTGTTGCTTTTTCTCTAGTTCTTTAAGGTGTAAAGTTAGTTGGTGAATTTGGGATTTTTCTATTTTTTTGAGTGAGGCTTGGATGGCTATGTATTTCCCCCTTAGGACTGCCTTTGCAGTATCCCATAGGTTTTGGACCGATGTGTTTTCGTTCTCATTGGTTTCCATGAATTGTTTAAGTTCTTCTTTGATTTCCTGGTTGACCCAAACATTCTTGAGCAGAGTGGTCTTTAGCTTCCAAGTGTTTGAATTTCTGCCAAATTTTTTCTTGTGATTGAGTTCCATTTTTTGAAGCATTATGATCTGAGAATATGCAAGGAATAATCTTAGTCTTTTGGTATCAGTTGAGACCTGATTTGTGACCCAGTATGTGGGCTATTCTGGAGAAAGTTCCATGTGCGCTCAAGAAAAATGAGTATTCTCTTGTTTTAGGGTGGAATGTTCTGTAAATATCTATGAGGTCCATCTGGTCCAGTGTGTCATTCAAAGCTCTTGTTTCTTTATTGATTTTCTGCTTAGATGATCTGTCTATTGCTGCGAGTGGAATATTGAGCTCTCCTACAATTAACGTATTGTTATCAATATGACTCTTTATTTTGGTTAACAGTTGGTTTATGTAGATGGCTGCTCCCATGTTGGGGGTGTAGATATTTACAATTGTGAGATCTTCTTGTTGGATAGACCCTTTAAGAATGATATAGTGTCCGTCTGTGTCTCTAACTACAGTCTTTAGTTTAAAATCTAATTTGTCTGATATAAGAATTGCTACCTCAGCTTTCTTTTGAGGTCTGTTGGCATGGAAGATGGATCTTCATCCCTTCACTTTCAGTCTGGATGTAGCTTTAGGTTCAAAATGAGTCTCTTGTAGACAGCATATGGATGGGTCCTGTCTTTTTATCCAGTCTACAACCCTGTGCCATTTTATGGGAGCATTTAGACCATTTATGTTGAGAGTGATTCTTGAAAGATATAAATTCATTGTCATGTTGCCTGTAAAGACCTTGTTTCTATAGATTGTCTCTGTGAATCTCTGTTCTATATCACTCTTGGGGCCTTTCTCCTTTTATAGAACTCCTCTTAAAATTTCTTGCAGGGCCGGCCTAGTGGTCACATATTCTTTCAGTTTCTGCTGGTCTTGGAAGCTCTGCATCTCTCCATCCATTCTAAATGACAGCCTTGCCAGATAAAATATTCTTTTTTTTAAAAAAAAAATTTTTTTAAGATTTTATTTATTTATTTGAGAGAGAGAGAATGAGAGACAGAGAGCAGGAGAGGGAGGAGGGTCAGAGGGAGAAGCAGACTCCCTGCTGAGCAGGGAGCCCAATGCGGGACTTGATCCCGGGACTCCAGGATCATGACCTGAGCCGAAGGCAGTCGCTTAACCAACTGAGCCACCCAGGCGCCCTCCAGGTAAAGTATTCTTGGCTGCATGTTCTTCTCGTTTAGTACCCTGAATATGTCTGGCCAGCCCTTTCTGGCCTGCCAGGTCTCTGGGGATAGGACTGATGTTATTCTGATGTTCCTTCCTCTGTATGTAAGGAATCTCTTCCCCTTAACTTCCCTTAAGATGGTTTCCTTGGTTCTAAGATTTGTGAGTTTTAGTATTATATGCTGGGGTGTTGGCCTGTTTTCCTTGATCTTGGGAGGGGTCCTCTTTGCCTCTGGGACACAAATGTTAGTTTCATTCCCCAGATTAGGGAAGTTCTCAGCTATAAGATTTGCTCAAATATATCTTCTAGTCCTCTCTCTCTCTCCACCCCCTCAGGGATCCCACTAATTCTGACATTGGAACATTTGATGGTGTCACTTATTTCTCTGATTCTATTTTCATGGATTCTTTTTTTTTTTTTTTTAAGATTTTATTTATTTATTTGAGAGAGAATGAGAGAGAGCACATGAGAGGGGTTAGGGTCAGAGGGAGAAGCAGACTCCCTGCTGAGCAGGGAGCCTGATGCAGGACTCAATCCAGGGACTCCAGGATCATGACCTGAGCCGAAGGCAGTCACTTAACCAACTGAGCCACCCAGGCGCCTCTATTTTCATGGATTCTGAGTTGTTTTTCCCTGGCTTCCTCTTTTCTCTTTTTGTCTATTAATTCGTCTTCTAGGTCACTAATTCGTTTTTCTACCTCTCTTACCCTAGCTGTTAGGTTATCTAGATTAGATTGGATCTCATTGATAGCATTTTTAAATTCTGCCAATTCAGCTTTCATTTCTGCCCTTACAGACTCTATGTTGCCATTAATTGATTTCTCCATTCTAGCTATTGTCTTCACAATTGCTACCCTGAATTCCATCTCCGACATCTTGGTTATATCTGTATCCATTTGTAAATCTGTGACAGATGTCACAGTCTCTGAGTCTTTCCTATTTTGGGGGTTCCTTCTCCTAGTCATTCTGTTGAGGGGTGGTTGAGGGAATGTAGAGTCCAAATTACTGACTGCAACCCAAGCAAAATGCACCTGTCTTATAGGGACCTTAGGGTTGCTGGCCTCTTGTTCTCTCAGCCTGTCTTCTGGGGGAGGGGCCTGCCACACTGCTACTCAGACAACCTTATTTGGGCAGAGTTGCCCTGCCCCCTGTGGCAGGGGATGGACTTAGTGAAAACCGGTTTGGGGGGGCTTTTGTTCTCTGGCGGCTTTCCCTGGTGGCTTTCCCCATCTCTTCTGAGAGGAGCAGAAGAGATCATTTCCAACCCTCTGCCTCAGAGCAGAGAGATCGCAGTCTGTTCTTCAGTGAGCTCTCCAGGCTGCACTATCTCTGTTTCTATCTGTGCTGGTATAAACTGCAGCATCCTGGGTTGTGCGCCCCTCAGCAGTGCTCCCAGTCCTTGCCTCCACGTCTCAGCAAGTCTCTGCCCTTTGTGCTTCTAAAACTGCCAGCTGCCCCCAGTTCCCACGCATGGCTCTGCCACTCCGGGTTTCCGTCAGGGGGGCTGCCCTA
The DNA here is from genome assembly GCF_029215605.1 of Mirounga angustirostris. Taxonomy (NCBI): domain Eukaryota; kingdom Metazoa; phylum Chordata; class Mammalia; order Carnivora; family Phocidae; genus Mirounga; species Mirounga angustirostris. The sequence continues at coordinate 41,210,719 of NW_026991718.1, read as the reverse complement.
AAGTCCTTTCCCTGTCACTACCTGTCTGCGAGTCTGTGCCCAGTCCCCAGCGAGGGAGGCTTTCACTCACCAGTGGTTAGGATCTCCACGGCTCCCTCTCCTTTCCATTTATCCTCCGATATCTGTCCGCAGAATCACGGCTCCCCGCTTCATACCTCGAATCCAACTGCTGGCAATATTCTGTTTGTAGAGATCCAGATCTGTCTTCTTACATCTCAGGCTGATTCCATGGGTGTTCAGAGTGGTCTGGTAGATATCCAGCTCAATTCTGGGACTGGTTGGAATAGGGTCCCCTACTCATCCACCATCTTTTCAGCTCTCCCTCTGTTATACTTTAAAGATATTTACTTGTTATGTCTTACAAGATCTAATTTAGAGACATGACCACATAAGGGGATATGCTGCTTCCTATTCTTCCAATGACCCAGATACTCAAATTACACTCTCAGGAATGCCTGCAAGAGAAAAAGGGGGCCAAAAACCTATAATTATCAATATTTTCTTCCTATGTAGTTTGGTTTCTGTACATTGAATGATTTCATTTTTCAGTGTTTTAAAATTAGCTTCTATTTGAATATTTAAATTGCTAGAGTTGTGGCTTTCCTCCCTTCTTGAATTGTAGAGATGTTATTTATTTATTTATATAATGGTACATATACAGCCACTTCTGTGTATTACATACCTAGCAAAATTAGGTGTCATTGAACCTCTATCGTCTAATGAGATCTAAAAGCAGCTTCCTGGGAGTTGGGATATTTGTTCAAAAAGTACAAACACTTAGTCTGTCTGTTTTTTTGGTTTCTTTGCTTGTTTTTTTTTTTCTTTTTCTTTGTCCTGACCCAAAGCTCAGACTCTTAAGATCAAAGGTGAAGGAAATTGAGCACTGCATTTCCCAGATTACAGTCATGGAGAAAGTAGAGCTTTGTTCTCACATGGCCCAGCTCAACACTCACCATTGTGATATGTAACTTAATGTTTATGAATCTCAGTTTTCTTATTTTCAGAAAAAAAAAGAAAATGTCTTCTATTGCTAAGCAACTGTGAAAAATAAATTACATGCCATAAAAAGTGCCTGACACAGAGCAGGCAATCGTTAAATGCTAGTTTCCTTCATTTTTTCCACTTTCTTCAATCAGTTCACTTTTTCTGCTCTGGCAACCACTACTAACTGCCTTGTCTCACACTTTTCATGTTGTGTAATAAAGTTCAATTTGTTTTGCTTATAATTATTGGAAATTGTGTAATCAACATAAAAACGATATTCAGATTTTGTTCCCTTCAGGATTCTTTTTTAAAAAATGTATCACCAGGATGCCTGTTAAGAAACCAACTGTGAAAATTTTAACTGTAAGGAAGACTGAAATAGCTCTAACTGTACAATGAGCAGCTTCTACCCAGTGGGTGGAACTTTATGGAAGTTAAATCATTGCCACACAATGGCTGGACAGCATGAATGAAGGAAAAGGATAGCTTATTTGGATGTACAACAGCAGTAGATCATAGTGGATGTCTGATACAGTTTTTTCTACATTAAATAGGGCCTTGTCACTGAAAGCTTAATATTTGCTGTATGTTTAAGGCTCTCCTAAAAATTCTTATAATTTAACTTTTTTTTTTTAACTTGTTTCATAAGCAGAAGTCATCAAACTTTTTTTTTTCTATAAAAGGCCAGACAGGATATATTTTAGGCTCTGTGGGTACTATAATTTGTCGTAAAACTGTTCAACTCTGCTTTTAAAGAGTAGAAAAAGCCATACATATGGCTTATATAAACAAATGTGGTGGGTCCTAATAACATTTTATTCACAAAATAGTTGGTGGGTTAGATTTGGCTTGAAGGCCATGGTTTGTCAATCTCTGCTCTAAAATATATTTTAAAAAAGCAGAATTAGTTTTAAGCAAGGGGTTCTCTTTATAGCATATTAGAAAGCTTATGCATTATGAATCTGGTGGTCTTATGTTCCATTAACCATCCTTTATCACCTGATTTTCCTTGGAGTGACTATTTAATATTAAAGCTGTTTGGTATGTAATATATGTCAAAAAACATAGCTCCATATAGATAAGAGTTCTTTCTGGTAATGAACATCTTCTACAAAAAATGATATTGACTACCTGAATGTCTTCAGGTCTTCATTTGCTTCCCAGGGCACTGAAAGCAGGTTCAGAGTGAAGGGATTTATATGACTCAGATCCAGCCAATCAGAATTTCTCATCTCTGAATCTCAGTGTGTAATGCAGAAATGGTGATATAATCTGTTCTAGGTCAAGTCATCCCTAGGATGTTCTTGACGTTGTTACTAAATTTAGGAAATGCAATGTAATTACGTTTTATGAGAAATGAAAGGATACAGTTACTTGAAGCACTCCCCTCTGTGATAGAAACCGTAAGACAGGAAAGAAAAACCGGGGAAATCAGTAGAGCCCTGATATTAACATTTATATCCTGGATCCAGTTACATCCTAAGCTAGTTTTTACTTTTATTTATTTATTTTTGTCTTCTTAAATATGAGTATGAATTATGTTTCTATGTTTGAAATAAAGGTATTTAGTAATAAGCCTTTATATTATTATTTTTGCTAAGATCCTGTCTTCTCTAAATGCACAGATAGGCCTGGGAAATACAACATACTGGTATATCAGTGGTGGGGTCATAAAATCTGTCCATAAAGCTTGCACTCACATCCTAGGTCAGCCACTTCTGAGTTTGCAACCTTATACACATTATTTAACCTCCCTTTTTTTTAAAAAAAAATCTTCATTCCTTCATATGACTGACATGTGTTGTTATAAAGATAAATTGAGTAAGTGGGTATAATTATAGCTGACACAGAGCAAGCACCCCAAAATTTTTATCTGTAATTATTACTCGTTTATACTTTATGGAGAAAGTTTTCCTCAAACCCCTTGTGCTAAAAAGGTTGTTATAAGGAGGCCAAGATTAGAGCTGCAGGTAATAGACATAAGTGGGGAAGTCTGCAAGTGAAGATTAGATCACAGAGAACATGGGCACATTGGGTGCAAGGAGGACCACTTTCTGATAGTCATGATGTTGCCTGTAGTTTGTAAAGTGGAAAGCACACTGTGTTTGCATGAACCTATTCTAGCTATACTGCACATATGTGTTCATACATAAAAGTGAACATTTCAAATATGCATGCAGATATGCTTAAAAGAACAAAACGCCACATAAAATCATACCAAATAAGCTAACCAAGCAAAAGGTCCACAGAATCCAATATAAATTTGTTGAATTAAATGCCTTTATTTAAAAAATTGTTTTTTTTTTGTTTTTGATTTTATTATGCTATGTTAATCACCATATATCATTAGTTTTTGATGTAGTGTTCCATGATTCATTGTTTGTGTATAACACCCAGTGCTCCATGCAGTACGTGCCCTCTTTAATACCCATCACCAGGCTAACCCATCCCCTCACCCCCCTCCCCTCTAGAACCCTCAGTTTGTTTCTCATAGTCCATAGTCTCTCAGGGTTCGTCTCCCCCTCCGATTCCCCCCCCTTCATTCTTCCCTTCCTGCTATCTTCTTCTTTTTTTTTTTTTTAAGATAATGTATTATTGTTTCAGAGGTACAGATCTGTGATTCATCAGTCTTGCACAATTCACAGTGCTCACCATAGCACATACCCTCCCCGATGTCTATCACCCAGACACCCCATCCCTCCCACCACCCACCACTCCAGCAACCCTCAGTTTGTTTCCTGAGATTAAGAATTCCTCGTATCAGTGAGGTCATATGATACATGTCTTTCTCTGAAAATTGTTTTAAATTTTAATTTTAAATACCAGTTGCATGACTGAATTCAAACTCCGTGTTTCAAATAAGTACACTTTTAGTCAGAGCCCTAAGGAAGACCTCCAACTTGTATCGGCATTCCTACTCAAAGTTGTGTCCATAAACAATTGCTGAACCACAGATATTTAAAGATTTACATGTTTTTACAGCATTTTGACACAAAAACTTATAAAATGAATCTAATAATAAAAACCATGGACTTGTATTTTCTATAGTTTTGTCTTTAATTTTAATAGTAATTTTGTCTTGTTCTACAGAAATTACTCATACATGACCAATTGATGTTTAGGGGTGGGGGACAGATTTTTTACCACCAATAATTTAAGAATCGTTGCTGTAGGGCGTGAGATGGTGCTGAGGTGAGCATAGGAAAATTCAAGGCAGAATTGGCATCTATTGCCAGAGGTTGCGCTGCTTCCCAAGGGGCAATTGTTATGCCCATTCAGCATACCCAAGTAGCATTCATGAGTAGCCCTTCATCCACTGCATGTTACAAGCCAGTGAAGTAGAAATGCTGCTGGGAAACCAGTTCCAGGGAAGGAGATTGCCAGCAGGCAGATTCAGAAAGCTGAGGTCTTTTTTTATTTTTTTTTTAAAGATTTTATTTATTTATTTGACAGAGAGAGACACAGTGAGAGAGGGAACACAAGCAGGGGGAGTGGGAGAGGGAGAAGTAGGCTTCCTGCTGAGCAGGGAGCCCCATGTGGGGCTCGATCCCAGGACCCTGGGACCAAGACCTGAGCCAAAGGCAGACACTGAACGACAGAGCCACCCAGGTGCCCCAAAAGCTGAGGTCTTCAGAAAGGAGAAAAGCCATCTCCACAAAAACCTATTAATTAGTTTTAAGAGGGGAAATCGGGAAAATTTGTGGGATATCAGGATTGAATTAAAACTTGAAGTATACCTAAGCCTGTGGGTTGGGCATTTTTCTATGCTGACTTTGAAAATTTCTGTGGATAGAATTACTGTAGCTTCTCCTCAAAAATACAGTTTCTTCTCATGATCTGCTCAGAGGAGCTTGAAAGGATCCAGGCTAGGGTGTAGAGCCTCTCATCTCAAATGTTCTTTGGGGAAGTTTTATTCACATCTAAGCACAAGTAAGTGTAGGTGATGTTAACTTTCCAGCAAAATTGCAAGGTTACAAGGAAAGTTTTACAAGTAAGCCAAGTGTCATTTCTCTAACTTTACCAATGGACAGAGTTTTAAAGTTCCAACATACAAAAAATAATTTTTGTTTATACAGAACATCGAAAATCTCACGAAATTATGTTTCAAGTTACTGAAATAACTTGTATAAGAACATGAACTTGTAAAGTTACTGAAATAGGAAAATGGCTTTGGATTATACATAATTCCAAAGTTTAAAGATCATAGGCAAAGTTTTACCACTATAATATTATAGTAGCCCAGGTTAAGAGGTAAAGTGACAAAAATCTCGTTCCCATATATTTGCCTCAGTCAGTAGCAAGCCCTGTCTGTCTCCCCCAGCACCCTTGGACTGGTTTTGCCTTCCTACCTGCCTTCTCTATTTTTCTCTGTATCTGTAACTTCATACGTTTTCCTTCCTTTCTCTTTTCTTTTTTTTCTTTCTTTTTTTAAAAAACATTTTATTTATTTATTTGACAGAGACACAGCGAGAGAGGGAACACAAGCAGGGGGAGTGGAAGAAGGAGAAGCAGGCTTGTGGGGAGCCCGATGCGGGGCTCGATCCCAGGACCCTGGGATCATGACCTGAGCCAAAGGCAGACGCTTAACTGACTGAGCCACCCAGGCACCCCACTCTTTTCTTTTTATTCCTGATTAGCTTGACTCTATCCACGTTTCGTCTTTCTCCTTTAAATGACCATGTTTATAAAACTTAAAATTCTGTCTCCTTATCTCTTGTTCTATCAAATAATCAGTTCCAATATCTTATTTTTTCTAATTCTAAAAACTTAAATTTCTTTGTATTTATTTTTAAACATTCTTAGTGGCAGTACTTAACTATTTTCCCCCCTAATGTGCTCCTAGTTGTTGCATGAAGCCAATTTTTTTCTATTGCTTTCAACTTCCCTTTCACTTCATTTCCCTCAATAATCCAAATCAGACCCAAAATTGAATACTGTCATTTGGTGAATTGAGCCACCAAATTAATTAGCACAGAGGTAATCTTTAAGGAAGAGCAAGAGCAATTTTATGAACATCAATAAAATAAGCCATATTAAATAAAAGAATTATTTGCTAACACTCCAGGGGCTTATTTGAACAAATTCCCATCTTTAAAAGTACGTATCTCTGTCATTCTACTCTGTTGCTCCTATTTGAAACATTTTTAAAGTTATAAATAGGAAAAAAATGATCTGCTATATAGCTCCATAGTATTGATCTTCCTCCTGTGTAATTGACACATTTTCTTACAAAACACTTCTTGGATTGCATTACTCTGTTTGATTTGTGCAGATCCCATAGATTTGTGCAATTCTATACAAGATCAGAATGAGCGTAATATTCATAAAAACTTCCATATTTTAAAGCAATTTTAAAAAGTCATTTTGCTGCTTCTACTCCTTTATTTGACTTACTGATAAGAGCCGTATATCTAAATGTTGGGCTGTTTTCTCAGTATTTTAGATGCTGTTCATCTTAAGAAAATATCAAAGATTATATAAACAAAATAGTCATTATAAATAATTTTTATGGTTCATATTCAGACTAATGTAATCAGTTTACCTCTGGATAAGTCACACAGTATCTGACATTTTGAATAATACCTAATGAGGTATTTCTGATCATTAAAATTCATTTTCCAGCATACTAAAGTGCAAATCATGTGCTTAGTGCAGACATGGGATTCCATTTTCAAGGTGGCTCAGGCCAGCCTCCATTTCCTAACTGATTTAGTATGTGGGCTAAGGTTTTGACTACAAACAACATGTCTGATTTGATTTTACAATAGTGTGGAAAAAATAACATATTAGCAAGATGTAATGTTTGGTTTAGTGCTATAAGCTCTTTCCCTTATTTAAATAAAAGTTGATTTGTATGTATTTTTTTTTTTTTTTGAGAGAGAGAGTGAGTTGGGGGGAGGGGCAGAAGGAAAGGGAGAGAGAGAATCTCAAGATTGGTGGGGCTCAATCTCAGGACCCTGAGATCATGACCTGAGTTGAAATCAAGAGTTGGATGGTAAAAACATGGAGCTGCCCAGGTGCCCCTGATTTGTATATATTTTTAATTATGTTCCCTGCACAAAGAAGTATTGTGATGATGTGTTCATTTTGTTATAGACATGGCTCTCTGTATGCAGAAACACAGTTCTTGTATGTGGACCATTGGCATCAAGATAATCCTGACTAGTTAAAAAGTCAAATTCTTCAAGCTATGTATGAGTAGAATCTGCCATATTCTTACCCGTCGCCAAACATTAGTAATACATACAGTGTTATACACAGTTCATCAACCTCAAGTTTTATTAGAGTTTCTCCTTAGGTTTCCTAAGTTAAAGAATTTAACTAGAAAAAGCAATGTATTTCTTTTTCTTGTCTTCTTGTTTTTAATTCAAACAGCTTAATAATATTTTAACTATATTTACAGTGAAAGGCTGTGCATTAGGAAGCCTTCAGGCCCAATTACAGTGAAACTAGGAGTGCAGGCATATTACCATTTTCAATGCACTGTGAATGTCAGAGCCCTTGTGTTAGATTGTATTGAGTCTGGTTTGACCATGTGACTTGAGTGGACTACTGGAATGTGAAAGGACTGTTGCTTTAGCCTAGACCCAGAATGAAAGACATAGGTATTAGATCTCACCTTGATGTACAACCTGGAGAAGAGCCACCACGTGAAACCCGCAGACTCTTACATAATTTGTTGCAAGCCACTGAAATTTTTGAGATTGCATTGCTTTGAGTGCCATTGCGGCCGGCGTTGAGCAACATAGTTCCCGTCTGTGAGGGCTTCCACACAGCTGGCTTTACTTTCTGTGTGCTGTGAACACAGCTTTCAACCATAGCATATTGGAAAGTTTTTAAACAAAGAACTACATGATAATAAATATAATTGGACCAATTATATTACTCATCCTTTGTACAGCTCTTTAGTATTGCTTAATATAATGTTTGAACCCAGCCTGCCATTGGTAATAAAGGGCCAGGAGTTAAAATACCCACTTCTGGGGCGCCTGGATGGCTCAGTCAGTTAATCGGCTGCCTTCAGCTCAGGTCATGATCCCAGGGTCCTGGGGCTGAGCCCTGCGTTGGGCTTCCTGCTCAGCAGGGAACCTGTTTCTCCCTCTCCCTCTGCCTGCTGCTCTGCCTACTTGTGCTCTCTCTCTATCTCTCTGTCAAATAAATAAAATCTTTAAAAATAAAAAAAACCCATGCCATCCTATTAAAATAAAAAAAAATGAAATGTCCACTTCCCACCAATGTGAGTACACTAAGAAAATCATTTTACTCAATATAATTTTTGTTCCTGTTTTCTTTGTTGGATAAGATATTTAAGTTAACTCCATCCTACAGCTACTATATTAGGGAGCTGAGAAAATAACAAAGAGCAATGCTGTGTCCTGTTTCTTAGGAGCTCAGAGATTAGTTGTAGAGAAAGGTATGCGAGAACAGTTACATCTCAGAGAACTGAGTATTCTATAAAAGAAATATGGAACTTTTTATGGAAAGCCATGAAGCAAAAGGCCCACTTAGCTAAAGAACAGGAAACTATAAAACATACATAGTGGCATTTCCAGGGGAATCAAACTATGACATAGAAGGTGTGAGCAAACCTTGGTCACATGAAGTGTGACATTTTGGGGACCTTTGTGCAATTGGCAGTTTCTAAAATTGGGGTCTGACATGAGGAGGAGCTTGAAAGGGGCAGAAGATGAGACTTCAAGAAAGACTGGGATCAATTTTCTTTCTCGGATAAATGAGAAAATAGTCAAAGAAGATTTTTAAAATAAAATATTATTGATTAAAACTTTTAAGTGGGGAAGGATTGAAAAGAGTTCCATTTTACAAAAATGATTATTGGTGAAGTTTTGAAAGATGACCTAGAGTTGAGGGATAGTTGTGTTGGGAATATCTTCTGTGAAATAGTTGGGATGAGCTATGTCTTGGCAATTCAAGTAAAACATGGCATGGGGGAATAGAGACAGGCAGAGCCCAAAGGCTTTGTGTGGTGGGGTAAGGAGTACTTTGTGGCTAATGAGATGAAGTAAATGAAGAAAGAACTAAATCATTGGCAAGAACCTTTGGGTTCCTTTCTGAGTTAGCAGGTGGACGAGGTATTGGTTTTCTAGGACGGCCATAACACCATACCAAAATACAAGTGGCTTCAACAACAGTAATTTTTTCCTCACAGTTCTGTGGGCTGAAGGTCCAAAATCAAAGTGTTTGCTGGGGTATTTTCTCTGAGGCCTCTTTCCTTGGCTTGCGGAAGGCCATTCTCTTGTTGCCTCCTCCCAGTATTCCCTCTGTGCAGGAATGCCCTCGGAATCTCTGTGTATGTCTTAATTTCCTCTTATAAGGACATCAGTCAGACTGAATTAGTGAAGAGTGTTCATTTTGACTATATTACTTCTTTAACGGCCCCTATCTCAAAATAAAGTCATACTTTGCGGTACTTACCTGGTGTTTGGGACTTCAACATATGAATTTGTGGGGGTAGGGAAAGGACCCAGTTCTGTCCATAATAGACAATGACATGGTAAAATAAGCCAGAACACACAAAAACAATTACAGCTAATTTTTTAAAGAAGTGTAATTCAGGACTCTTTACTTATACAAATAAAAAATTTAAATATGTTTGGTATGACTGGTATGTATAGTTCTGAAGATCAGAAACATGGTAAGGACTGGTGGGAATCATCAGCTACTGTGACTTGAATCCATGAGAATAAAAGTTAATATCCCAATGAGGACAAAATCTTGGTGAAACAGCATATTGGGCCAAGGGAAAACAAAAGTAGAATCACATAAATATGAGATACGGTTGGGAGTAAGCTCACTGCATGGTATGGTTTAGCTACCAGTAAACAGGTATTCTTACAAGGAAAGAGGCTCATGCTGCACTTTGTACTGGCCATGTCACTTCCATTTTAACATGTTTAATAGGTACCATCCTTTAAGGGGAGCACAGAGAGGCTGGAGATTTATTTTGAGAATAGCATAAAATTCAAAACATTAATTCTCTTTCACTGAGGCCATAGTTATTTAATTTTGTTCAACCAGTATTGTATCACATTATATGCTAAGCTACCATTTACAATAACCTGAGCTTTCTTGGAGTTTATAGTGTAATGATGGAAGAGTCATTAATCAGAAAGTCCCATAACTAAAAGTTAAATTACATTGTGTCAAAGGGTAGGGATAAAAAATACATATTATGCAGGCCTATACTAGGGGGATTTATCTTAAGGAGATCAGAGAAGGCTTCCACACACATACAAAAAAGTGAATTAATCATGTATCTCTTAAAATGAATATTGAAGGAAAGTAGGAATGTTTTACTTCTGGAAGAGATTCCAAGATACATATTTTCTGTCTTGAAATAATTGACCAACTGTCTCCTCAAAGAGTCTTTCTCTTAGTTATATTTCCAAAGTGTAACATGGTAACAAATACCTTGATATTACAGGGGGGAAATTTTCATCTTGATATGACTGAAGTGGGGCTCCTAATTTAGAAGAGCTGAATTTGAGGGTCAAAATCAGAGGAAAGGAACATACAGAGGGTCATATAAGAAGGAGAGATTTTTACTAATCTACTGAAAGCTAGAATCCTAAGCTTCCCAAGGTACCTCATTTACTGTAAAAAGAGGAAACGTTGGAGCAATTGGATGTAATAGTCTCACTGATTGTAAATGGAGAGGAGGTACTATGGTTCATTTTGTGTAGGGGTGGGGAAGAATTCCTCTCTAGTATGGAGGGATAATTGTGCTTCCTACAGGCACCGGGTGAAGGAAGGTGGAAAAAGAACTAAGAAGATGTTCAGCAGGATTACTAAGTGAGCCAACAGAACTCAGATGAGAGAGTAAGTATTCTAAAATACTGTCATAGACACCAAAGTGTCACAGTTACTTGAGGCGTTTAGATAACAGGATAAATATATCAGTGGTCCTACCATCAAAGAGTTCCCAGTTTAGTGGGGAGAAAATGCAGGATATAGTAAGAACAGGGACATGTGCTTAATGCAACACGGTCATATGCACAGGGAACATTTAGACTGAGAAAAGTTCTTCTAGAGATGACAACTAAACTGATTCTTGAAGAACTATGTAGGATGGTCTGAATTTTTAGGTCTCTCCCCATCCCAAATTCATATGTTGGAAACTTCTCCCCCAAAGAGGTACTGATAGGAGGTAGGGCCTTTGGATGGTGATGAGGTCATGAGGGTAGAACCCACATGGGTGGAATTAGTGCCCTTATAAAAGAGGGCTGATGGAGTTCCCTAACTTTCTTCTACTATATGAGGACAAAGTGAAGAAGTTGGTCATCTGCAACCTGAAAGAGGGCTTTCACCAGAACCTGACCATGCTGGCACCTTGATCTTGGACTTACAGGCTCCAAAACTGTGAGGAATGAATTTCTGTTATTTATAAGCTACCCAATCTATAGTATTCTGCTGTGGCACCCAAATAGACTAAGACAGGTATGCCGGCCAATGAGATGGGAGATGAAATTACAGACAGAGGAGACAATATAAGCATTATCTTGCCACGAGATACATCATGACATGCTGGAAAGTAAGAGAAAATAAGCATTGTTGGAAAATTAAGCAGTTGGCAGGTAATGCTCACCTTCCCCTTCCAAAAAAGGAGATGAGAAGTTGAGTGGAGACAGAAACACTGCCAAGAACCATGTCTTGAGATAAGCTGTGGAAACTTCTGCACCTTTATAACTTCTACAAGTTTGTTGTTTGTGTTGTTTTTTATCCCCACATTGAATAGCATGAAGACTTGACAATTATAGCAACAACGCATGTTTGCATTCTTATGCTTAGGAACAGAAGAATGGGTAAAGTGAAGAGACTGTTTCTCTCTGTATGGAAGAAGGATGTGTTTAATAGCTGTGTCATGATGCAAAAGAAAATAGGCTGAATCCTTTGGGCTTCAGGAAGAACAAGATAATTTTTAAAAGGCATCCAAATCTATGCAAAGGGACTTTTGGGCAAAAGGGTAGTTCAGACTAACCAGCCAGTTATCAACTATGTAAATGTCTTAAATAGTATCCAGCTTCTGCCTTCTTTTATCCTTGGTTTCTCTATATATTTTCAACCTAGCAGGATTTTCCTCATATATGGCGAAAGTAGGGAGAAGCTGCCTGGAGGGATCTGAGGGGTATTGGGAAAGACTTTATTTAATAGGTAACATACTTTCCCCACTGTTACTTAAAAATCTGTGTTTTTTTCATACGGTACTGTGCCTGTGGGATGGGGTAGTTGAAAGAATGCAAAGGAAGAGATAATACCATCAAAAGTGCCTTGACTCTGGCACAGTGCTGTTCAGTAACAAAGCAGGTGTCTGTCTTGTCCAGGTTAAATAAAACATCAATCGCCCAGTGAAATATGCTTAAAATTACAGTTTATTTATGGATGTACACTGGAAATTTCAGTCACCAATATAAATGCAGTATATTTCAGTTAGAAACAGACCACATATCAGAGAGCATCCTGAGAGCCTGATAAGCAAGGCCACTGTGGGGAGAAATATGTAAAAAAAGTTTGTGATAGATTAATGGGAGCAGCAAAATTTGTTTCTGGCAAAGGAAGGAGGTGCAATGAGAGAAGAAAAAAATGAGAGAGAATAAATTATTTTGTGCATGTGAAGGCACCCTTTCTGTAATTCACTGTACTTTGCATTCAGAGATGAGACTCCTGAGGAAGCTTGATCTGGGTGGATACTTGTGGGTAAAAAATATATGTTCATAAGTTGTTTTTGACAAATATATATCACATACATGGGCTGGAAAATAAAAAACAAAACTCAACAATAACAGTAAAGAATAAAGAATGCAGTCTTCCCTTAAAATGATGATAATACATTTGGGAGAACAGAAAACTGAAAGTGAAGGTGGTTAAAGGTTAAGGTGAGGTTGGGATTTCCTTTATACTACTTTCCCAAAGGCTAAAGTGATTTAACTGACAACTCATCTCTGAGAATAAAGAGAGGTACTTCTTAGCTCTTAAATTATTCTTGGTACAGATTCTCCAAAATACTTTGGAATCTCAGAAGTTGTTTTGTGTGTTTTCCATTAGGGAAGTTCAAAATCAACTGAAAGGTGGGGGAAGTTGCTTTGTGAGAGAGTGTTAGGGAGAGCCTGTGTACAGCTTTGAGTGACTTGTTCAGGTGCTTGGATCTATGAAGATCGAGGATGAGTGAAAGCAAGTAGGGTGAACAAGTTGGCCCAGTTGCCTGGGATGTTCCTGGCAATAAGACTGAAAGTCCCACATCCAATAAACTTCCCAAGTCTAGGGACCATTGGGTCAGTTGGTCATCCTAGAAATAGGAGAAATTAGCATCTTTCCCCCCAACTAGAGTTAGCTGAGTGTCAAAACATGCAGATAGACTCTGGTACCACTGGCTATTAAGTAAAGAGCTATGGGATGAGGCAGTACTTACTGAATTGGGAAATGCATAAAGTTTTCCAAAAGGTGCCAAGTTTCATGTGTAAAGGACTCCTTATTCCTTGCGTGTCTAGGGAATTCTGTAGAAAATAGAAAAAAATGTCATGGTTGCTATCAATCCCTCCTAGTGAAGGACTACCTAACAGGTAAAGGGACCCAATTGACATGTTCTGAAGTATACACAACCCAAGAGAGGAGGGGTGGTTACTGTGCTCCTGTAGAATTCCTGACGTCAGAAACTATGAGTATGTGTCCAGGTGCAGCTCAAAGACCACCAGCTTCACCACAAAAACTTAAATGGCCCTCACCGCTATCCAGACTGAGGGCTGGCTAGGGCACAGGCAGATAGTTTCCAACAAAACAAGAAACTGCATTGTGTGTGGGAATCAAAAACTGGTGCTGGCTGAGAGAGAGAAAGGAAGCAGTCAGAAAACATCTTGTTTCCTTCAGTGTTTCCTCAACCAGTACTTGAGATAAAACCCTCTGTCAGTGAGTACAGGGTACAGGGGAAACCTATAAAGGTAGGATGGAATTGGAAGGAGATGAGGTTTAGAAGAAAACCCTGATGGAGATGTGTAAAGGCCAGCAGCTGAAATTGTAATCACTGAACTAAATTAAAATTGCCCTTGATTGGATTTATTCCAAGGGGTAACTGATAATGGCAGAATAGGCTAATGTGCAAGATAGAAAAGGAAAGATTTGGGAGATAGGAAATATTTGTGGTTCAGTATTACCCCAGATTTATCTTTATAGAAGAGACTCAAATATTTGAGTTTTCCTTTTTTTACTGAAAATTAACATATACTTAAATAATGCACGATTTGCACGACTTCCTTGAGAGAGGAGTCTCACCTGGCCCATAAGCAAAAGCTAATGATTAGATCACACGATTCCCTCTCACCATGGGACTCCTTCTACAAAGCCCTTCTTGTGGCATACGCGTAGGACAGGAATGTTAACAGTTTCTCAGAAGCAATCCCCAGTGCTCCGCTGTCTGTGTCTTCTTGGAATGACGAAAGGAATGTGGCGTCTTTGTGTTGTACAGCCAGAGGCACGTAGGGAATCAAAGGCAGGCAGGGATGTCTCTTATTAAAACAGAATCTGCTTGTCTGAGAAACTACTCTCAGAGATGTCCATGTGACATATTTCATAGAAAATGGCTTCTGAAGTAGCTGAACTAATTATATATTAAAAATAAAGGTGGATAGAGAAGAGGGGAGATGGAATGCTTGAAATACAATTTTTTTTTTCAATTTAAATACTAAATAAGATAAAATATGCCATGGCATAGGGGAGATGTTGGGGAAAGAATCTAGGAAGATTAGACATTAAAAGACTGGTCATGGGGCTTGCTTAAGATTCTTTCTCTCCCCTTCTTTCTCCCCTGCCCCCCAACCCTCCTTCTCAAAAAAAAAAAAAATTGCTAGAAACATTCTAAATTTAAAGCGTGAATGTTAATAATCCTATTTTCTTTTTCACAGCCTTCTAACTTCTTATTCTGGGCTGCTAGGATCTGATTGTTCATGCTACAACTCTCACTTTATTATTTTATGTAAATCATCTCCAAGTTCATCTGGTTCCTTTTCAACTTTCAGCTCTGTCATCCTTCTGCTATTTTCCCATATGAGAGAAAAGTCGCTGTCACAGTGCCAGGAATCATATACAGACATGATAATGTAAAGCAGAATAAGAGAAACTTGCTGTCCCTGCGTATTGCTTGTATGCTACTGATCAGAGTAGAAACCTTTCAGAGAAACCCCCCTCCCAAACGCTTATTCCTATATCCTATTGGTCCAAATTCTATCATATTTCCATGCCTGAACCATCAGGGGAAATGTGAACTTGACCACTGTACTAAGTTTAGACCTATCAGAACCTAACCCTGAAGCATAAATCTTCTCTGTGAAGAGACAAGACATGAAGAAATCTATGGTTTTATTGAGATGAAGAGAGTAGGTATATTTGGTTGATGACAATCAGCATCTACCCACAAGCATTATTCATAATCTGGTAGCATAAAAATAGAGGAACTTATATAAATATAATTAGAAAGTCTGGCTCCATATATGCATTTTCCCCCTAAATCCTATCTTGGCAAAACAGTTCCTACTTTTTAACAATATTGATCTTTTTTGAAACTGTCAGAAGTGGACAAATCCATGAGAGTCATATTACTAAAAAGTTAAGATTCTAGAAAATTAAACAAATCTCTAGTTTCAAGTGAATACTATGTTAGACATTATAACTACTGACAACAGATTCTACAAAGTGTATGTGTGCAAAAAACCACACTATACAGAAATGGATTAAGTAGGTGACTGTGTGTGTGTTAACGTGGGTGTGCTTTTTTACCATTGTTTTACATTCATTTGTTTTTCCTTTTATAGTTATGTGAGGGAGACAGACTAATTTACATTTTACAATTTTGTGAGGAATTGCCATGGAAATGTGGAATTAACTGTTCTCTATGATATATTGTAGTGATGTCTTGGAATCCTAGTAGGTTACACTCTGATCAGTTCTGGTTAGACTAACCCATATTAACAGTATCTGATATGACTTTTCTGTTTTTGGCATCTCAACAAATGAGGAAAAACTGATTTCCATGATAAAGGAAAGAAAAATAAGCTTTTTATAAGATACTAATTAAACAGTTATAAATATTTGATGCTACATTTATTAACACTGATTTACATAATGCCTCTATGGACTGTTAATTCATGCTGGGGTATAATATTGTAAACTTTTAGTATTGTTTTCTTTAGGGGAAAAAACGTTTAAAAGTTTCAGAATACCTCGTGTATAGTGCATAGAAATCGAATAAGCTAAATTTTATTTTCATGACTTCAGGTTTAAAATCAGGAGAGGCAGGGAAAGCTTCAAAGCAGTTCTGAATTCTAAAAAAGAATCAAAATTCCATTTTCTTTTCTAATTCCCAACCATTCATGCATCATTGCAATCCTGCATAACACAACTTTCCTGAAGGCTCTTGGGTAGCAGTGTACGCAGAAAACCATTGCATTTAGGATCAAATCTCCTGAGGGCATGCTTATCAATAGAAAAAGACTTTGGTTCTTTCATAAAGCAACTCTTCCTTATCTATATGAACACAGTATTTTTTACAGTGGAACTTAGCTGCTTTCTGGAAGATGTTTTCAAATATTGAACTAAATTCACTTGTGACATCAGCTGTTCCTTAACACTAGTGAATATTCTTTCAGATGCCAAACAATTGTAGATAACTAAGAAGCCAAAACCAGTACATTGAAAACAAAACAATGTAACAACAAAAAACTTAACCAAGTAATTATAACAAGAAATTAAATGTTTGTTGTTATAGCAATGTGTAGTGCAGTTTATCATAATCTCTTGAATTTTACATTAGATCCATCAGATTGGGTAGGTATATCTAGAGGTTAGTTAGTATCCATGATGTTCAGATATAGTCACATTGCTATGAGGTAAAAGGAGTGTGGGAGGAGGCAATAAATAAATAAATAATAAATTAGTGTCTTTCGACCTAATTAGAAACACAGACAAATGCTTGTGAAAGATACTGTGTCTTCACTTGGTTCTGCAGTCAGACCTATAGGGGTGATTATTCCCATTTTATAGGAAACAGCTCTAAGTCTCGAAATAAATGGAGGAAAAGAGATAAGTGGAGGAAAGTAGATTTCAAAGCAGGGAGGTAGGATCAGAGTATACCAGACTCTTTACCTGGGATGTAACACAGCTGCTAAAGCCAGCCTGGGTGACATTTCGTGCTGATCACCACTACCTACAGTGAGACACAGGGAGGAGACACTCCACATTGAAAGAGGATGCTGTCTTCTTAATGTTGCTCTCTAATGGTTTTCTTTAATACTTCTGACCAGAGTGGGCATCATATCCAGCACCCTGGATGTGGAGCATCTGAATCTCAGGAGGGTTGTGACAGTCGCAGTGGAGAGATTCAAGAAGCAGAGTCTGAGGCTTAACTAGAGCTTTTGTCACAGAACTGAACTATGGCAGGCCAAAAGAGAAAATGAAACACTGAAGTTAGAAGACAAAAGGGTGATGGGAATTAGGGAGGGCACTGGGTGTTATATGTAAGTGATGAATCACTAAATTCTATTCCTGAAATTAATTCCTGAAATTAATATCATACTGTATTCCAACTAATTTAAATAAAAATATGAAATATTAAAAATATTAAAAAACTATAGGAACGAGTTAGAGGAGGCATGATGCAAAGGCTAGACAGAATAGAAACCATAGATAGTTCAAAAGAAAACAAAACAATGGACTGAACATGTGGAGTGATACCAAATGGTATCAATTTAGGAATGACTTATTTTGCTACAAGATTCTGGGAACTTCTACTTGCAGTCCATCATACTTCCACTTGGCAGGCAATGGCATAGAAAGTGCTCAGTTTTTACTGGTGCACCACCAGCTAAGGTATTGACAGACTCCATTTCTTTTAGAGATTTACTTTTAAGAAAATAACATATTCTCAGACAACTTACTCAACACTATGAGAGAGAAAAATACATAAAAAGATCACCAGATACTTCTAAATAGTTTCTAAATGGAGTACCTGAATTAAAGTAGTAATTATAACAATTTCAAGTATAAAACTTCTGGTACTTCCACTGACTTATCTCTATTTCCTCTCCCCCTCCCAAGTGGCATTTATCTGTCATCTCACCTTCTTTACTTCAAATAGACAGTCTATGCTCACATTGGTGCAGGAGATACTGTGCCAAATCTTGATTGATTCAGAAGCCTAGACCACTTCAGCCTGTGTTCTTTTTTAGTTCTCTTCATGATCTGGATGGCTATACTCTGTTTCTCATTAGCCACAATTGACAGTAATGTAATTTCTTAGGGCATTTTCTAAGGTCAGGAATGGAAGCACAGATTGTGTCCTCTGCTTTCCTGTCTCTCACAAAGGGCACAAAGTTCTGTGGTCTCATCTGGAATCTCAGGTGGGAAAGAATCTTCTCCCCGTTTCACTCACAGAGTTGTTGACAGGATTCAGGTCCTTGCAGTCTGGGATAAAGGGCCTTGTAGGCTGTCAGCCAGCAGCTTCCTCAGTTCTCTCCAATCTGGGCTTCGTCTTCTACATGACTGTTTATTTCATCCAAGTGTACAGTCCAAGGAGCCAATAGAGAGTATGAGTGGGATAGAAGCCACAGGCTTTGATAAGATAATCATGGCAGTGACATCTCATCACTTTTCCATATCCTCTTTATTAGAAATAAGTTGATCCTTTCCATTCTCAGGGGGAGGGGATAACACAAGGTTGTCAGTCTTGGGGGTGGGGATCCTCAAGGGGCATCTTAAAAGTCAGTCTACTACATCTGTATAGTGGGATTTCAGCAGTACATACCCCATGGGATTGTGAGATAGAAATGAAAAAAATAAACATTTCCTGAATTCTTTTAGCCTTGTCGATGGATATTACTTTTTACCACTGTTAACCTACCTAGCCTACCTTAGCTTCTTTGTATATTTAATATTCCCAGTGCTCCCTGGTTTAGCTGATCTGTATGCTTTAGCCTCTATCATACCCCACAACCTATTATAGTAAAATGCATCAACGTGACATGGCAAAGCTGTGCTTCCTTTGGAAATGGACCCAGCTTCTCAGAATGGATGATAAGCAAATGATGCAGATTTAATGTGTTAAAATTTATTTGTGTATCTTGAAAAAAATAGAATGCAGTTTCACTGTAAGTTAGCTCACGTCTTCATGAACAGATGTTTGGAAAGGGGCTTTTGTGTACATTTATATTTGTTTGTGCTTCGTATAGGTGATGTTGGTGTCATAAAACAACTTAAATGTGAAGAGTTTTTCATTCCTTCTAGGCTGTTCAGGAGCAGCTTCAGTATCCGCAGCTCTGTTCTGGGAGGAACAATTCGGGTGCACAGAGATTAAAGACATTCTATCTCGTTGTTATGCATTGGTCACTAATACAACCTTAGGAAGTTATTTTTACTACCCAAACTTTAAGATATTGACTGGAACTTGTAATTGCATAACAACATGGATAGAGAAATGAAGTTTAAAAGTTCCATCTGTATTTTTATTACAAAATAACAATACCAGAGTTTTATATCTTCACTGTAAAATTTATAGTTAAATCAATCATTGCCCCAGGGCCCAGTTCAGAGGTGAATTTAATTTTCTGGGATATATTTTAAGCAAGATTTTAAGTTATAGTAACATTCAGGATATACATTTGCCAGTTTGCAATGTTTAGATTAGTAACAGTGGCATTATAGTAGTCCGTGTTAGAAAATTAAAGGCTGTATCCCTGCCACATATTGATAAAATTCTTCTGAAGGTAATAGCACTTTGATCACACTACAAATTGCAAATGAAAAGTGCTTAAATTTTTGATGCATTGTTCTATTCTGATAATTTACTACTTTGCAGAAATTATCCAAAGAAACTGAATTAATACAGCTATCAGGAGAAAAAAAAGGAAGAAAAATATGCAACTTATTTATCTTTCTTGTTTAAAATAAACTATTAGAAATATTCAAAATATTAAAAGTGACTTCAGGGATAATCCTGCTCAATTCTTTAATTTGTAGGTGAGAAATCTGAAGCTCCTGTAAGTGTAGTGATGTCCTGTGACAGGACTCACTGGTAAGGGATTATTTCCAATTCCTTATTCCTGGTTTTCTGTCTCTGACATCTTCTCGTGTCCGAACAGTACTTTCTGCACTCTATTCATTTGCATTTTCCTGATTACTAATCATGTTGAGAGTATTTCCCAGTACTCATTCACAATTTATATGTATCCTTTTGAAATTATCTGTAAAAATAAAAAGCTCACTTTTTGTTTTGTGGTTTTTATTATTAAATTTGCAATGTAAATTTAAAATATGTTACATATACAAGCCCTTTGTCAGATATCTATCTAGTCAGATATATATAATACACCTAAGATATATGTACACACATATATGTAATTGTTTAATATTTTCTCCCATTTTATGGCTTTGACATTTTTTATTTTGTTAATACTGTCACACTTCTGAATTTTTTAATGAACTCAACTTAGCTTTTTTTTTTTTTTTAAGTAGGTTCCACACCCAATGTGGGGCTTGAACTCATGACCCTGACATCAAGAGTCGGATGCTCTACCAAATGAGCCAGCCAGGAACCCCACCAACTTTGCTTTTTTAAAACAAAATATTAACGGAAGTCCACTGTCTGTTTAGACTTCCTTTGTTTTTACTTAATGTCCTTTTTCTATTCCAGTATCTCACCCAAGATGCCATGCTACATTTAGTTGGCATGTATCTTTAGGCTACTCTTAGCTGTGGCAGTTTTTCTGACTTTCTTAGTTTTTTATGACCATGACAGTTTTAAGGAGTACTAGTCAAGTATTTTGAAGGATGGCCCACTATTAGAATTTTTCTGATGTTTTTCTCATGATAATACTGTGGTTATGGATTACTGGGAGGAAGACCACAGAGGTAAAATGTCATTTTCATCCCATCATACGAAGTGTACATACAATCAACATGATTTTAACCTGTCTTTGTTAGTGTTTGTCAGGTTAACTTCACTGTAAAATGCCCTTTCTCTCTTTCTACCTTTACCATACTGTATACTTTGGAACGAAGTCAGAATATGCAGCTAACATCCAAGGAGTGTTATTTAAATCCTTCAACATGGGAGACTTGTCTCTTCTCTATTAATTTGCTCAATCATTTATTTAAGTTAAAATGGACACAGAGATATTTATTTTATACTTTGGGTAATAATCCAAGAATATTCTATTTTGTTGCTTAAATTGTTTCAGATTTGGTTAGTGGGAGCTATTTCACTTGACTCCTGTATTTTGACATATGCCCATCAGTATGTGTGTGTGTGATAGGGGTGTTGAGTACTTCCTCACTTTCTGATTCTTCAAGATGCTTCAGGTTTATCTTATATATTTCCTGCCATAGTACTAGAATCAGCCATTTCTTCAAGGAGCCCAGGTTCTTGTCATTTAAGAATGGTATTAAAAACCAAGATATGGGTGCTACAGTTGCTTGTTGCTACTAGAGTGTTAGTTCTTTAGCATCTCTCAGTTGACAGAGCAAAAAACGTGTTTTTATCAACCTGTGTATATAAGCCTATCTAGAAATAATTCATTATGTAACTATCTGTACCTATTGTAAGCTAAACATGAGTTCACACTAATGTCTCCATACTTGACTCATTACCCCATAGATCATTCTTGCATCCTCCTCTTATTTATCTGTAAATTCCACTCCACCAGTAGGACATTTGGTTTTTGCCATCTGCCATCTATTGATTTCATTATTTCATTCCTGTATGTATATACCATACCCAGAAGGGGAACAGTTTTATCAACTAGAGTAAAATATCTGTGTTTAGTTCTTTTTTCCCTTTAGTTTTACAGACTTCACTCCTTTCTATAGATACTTAGGTCACCATTTCTTCCCTCCATCCCCTTCAGTGAAGTGCGTTCATGCATTTATCATGCATTTAGATTCTCCTATTACAGTCTGCATTCCTTCCTGTGTCCCTTCTAGCTCCTAAATATATTTTTTTAATTGCATACATTCAGTTCACTCTTTGTGAAGTGTTTTTATGTGGTTTTTTTTAAGATTTTATTTATTTATTTGAGAGAGAGTGAGAACACATGAGCAGGGGGAGAGGGAGAAGCAGACTCTCCACTGACAGGCAGCCTGATGCGGGACTCAATCCCAGGACCCCAGGATCATGACCCAAGCCAAAGGCAGATGCTTAACCGACTGAGCCACCCAGGTGTCCCCCTTTTTATGGTTTTTTGACACATGCCTAATGTCTTGTATCTACCATTACAGTATGAGAGAGAAAAAATGTTACTGTGCAAACAATTCTCTGTGCTTTATTTATCCCTTCCCCTATCCCCTCAATCCCTGGGCTTTTTTTTTTTTTTAATACATCCATATTTTTCAGAGGCAGTGTGTTATCAAGAAAGGAGGAAAGAAATTAGAGAACAAATCTACTCATTCTTGGACAGACCTTCTAGACTGTATGTCCGTGTTCTCATATGCTACTCCTCATCCATTTCCAGAGCTGCTGCAGTGGGAGGGGTCAACAGACCTTCCACTCTTATTAGAGCAAGTTATTGCTTGAAAGCACATGCCTCCTCCACATTCTTTGCTGTCTCCTCGTATCTGCAATCCTCTCTGAGATTCTCTCCTGCCTTCCAGAAGAATGCAATCTGGCCAGTGTCCATAAGGGTGAGATATAAATAAGTACATCACAAGGACATAGTTCTGTTTCCACTAGAGGGTACAGGTCATTATCCTGGCACCACTTCTCACTTTTTCCTGTGAGCTGTCACCATTTACTTTGCTGTCTTCTTTCACAGTTCATGGAGCAGAGCGCTAACTTGGACCAAGCTGTGAAGGTGCAGTCATCTCGACGTATCATTCATTCTTGCACAGGGGAGAAACCATTTCGTCCTTTTCCGGTCTCTGGAGTGTTACATTTTCCAGAAAGTCTAATAATAGAAATCATATAGTATGTAGATTTTTCAGACTGCCTTCTCCCAATGATCACTAAATATTTAAGGTTCTTTCATGTCTTTTTATGGCTTGACAGCTCTTTTTTTTTAATCACTGAATAATATTCCATTGTATGGATGTATCAGTGTGTTTGTCCATTCAGCTATCAAAGGATATCTTGGTTACTCCAGATATTGGTGATCATAAATAAAGCTATTATAAATATTTATATCTAAGTTTTTATATACATGGGTTGTCACATTTAGCTTTGTAAGAAGCTTTGTAAGAAACTGTGTCCTAAATGGCTGTACCATTTTTCATTCCCTCCATCAATAAATATAAGTTCTTATTATTTTGCATTCTCACCAGAGTGTGACATTGCTGATTTAGGGGGTGGGTGGGTGGGTAGTCGTTCTGATAGGTATGTAGTGATTTCTCATTATTACTTTATTAATATTTGTTTCCTGATGGCAGATTATAATGAGCATTATTTCATATACTTATTTGCATCTACATATCTTTAGTGAGGTGCTTTTCCCAATCTTTTGCCTATTTTTAATAGTCTGATTTCTTTTTATTGAGTTTTAAGTTTTTTTGTGTGCTTTGAAAGCAAGTCCTTTATCACATACGTATTTTGAAAGATTTCCTCCCAGTTTATGATTTGTCTTTTGATTCTTTTAACAGTGCTTTTCTCTAGAACATTTTTAAATCTTTAAGCAGTCTAATTTCATTAAATTCTTCTTTCATGGTTTGGCTTTTAGTATTGTATCTGAAATCTCATTGCCAACCCCAAGTTATATAGATTTTCTCCTGTTTTTTATTCTAGAAATTTTA
This sequence comes from Mirounga angustirostris, assembly GCF_029215605.1. Taxonomy (NCBI): domain Eukaryota; kingdom Metazoa; phylum Chordata; class Mammalia; order Carnivora; family Phocidae; genus Mirounga; species Mirounga angustirostris. The sequence goes on along the minus strand of NW_026991718.1, from coordinate 41,186,962 downwards.
TAGTGTTGTTTGATATATTTAGTTATATGAGCCATTTTGAGTTTATTTTTGTGAGAATTGTAGGATTTATGTCTAGAATTCTTTATTTTTTCTTCATGTGGATTTCCAATTGTTCCAGCACTGTTTTTGAAATGACTGTCAGTTCTCAGAGTTTGTGACTCTGCAGCAATAAGGTAATTTTATTTTAGTGAGTCTGTTTCTGGACTCTATTCTGTTCCCTTGATCTCTTTGGTTCTTTTGTCAACACTTTGCTGTCTTGAATACAGTGTCTTTTTAGTAAAACTTGAAGTCCGGTAATGTCAGTCCTCCACGTTTTTTCTTCTCTAGTACTACGTTATTTTTTCTGGGTTTTGCCTCTTCATATAGATTTAGAATCACTTTGTATACATCCAGAAAATAGATTTCTAGGATTTGATTAGATTTACTTTGAATCTATAGATTAAATTGGGAAAACTGAAATCTTAACAATATTGAGCTTTCTAATCCATGAACATAGACTATCTCTCCATTTGTTTGGCTCTTCTCTGATTTCTTTTTATTAGTTTTATACTTTCCACATATAAATGCTATATAAACTTTATTAGTTGTATACCTATTTTATTTTTTGGTGCTACTGCCAATGGTATTATGTTTTAAATTTCAAATTTCAGTTGTTCAAATAGTAAAGTGATTCATTTTTGTATAATAACCTTGTATACTCTGACCTTGCTATAATCATTTATTACAGTTCTCTGAGGTCTTTTATTTAGACTTTTATGCTATTCATGGTCATCATCTGTGACCAAAGGCATTAAGATGGTTTAATTTTTTTTATTCCAAATCTCTCTCTATATATTTTGTTTCCTTTTCTTATTTTACTAAGAGGATTTCCAACACATTGTCGAATGGGGTGGTGAGAAAGGGATATTCTTACCTTGCCCCCAGTCTTAGTGGGGAATTTTTGTTTCTCCTCATTAAGTATGATGTTAGCTTATAGGTTTTTTTAAGCTGTTCTCTATCAAATTTAGGAGGTTCCCCCATATTTCCAGAGACTTTTTGTCATGAATGAGTATTGGATTTTTGTCAAATGTTTTTCTTTGTTGATACACCCATATGACTTTCCTTCCTTAGTTCTTGGTATGGGGGGGAATGATATTTATTGGTTTTTGAATATTGAGTGAACCTTGCATACCTGGAATAAATTCTGCTTGGTCATGGTATATGTTGAATTTGATTTGCTATTATTTTGATGAGAATTTTTTAATCTAAATTCAAGAAAGAAACTGTTTTTATAGTTATGATATTCATAAGCATTCAGAATGTTTTCTACAGCTTTATATCCTTTTATATCCCTTTGTCCTTTCATCATTATTTGTTATTTTGCATATTATAGTATGGTACTTCTTGGCCAGTTCCGTTTATTGCTAGTATTTCTATTTCATTCTTGTTTTATTTTATAGGCTAGAATACTTTACCTGCCTATTATCTTTTTTCCATATTATAATCTCTTTCTCACTAGATTTTTTTATCAGAATTTTATGATGAAATATCATTGATTTTTAAGTCCCCAGTGTGTGAAAGCATGTTTAAATAAATACATTTTTATTTGTTGTCATTAGTTTCAAATATGTATTTCAATATTTTTTTCTGAAAATTATAATAGTAATGTCACAAAGTATACTTAAAATATGGCCAGTGATATGTGTTAGGCAAAATTCACTTTGTATCCTTTTACTATTTATTGATTTCTGACCTGATAACAGAAAAAAGGTGTCATGTCAGATAGACAAAACCCTCTTTTATTCAGTCTTGAACAGGGTAATGAAAACAAACAAACAAATAAACTATGCTCATGATCTCAATTTTCTCCCTCTACTACCTCAAGAAGTAGGTAATAGGCTTTAGATTAGTAGTTGTTGTGGTTCGTCATTACAGAATTACCTCTATAAGGAAGACAGTGTTCAAGTCATGTGTTAATCTGAACAATTATTAATTTCTACCAGGAGCGCTGTATTGAGAAAAATTCTGAAGAAATATTTGGTTACATTGGGTCAAGTTCCTTATTTTTCTTAAAACACTTATGTTACAAACATCAACCTACTGCTATGAAATAATGGGGTATATCTAAAAATTGCATATTCTCTTTAGCAATTGCCATTTTTTTTATCTATCACTGATCTGAGTTTAGGGTGTCTTCTCTTGTTTTCATTTGTTTATTAGTTGGTTGTTCAGCGAGTAAGCTTACCTTAAATGTCACTAAATGACCTACCCTTACAATTTAGGAATGGAGAAACTTGGGAGAGAAGGGTCATGGATTATATCACAGTGTTTAAAAGTTGTGAGTTTTAAATCTGATAGATCTAGGTTCAATTTATCATATATTACATACTCTCAGAGTAATTCAAAGCACGTTTCTTAAACTCTCTGAACATGAGTCTTCTCATTTATAAAATGAAGTTAATAAAATGTATCTCACAGTGTTTCTGTAGGGACTATACAAGATCATGCACAGATGTGCTAAGGAGGGGGCCAAGCAGAAAGTTACAATAAATGGTATTTCCAGTGATAGTAGTATGGATCATTTCACTAGCTGCTTTTTCTCCTCTTTTTCTCTTCCACTCCTGCTCAGCTGGCATCTAAGATAACTGATGTTGGATTGCAGGTTTCATTATAAAGACATCTTGCTGAGGAGTCTCTCAGGGAGGAAGACACTCATAATATCGCCACTACCATGTACAATTCCCTTCCACAATAACTGTGACTTTTGGTATAGGATGACTGTATTCAATTGTGACAGTTCACATTTTGTTCTTTCCTTGAGATAAATAGATATCCGTATGAAAAGTTAAAGGACTTACTTTATCATGTTCAAAAAAGGCAGTGAGGAAAAGAGAAGTGAAAATATAAGGTAGAAATATTTACTGTGACTGTCACTAACTTTCTGAAGTTTTCCATTTATATTTCAGTAGAATGTTTTCCCCTTTAGCCAGAAACTGAAATTTCTCTGGCTGAGAAGGACTTTATGAAGCAGTTGAGTAACTCATCATTAAGAAGTGCACCCAAAAGAAAAGCTGCTTATTTCATTGTATTCACTGGGTTAAAAATCATAAAAGAGAAAAAAAAGCATTATTGGTATTTTTTGCTTTTTTTTTAATGTGTAGGGTAGGTATTTTTAGTTATATTATGCCTCCGTTGGAAAATTACAGTCCCAAGGCCAATGCAAGGGGGATGATAACAAGATAGTGACTCTTTTTTAGCCATCCAGACAAAATCAATAGTGCTTTAGTGGAGTTTCAGTGAGAAAACAACTTGTCATGCCAGCAGCTAAGCAATATGTGTCAACAGAAAGAAACCACTGCTTTGAGCCGGTAAGCCCAGGAGATGACAGTTGTAGGCATGATTGCTTATTGTTGTTGGTTTCAAGTCATTGATGCACACAGTAAACTCTGATTAAAAGAGTAACGTGAGGGGCGCCTGGGTGGCTCAGTCGTTAAGCGTCTGCCTTCAGCTCAGGTCATAATCCCAGGATCCTGGGATCGAGTCCCACATCGGGCTCCCTGCTCCGTGGGAAGCCTGCTTCTCCCTTTCCCACTCCCCCTGCTTGTGTTCCCTCTCTCGCTGTGTCTCTCTCTGTCAAATAAATAAATAAAATTAAAAAAAAAAGTAACGTGAAATGTGGGAAAGCAGTGTTTTATTCTCCATGTTACAGCTCCTTTGGGTTTGCATTGTGACCATGGCAAGGCCTGGTACACGTAATGCTATTGTACCTTCTGAACAATAAAGCACACATTCATTTGCTATTTTTCATGTGATGTTGAGTAGCCAGATGGTTCTCACTGTTATAGAAATGAGTAAATAAAATTACTGCCTGATAGAAACAGCATAATGCATAAATGAAAAGCATGGAATCTATATGCTGACTGCCTGGGTTCAACTGCAGATTTCATCACTTCCTAATGTGTAGCCAATGAGCAAGATTTTGTGTATCCGTGTATTTTTGTGTGTGTTAAAGAGATAATAGCACTATGTGTATCATGGTATTGTAATCAAGTTCAAAAGAGTTAAAATTTCTTAATCACCTAGAACTGTTTGTGGCTCACAGAATATACATACCTTAAAATTTACTCATTTGAAGTATACAATTAAATGGATTTTAATATATTCACAGACTTGTACATCCCTCACCACAATCAATTTTACACCATTTCTGTTACCTTCAAACCAGATCCTATATGCTTTAGCCATGACCTCAAGTTTACCCTTCCCCCAGATCCTGACAGCCACTAATCTACTTTTTATCTCCCCATAGATTTGCCTATTCTGGACACTTCATATTTCTATAGGGTCATGCAGTATGTGGTCTGTTGTGACTGGATTCTTTTACTTAGCACAATGTTTTCAAGGTTCATTCATGTTATAGCACATATCAGTACAAAATTCCCTTTTATTGCTGAAAAATAGTGTGTGAACAGACCACATAGTGTTTATCCATTCATCATTTGGTGGACATCACACTGTTTTCACTTTTTGGCTATTATGAATAATGTTGCTGTAAATATTCATATCACCTTTGTGTGGACACTTTATGAGTTTTTTAATAGCTGGAAAGAGAAAGAACAATTATTAAGTCTGAATTTTATTCTTTTTTTTTTTAAACTAGATTCTTGTCTTTTTTTTTTTTTTTAAGTTCACCCAAATCCTAAACATCCTCTGTTCAGGTTACATGTTCCAATTCATTTTTATCATATTATTTCAGTCAGTTTGCATTATGTAGTTCTAACCCCACCATTCCCCCTAAAGTCTTCCTAATCATCTCTATTGAAATTGTTAAATTGCTTCTTCCTTCCTCACCTTCTGAAACTTAGCCTCTCCTTGGCACTTACTATATTCTGATTTAGGGTACAGTTCCTTTACCACCAAACACTTAAAAAAGGAAAAATCTCTCATCTCTGGATTAAAATTTTAAAAATTAAAAAAAAATCACTTCCCAGTTAATGAATGTATCTCTTTAATATGCATTATATATTAAATATATAAATATACATTAAATATATATTAAGATATAACTTATGAAGCTATACTTAATATATGCCAAAATAGAAACAGTTGCTCCAGTTGAATAATGCATAACTTTTTTTAAAGTGTCCTTCACAAATGATGCTTGCAAGAAGGCATGCGACCCTTGTTTATAGGGGAGCTATTGATAGAGCTGCTAAAGAAATAATTTTAGTTGTCATATTAAGGGAAAAGTAAGTGGCAGGAAATGACACCAACCATCCGCTCCTCAGTGTCCTGGATGCCATTAGTGTTGTTTATGTGTGTAGCCTTTCAATGAACACTGACTATTTCACACTATATGTAATAGAAAGCTCTCATATTTCATTTTGAGATAAAGGCAAGAGAGAAAAAGACATTGATTCGATATACTAAATTGTAAGCCTCTTCAAAGTAGAAGCTGGCTATGAATATAATCAATATCCCCACCATACTTACTACAGCATACTTATATGAAATGTACCACTGTCTGACACCACTACTTTGTCTGGTGCATGAGGGAAATAATTGTCAATATATGCAGGGCTCACTGTCCTGTGTGGGTGAAATCTAACTACAGCCTCCTTGCTAATATCTGTATTAGTTTGCTAAGACTGCTGTTATAATGTACAGTAGAGTGGGTAATTTAAACCATAGATATTTTCTCGCCATTTTTGAGCATAGAAGTCTGAGACCAAGGTATTGGCAAGGTTTGTTTCTTCTGAAGGCGATGAGTGAAGGCTCCTAGATGGCTGTTTTCTCATAGTTTTCCATCTATAAGTGTCAGTGTCCAAATTTCCTCTTCTTATAAGGACACCAGTCATATTAAATTAAGGCCCTCAGTAATGGGCCTCATTTAAAAAAATTTTTTATTAACATATAATGTATTATTTGTTTCAAGGGTACAGGTCTGTGATTCATCAGTGTTAAACAATTCACAGCACTCACCATAGCACATACCCTCCCCAGTGTCCATCACCAGCCACCCCATCCCTCCTACCCCCCTTCACTCCAGCAACTCTCAGTTTGTTTCCTGAGATAAAGAGTCTCTTATGGTTTGCCTCCGTCTCTGGTTTCGTCTTGTTTCATTTTTTCCCTCCCTTCCCCTGTGATCCTCTGTCTTGTTTCTCAAATTCCTCATACCAGTGAGAGCATATGATACTTCTCTTTCTCTGATTGACTTAGTTCGCTTAGTTTCATCCACGTCGTTGTAAATGGCAAGATTTCATTTTTTGATGACTGCATAATATTCCATTGTATATATATACCACTTCTTCTTTATCCATTCATCTGTCGATGGACATCTGGGTTCTTTCCATAGTTTGGCTATTGTGGACATTGATGCTATAAACATTGGGGTGAATGTGCCCCTTCAGATCACTACACTTGTATCTTTGGGGTAGTGCAATTGCTGGGTCATAGGGTAGCTCTATTTTCAACTTTTTGAGGAACCTCCATACTGTTTTCCAGAATGGCTGCACCAGCTTGCATTCCCACCAACAGTGTAGGAGGGTTCCCCTTTCTCTGCATCCTTGCCAACATCTGTCATTCCCTGACTTGTTAATTTTAGCCATTCTGACTGGTGTGAGGTGGTATCTCATTGAGGTTTTGATTTGTATTTCCCTGATGCCAAGTGATGTGGAGCCCTTTTTCATGTGTCTGTTGGCTATTTGGATGTCTTCTTTCTAGAAATGTCTGTTCATGTCTTCTGCCCATTTCTTGATTGGATTATTTGTACTTTGGGTGTTGAGTTTGATAAGTTCTTTATAGATTTTGGATACTAGCCCTTTATCTGATATGTCATTTGCAAATATCTTCTCCCATTCTGTTGGTTGTCTTTTGGTTTTGTTGAAGGTTTCCTTTGCTGTGCAAAGGCTTTGTATCTTGATGAAGTCCCAATAGTTCATTTTTGCCCTTGCTTCCCTTGCCTTTGGTGATGTTTCTAAGAAGAAGTTGCTGCAGCTGAGGTCGAAGAGGTTGCTGCCTGTGTTCTCAAGGATTTTGATGGATTCCTGTCTCACATTGAGGTCTTTCATCCATTTTGAGTCTATTTTTGTGTGTGATGTAAGGGAATGGTCCAGTTTCATTCTTCTGCATGTGGCTGTCCATTTTTCCCAACACCATTTGTTGAAGAGACGATCTTTTTCCCATTGGACATTCTTGCCTGCTTTGTCAAAGATGAGTTGACCGTAGAGTTGAGGGTCTATTTCTGGGTTCTCTATTCTGTTCCATTGATCTGTGTGTCTGTTTTTGTGAATGGGCCTCATTTTAACTTAATTGCCTCTTCGAAGACCCTGTCTCCAAAAAAGGTAACTTTCTGAGGTACTGGTGGTTAGGACTTTAACATGTGAATGTTGAGAGCACACAGTTCAGTCCATAACATTATCTGAATGTGCTGAATGCATGGGAGGATTGTATACAATAAAGATTTTACTAGCTCTAAAGTAAACTGGAGTCAATTTGAAATAAAAGCATCCTTTGCTGGCATTCTCTGGCAGTATAACTGACAGAGTATTAAAGAACCACCCCCTCACATCTTTATCCATAAGAACACAGGGTGCCAATATTAATTATACAGCTATATATTTGATTGATCTTTTCATACTTTGAGATTTCTCCCCATAAATGCATAGGAAGGAACCGTGATTATGTAAGGCACGATTTGTTATTTTTCTGCAGATGTGAAAACTGGCTCAGAAGTGTCAACTGACTTGCCTAAGGCTGCAAGGTAGGTCAGTGATTTCTGGATGCCCTGATTAGTTTGATAATGACTATCATTTACAGTCTGATCAGTTTGCTCATCAGGAGCTATATGAAAAGATAAAAGAAAAAAAATTCTACTCTCTTTTCCTTAAACTGTTTTGAAATTGGATCACAATACTTGCCTTTTTGCTTCCACAAGAAACAGTTGCTTAGAAGGTAATTCAAAGAAAAGCTAAATTTGTAAGATTAGGGTATAATTATAATAGGCTGCTCATCCTCCTATAATTCCCTAGGGTAGTGAACAGGCAGGTGAACTAATGGTATCCCAAAGATGTCCCTGCCCTAGTGCCCAGAAACTGTGAATATGCTAGGTTATATGGCAAAGAAGAATTAAGGGTGTAGATATAATTAAGGTTGCTAATGAGCTGACCTGGAAATGAGAAAATTATCATGCGTCATGTGAGTGAGCTCAGTGTAATCACAGGGTTCTTGAAAAGTGGAAGCTGGAGGCCAAAGAGGACTCAGGAGGATGTGATGTGAGACGGACCCAACCCACTGTTGCTGGATTTGAAGATTCCTGAGAAGAGCTATAATCTAAGGAATACAGGTGGTATCTACAAACTGGAAAACATAAAGAAATGGATTTAGAGCCTCTAAATGGAAATATAGCCCAGCTGGCACCTTGATTCTAGCCCAGTGAGTGCCATTTTAAACTTCTAGTCCTCTGAACTATCAGCCAATACATTTGTATTATTTAAGCCAATAAGTTTGTAATAAATTGTTACAGCAGCTACAGAAAACTAATACAGTGAAATAATTTGCTCGTTTGTTTCATCTGTGACTTCTATTAATTTACTCAAAAGAGACTTGATGAAGAGCTCCTGTATACAAAGACTGTTTACAGGTGATGAAGCACTGTTCTGAATCAGCTTCCTCCTCCCTGCTACTCCAACATGAGTAGCATCAATTTTCCATCATATTTTATGTACATTGCCCTGTTATTCCATATGAAACATTAAAGTTCTGGAGCCCCACATTGGTTCCACTGATCCATTTCCATGTCATGTAGATAACGATGTGAGGATCTGTTTTTCCAGCTAAAGGGGAAGGAATGGTCCTTTAAAACAACACATCAACAGAACAAGAACAAATATTTATTGAACCCTTACACATGCCAAGCGTTGTTGTAGCCTTTTACGTATATCATATTATCTTTGCAGCAACATGATGAAATGGGTTGTAATACTGAATTTCTTTTACATTTGAGAAAGCTGAAGAGCAGAGAGGTTAAGTTATATCTTTAATGCCATGAAAATAATAGGACTCCAAAGTAGGCTGTTTAATTCAAGAGCCTTTAGTTAACCACTGTACTCCCTGGGTTGCAAGGTGGAAGCAAAATTTTTAAGATTGTCTACTGTGGTTCTCCATAAAGAGGAAACATTTGTAGAAAATATATTATGTAAAGGGGGTAAGGGACATAAGGGAAGTAGGATTTGTACACTTCCCTTAAACTGGTAAAATCTTAACATCAATAGAATCTTTTTTTCCCTCTATTTATTTATTATTTTTTTGATGTAGTGTTCCATGATTCATTGTTTGCGTATAACACCCAGTGCTCCATTCAATATGTGCCCTCTTTAATACCCATCACCAGGCTAACCCATCCTCCCACCCGCCTCCCCTCTAGAACCCTCAGTTTGTTTCTCAGAGTCCGTAGTCTCTCATGGTTCGTCTCCCCCTCCCATTTCCCCGCCCTTCATTTTTCCCTTCCTACTATCTTTTTTTTTTTAACATATAATGTATTATTTGTTTCAGAGGTACAGGTCTGTGATTCATCAGTCTTACACAATTCACAGGGCTCACCATAGCACATACCCTCCCCAATGTCTATCACCCAGCCACCCCATCCCTCCCACCCCCACCACTCCAGCAACCCTCAGTTTGTTTCCTGAGATTAAGAATGCCTCATATCAGTGAGATCATATGATACATGTCTTTCTCTGATTGACTTATTCGCTTAGCATAATATCCTCTCGTTCCATCCACGTCATTGCAAATGGCAAGATTTTGTTCTCTTTTTTTGATGGCTGCATAATATTCCACTGTATACATATATATACCACATATTCTTTATCCATTCATCTGTTGATGGACATCTAGGCTCTTTCCATAGTTTGGCTATTGTGGACATTGCTGCTATCAACATTGGGGTGCACGTACCCCTTCGGATCCCTACATTTGTATCTTTGGGGTAAATACCCAATAGTGCAATTGCTGGGTCGTAGGGTAGCTCTATTTTCAACTTTTGGAGGAACCTCCATACTGTTTTCCAGAGTGGCTACACCAGCTTGCATTCCCACCAACAGTGTAGGAGGGTTCCCCTTTCTCTGCATCCCCACCAACATCTGTCATTTCCTGACTTGTTAATTTTAGCCATTCTGACTGGTGTGAGGTGGTATCTCATTGAGGTTTTGATTTGGATTTCCCTGATGCCGAGCGAACATCAAGAGTCTTATAAGCTGTTTGTGTATAATAAATTCCTAGAGCAACCACTATGAAGTGCTATATATAGATAACACTGAAATAGATTATAGATAAATCAGTATTGAATTAAATCCACAGGAAGACGGAAAAGAGAAAGAAATGAAAAAGAACAAGCAGGAAAAAAAAAGGAAAAGAAGCAGAAACAATAACAAAGAATTAGATGACAGACTCCCTACCATACTAATAATTACATTATGTGTAAATGGTCAGAATACACCAGTTAAAAGAGATTGTCAGAGTAGAAACAAAATAAGAAAAAATTAGCCAAGCATAGGTTTATTTACAGGAACTTCAATTCAAATGTAATAGTATACATAGGTTTTCAGTAGAAAGATGGAAAAAAGGGATACCATGCAGACAATCAAAGGAAAGTAAGACTCACTGTATTAATATCAGATAAAATGGACTTTAGAATAAAGAAAAATATCAAAAAGGAAATCTCAAGGCCCAAATGGTTTTACTAGAGCATTATAGCACATATTTAATAGAATTAACATAAAGTCTTCATAATCTGTGCCAGAAAATAGAAGAGTTCATTTACCTGATACCCAAACCAGAGAAAGGAATGATTTAAAAAAGAGAACTACAGACCAATGTATTTCAATAATACAGATATAAAAAATCTTAATAAAATATTGGCAAACCAAATTCAGCAAAATATAGAAATAATTATGTACCATGACCAATTGGGGTTTATTCCAGGGACTCAAGCATCACTCAATAGTTGAAAGCCATCAATATAATCTGCTATATCAACATGGTAATAAAGTAAAATGATATATCAATTGATCGAGAAAAATCATTTGACAAAACTCAACATCCATTCATGAGAAAAACCCTAGGTAAAATAGAAATAGAGAGGATCTTACCAAACTTGAAAAATGACACTTATAAAAACCTACAGGTAACACCATAACTAACGGTGAACAACTGAATGTTTTTTTCTCTTAAGATGAGTTACAAGGCAAAGATCTTTCCTCTTATCACTGACATTAAACATAGAACTGGAAGTTCTAATCACTGCAAGCAGAAAAGAGGAAATAAACCAATTCTCATTTGCAGAGATTTAGTAGTTTATGTAGAAAATTCCAATGCATCTATAAGAAAATAAAATAGAATTTATAAATTATTTCAGCAAGGTCACAAAAGATCAATGCACAAAAGTTAATTTCCTATCAGTATACTAGTAAAGGCTATGCAGAAACCAAACTTGTTTCTTGTGTTTTTGATTTTGGCCATTCTGACCAGTGTGAGGTGATATCTTATTGTGGTTTTGATTTGCATTTCCCTGATGATGAGTGATGATGAGTATCTTTTCATGCATCTGTATATGTTCTTTGGAGAAACATCTGTTCATGTCTTCTGCCCATTTTTAATTGGATTATTCAGGTTTTTTTGGTGTTGTGTAAATTCTTTATACATTTTGGATATTAATCGCTTATTAGATATATTTTGGATTATAACCCCTTATCATCTGCAAATATCTTCTCCCATTCTATAGGTTGTCTTTTAGTTTTGTTGACTGTTTACTTTGCTGTGCAGAAGCTTTTTATTTTGATGTAGTCCCAATAGTTTATTTTTGCTTTTGTTTCCCTTGCCTTAGGAGAGATATCTAGAAAAATGTTATTGTGGCCATGGTCAGAGAAATAACTGCCTGTGGTCTCTGTTCTATGATTTTTATGGTTACAGGTCTCACAGTTAAGTCTTCAATCTGTTTTGAGTTTATTTTTGTGTATGGTGTAAGAAAGTGGTCCAGTTTCATTCTTTTGCATGGAAATGTTCAGTTTTCCCAACACCGTGTGTTGAAGAGACTTTTTCCCATTGCATCTTCTAGCTTCCTTTGTTGTAAATTACTTGACTGTATAATTGTGTGCTTATATCTGGGCTCTCTGTCCTGTGCCACTAGAAAATGTCATGATTTAAATGTAAAATATAAAACTCTAAAAGTTTTAGAAAAAAAAACAGGAGACAGTTTTCAGGATCTAGACCTAGATAAAGAGGTTTTAGACCTGATGCCAAAAACATCGTCCTTAAATGGAATGATTAAAAAAAAAAAAAACAGACTAGGAATCTCATTGCTAATAAAAGGTAAGTAATATCTCTGGAGGACAGATATAAAGATCTTTCATATTGAAGATTCTGTTATCAGATGAAAAATAATCACTTGTGGAAAAAACTTATATATACACACATATACACATATATATGCATATATGAATTTTTCTCAAACACAAAAACATGTGTATTAGCAGCCTAAAAAAATGCAGCTTCTTTCTCCCTAGGACAATTAACAAGCCACAATTGGAATGGAAATATATTATTTGTAATTACATTAAGAAGGTCTTATAAGAAAAAAGTTAATTTTTAAAATGGGAAGAAAATTAGGATAGTTTTTCATATTCTTTTACACAATTAATTGACAACAGAATATGTTTCAAGAGTTCAGGTCTCAACACCAAGGAAATACAAACAATTTTAAGAACATGTTATGAGCAACTATATACCAACGAATTAGGCAATCTTGAAGAAATGGATGCATTCCTGGAAACTTATAAACTATAGAAATTGAGACAGGAAGAAATAGAAAATCTGAACAAATCCATAACCAGCAAGGAAATTGAAGCAGTAATTAAAAACCTCCCCAAAAAACAAGATTCCAGGGCCAGATTGCTTCCCAGGGGAATTGTACCAAACATTTAAAGAAGAAATAATACCCAAAAAATAGAAATGGAAGGAAAACTTTCAAACTCGTTCTGTGAGGCCGGTATTACCTTGATCCCAAAACCAAAGACCCCATCAAAATGGAGAATTACAGACCAATATTCCTGATGAACATGGATGTCACAATACTCACCAAGATACTAGCCAATAGGATCCAACTGTTACATTAAAAGGTTTATTCACCCTGGGGGCCTGGGTGGCTCAGTCGTTAAGTGTCTACCTTCAGCTCAGATCATAATCCCAGGGTCCTGGGATTGAGCCCTGCATCGGGCTTCTCAGCGGGAAGCCTGCTTCTCCCTCTCCCACTCCCCCTGCATATGTTCCCTCTCTCGCTGTGTCTCTCTGTCAAATAAATAAATAAAATCTTTAAAAGGATTATTCACCCTGACTAAGTGGGATCTATTCCTGGGGTGCAAGGGTGGTTCAGCATTCATAAATCAATCAACGTGATATATCACATTAATAAAAGAAAGGACAAGAACCATATGATCCTCTTAATTGATGCTGAAAAAGCATTTGACAAAATACAGCACCCTTTCTTGATTAAAACTCTCCACAGTGTAGGGATAGAAGGAACATACCTCAATATCATAAAAGCCATATATGAAAAGCCCACAGTGAATATCATTCTCAATGGGGAAAAACTGAGAGCTTTTCCCCTAAGGTCTGGAACACGACAAGGATACCCACTGTTACCACTGTCGTTCAACAGAGTACGAGAAGTCCTCAGTAATTAGACAATAAAAATAAAAGGCATTCAGATTGGCAAAGAAGAAGTCAAATTCTCACTTTTCACAGATGACTTGATACTTTATGTGGAAAACCCAAAGACTCTACCCTGAAATTGCTAGAACTCATAAAGAAATTCAGCAACATGGCAGGATATAAAATCAATGCACAGAAATCAGTGGCATTTCTATACACTAACAATGAGACAGAAGAAAGAGAAATTAGGAAGTCGATCCCATTTACAATCGCACCCCAAACTGTAAGATACCTAGGAATAAATCTAACTAAAGAGGCAAAGATTCTGTACTCAGAAAACTATAGAATACTCATGAAATTGAGGAAGACACAAAGAAATGGAAAAATGTTCCATGCTCATGGATTAGAAGAACAAATATTGTGAAAATGTCAATGCTACCTAGAGCAATCTATGCATTTAATGCAATCCCTATCAAAATACTATCAACTTTTTTCAAAGAAATGGTACAAATAATCCTAAAATTTGTATGGAACCAGAAAAGACCCCGAATAGCCAGAGGAATGTTGAAAAAGAAAAGCAAAGCTGGTGGCATCACAATTCCGGACTCCAAGCTCTATTACAAAGCTGTAATCATCAAGACATTATGGTACTGACACAAAAACAGACACATGGATCAATGGAACAGAATAGAGAGCCCAGAAACGGACCCTCAATTCTATGGTCAACTAATCTCTGACAAAGCAGGAAAGAATGTCCAATGGAAAAAAGACAGACTCTTCAACAAATTGTGTTGGGAAAATTGGACAGCCACATGTAGAAGAATAAACCTGGACTGTTTCCTTATACCATACACAAAAATAGACTCAAAATGGATGAAGACCTAAATGTGAGGCAGGAATCCATCAAAATCCTAGAGAAGAACACAGGCAGCAACCTCTTCGACCTCGGCCACAGCAACTTCTTGCAAGAGACACATCTCTAAAGGCAAGGGAAACAAAAACAAAAATGAACTATTGGGACTTCATCAAAATAAAAAGCTTCTGCACAGCAAAGGAAGCAGTCAACAAAACTAGAAGGCAACCTGTGGAATGGGAGAAGATATTTGTAAATGAGATATCAGATAAAGGGCTAGTATCCAACATCTATAAAGAACTTATCAAACTCAACACCCAAAAAACAAATAATCCAATCAAGAAATGGGCCAAAGACATGAACAGACATTTCTCCAATGAAGACATACAAATGGCCAATAGTCACATTAAAAAATGCTCCACATCACTCGGCATCAGGAAATACAAATCAAAACCACAATGAGATATCCACCTTACATCAGTCAGAATCGCTAAACAAGACAGGAAACAACAAATGTTGGTGAGGATGTAGAGAAAGGGGAACCCTCTTACACTGTTGGTGGGAATGCAAGCTGGTGCAGCCACTCTGGAAAACAGCATGGAGGTTCCTCAAAAAGTTGAAAATAGAGCTACCGTATGACCCAGCAATTGCACTACTAGGTATTTACTTCAAAGATGCAAATGTAGTGAAATGAAGGGTAACATGCACCCCAATGTTTATAGAAGCAATGTCCACAATAGCCAAACTGGAAGGAGCCAAGATGTCCTTCAACAGATGAATGGATAAAGAAGAGTGGTATATATATACAATGAAATATTACTCAGCCATCAGAAAGGATGAATACTTACCATTTACATTGACGTGGATGGAACTGGAAGGTATTACGCTAAATGAAATAAGTCAATTGGAAAAAGACAATTATCAAATGGTTTCACTCATATGTGGAATATAAGAAAGTGCAGAGGATCATAAGGGAAAGGAGGGAAAACTGAATGGGAAGAAATCAGAGAGGGAGACAAACAATGAGAGACTCTTAACTCTGGGAAACAAACTGAGGGTTGCTGGAGGGGAGGTTGGTGGGGGGGATGGGGTAACTGGGTGCTGGGCCTAAAGGAGGCTATTTGATGTGACGAGCTCTGGGTGTTTTATGCAACTGATGAATAACTGAATTTAAATTAAAAAAATTAAAAAAATAGTTTGGGTCTCAAGATATATCTTACTAAGTTGTTTTTCATAAAATTAACAGTTCTCCAGTGCCAGATACATAACTCCTACTTACTTCTGGAGAGGGTCTAGATAAAGAAAAATGAAGCAAACAAAAATCAACAAATGGTGAAGCTTTTGTATGAAATAATTAACACAGTATATTTAATGTAGCTAAGTAGACTTCAGTTTATTTTTTAAATTATAATTTTTTTAAGATTTTGTTTATTTGACAGAGAGCAAGCACAAATAGGGGAAGCAGCAGGCAGAGGGAGAGGGAGAAGCAGACTCCTCACAGAGCAGGGAGACTCATGTGGGGCTGGATCCCAGGACCCTGGGATCATGACCTGAGCCGAAGGCAGGCACTTAACTGACTGAGCCACCCAGGTGCTCCTGGACTTCAGTTTAAATAATGATATTGATTTGTGAGATTTTTATTAAAAAACAAAAAAATATTTGGTATAGTTATCATAATGATATAGTAAGATACCTAATTAAAAAATATAGCTATAGTTTGGCAATAATAGACCAAAGCCAAAACACCAGAATAAATGGATTAAGAAAAATAATACTGAGAGTGAGCATAAAATATGGATATGTGAGCATTCAATAATTTGTCCTTCATATGTAGTGTCCAAATATATTACATTATTGTAGTTTGGCTGTTTTAGAAAGGTAGATTTAAAGATATTAGAGTTATAAAATGTATTACCAGATTCATAAATGAAGTACATAAATATAATTATGTAGATTCATATATATTATATAAAGCTCTAAACATTAGTGTCCGAGAACAAGGACAAAATACCTTCCAAATTAATGGACATAGAAAAAAATCTGAGCAATGCTGACTATTTTACAAAGACAGAAAATGCAGGAATTATGTAAGATTGAGAGAACATGAAAAAATGAAATAGATGTTTATAAATTTAAGCAGAATAAATATAACTATTCAAAGAATAAAAATCCCAGAGTTAATTTAAAAACATAAATATAAACCATGCGGTTTTTTGACACACCAACAATGATAGTTAAAGAACAGAAAATATATATTTCTTCGATTAACCTGGGTGCAGGATGCATCTCTTCCTTGATTCTCCTATTATCCTTTCTAAATGTATTATCATGGACTGAATGCTCCAGGATGTATTCAAGCTTTTCTCAAAACCAAGAATTACAAAAGGATGATTTGGGAAGTAGATCCCAGTGAGCGTCAGTAAGCTATATGAAGTGTCTAAAATGCCACCCACAGTACTCATAATCAAAATTGGTAGATAGCCAGAGCATTGCCTAAGTTAAAGGTCACACCATGTGAGTCAGGATGGCCATGGCCAGGTTCCATGAAACTGACAAGGTTGGAGTGTTCTGAAGAATTAATTTAATAATATCTAGAATATATGGCATTGGTCCAGGATGTCCCACATCAAACAATGGGGATAAATAACAAACAATGTAACAGGAACAATAATTCAGAAACAACAAAACCAACTATTAAAAGCACTTGGTTTGTTTCAGGCACACCTCTAAGAACAGTGTAGATATTTATTTAATGCTTAGAACAACCCTACAGTTATGTGCTATTATTATCCCAGTTCACAAAGGAAACTGAGGCACAGTGGTAATCAGGTTGTCAGTTCCAAAAGAATCACAATTTCCCCTCCTTTTTTTTTTGGCCTATGGGCAAAAAACCGCTTGAGAACCGCTTATGTTGGGATTTCTTTTTTAATACTAAGGTAAAGATGCTCACAAAAGTCTTGGATTTACATTAAACTTCGTAGAAAACTAAATGCCAGAGAATAAATCTTTTACTTTAGTGTGAGTGCAACTCTTCATCTAATAGTCACAGATAGGTGATAAGTATGAATTGTCTCAAAGGAAAAATTGCTAAACATGATGTTAGAAGGTCAATGTAATGAAAGTATATGGTTCCTCTGTAGTTTGCCAGGTGATAGAGTTTCAGTTAGATCAAGGCCCAAGAAACAGAAGTGGTATGTATATTAATACCATGTGATGGGCTTCATATACACATTTCTGTGACTTTGGATGGTTCTAATGTCACCCAGAAGCCTCCCTTTGGTGTTAAAAAATGTGGAAGTCATAGGTGAGTAAGAGGCTCTATCAGTTCATCTTGAAGAATATTTATGAGCATTTTCACAGACTGGTCTTGCAAATATCAATGTTTTATTTCAGCTCTCAGGTAAGGATCCAACAAGTCAGAGAAGGGGATGCCATTGAGCCTAGGCCTAGCAGTCTGTGGACTGTTATGGTAGACTTAATGCAATTAAGTTCAACATGGGGCTTAGAGTGGCTTTGCTGTCTGTACAATTTTTAAATAGTGAGCCACAAGGCCACAGAAAGTTTACTGCTTTCTTCCTTGCCTCTGTCAGATAAACAATTATATACATGATGGCCCTTTTTAAAATTGATGCTTTGTGTGTCCTAATACAACCCTGTCTACAAAAAAGATGATGAGTTATCTCTGCCATAGGAAATTTTTTTGGAGTCAGGAATAATGTCTTGAGCTGATATTTTTCTGGTACCTCTCAACTCCCTTAGTGGAGAAGGCACATCTGCAAATAGAGGGTGCTATTAGGCTTTTGGGAGCTTTGATGGTATCTAGGAGACTAATACTGAAGATCAAGGGGCTCATTGCTGTAAATCCCAAAAGAAAATAATATATTTATAACATCATGCATGAAAGTATGGTCTTGACTAGGCCAAGGGAAAAAATGAATCCAGTGCAATGTGTAAGTGACTTTGATCACATAAGGACAAGCACAGCTGCCATTTCATACACTTAATTCTCAAGAGAGAGTCCTTAGTTACAGTCCTTAATCATTTTGTTTGTTTGTTTGTTTCATAGATTCTTTCTAGCACTCTGGTAAAACCTGTGGACCCTTACTCTCAGTGTTTTAAAATGCTTCAAATAAAATATATAAAATTATAAAGGAAAACAATAATATTAAAATAAATTTTAATCCCCAAGTTAAGAGCAACAAGCTTGCTAAAACAGCTTGGAGATGGGTAGAGAAGTGAGGATCCTCTCAAGAGTCCCCAAAGGGCTCACACATTGTACCCGATTTAGAATCCCAGGCCAAAACATTTTAAAGTTATGCTGTGGATAAAAATGCTGCTGGGACTTACAGGACAAAAATGACTTTGACAAAGAATCTAGCTTTAGTTTCTTTCTTTCTTTTTTTTTTTTTTAAGGAAATTAGACCACTTAGTTTTAGCATAAGAAACTTTAATGACAGTTATGCCATTTAAGGATATTGTGCTTGTTTTGAGATATGCAGATTTAAAGAAGACTTTATGGGGAATAAATTATAGTGCTCACATATTTTGGAGAAAGATGCATATTTACACCAAAACTAACCACCCATTTTTAATACACAAAATCTCACTTCCTTCATAGTGATCAATTTCTTTTTATGTGACCTAAGATCACTGTAAGATTATCATAAAATGGCAGGTTTTTTTTTTTTTTTTTTTTGCAAAAGTGCATGGAAGTTACAAAACTCAATTTTTAAGCAATAAACTAAAAAGAGAATTTTGTCACCAGGATAGATTAAAGTTTTTGACTAAATGAATTTTCTTGCCAAAGGGGCTTATAGTACTTCATAGAATCTATTTTCCTGACAGAATAAATCATTGCATGTGACAAAATGCAGTTCCTCAGAAAGGATTTAGCTTTCCCCCCAAATCCATTCTCTTTTTAGAAATATATTTTACAAGACAGTAGCAGTTCCAAGTCTCAGGTTTCTTGGGGAGAAATGTATTTATACTCAGCAGTATAATTGTTTACAAGTGGTGAAAAGTTAATGAATAGGTTGGGGAAGATGTGAAAGGTATAGATATTAGGTGCTTCTCAGTTTTTATTTTGAGTCAGCATTTGTGATTCATAACTTGAAGCACAATTCTGTAACCTGAATTGTTCCCCTCTCATTAAGTTCTGTATTAGGCGTAATTTTATTAGTTGTTTTCGGTTTAATGAAGAATTAGAATGAATATGGCATAGGGCAGAACAGAGCACAGGATCAGAAGGAGTAATGAATGTCTCTGATTAGAAATTTTTAAATGTGAATTCAGGTTTTGGGTTCACTAAATGCTGTATCAACTGTATATACTAGTCATATACATGTACACACGTATTTAGGGAGAGGCTATTAAAATTTAAGTCCAGATACACAGATTGAAACTTTTGGGGTGGGCAAGGGAGGGATGTGGAAAGAAGAAAATGAGAAATCTTCAAACATTGGCCAACTGTATCTGTGTTCTTTGTTCAAATGAAGGACATTAACCTCTAATTATATAACATCATTATAATGGAAAAATACATTTGATAATAATGGTACTCATTTTGTTCTTGTTAACAAGATTGAAAGATATGAAATGGTATAGTATACAAAGAAAAATCTTTAGTTAAGCAATTTAATACAAACAGTATTGATTCAAAAACTGTATACAATAAGGAAAGAAGCTTCTAATGGCAAGAAACTTGTTTCTCTTTTTTAAGATTTTATTTATTTATTTGAGAGAGAGAGCACTGGGGGGACGGGAGGAGCAGAGGGAGGACAAGCGGACTCCGCCCTGAGGGTGGAGCCTGACAGGGCTCAATCTCATGAGCCTGAGATCATGACTACAGCCGAAATCAAGAGTCAGAGCCTTAACCTACTGAGACACCAAGGAGCGCCAAGAAACTTGTTTCTTCTTGATCCTTTAATAATGAATGGCTACATAACTTGTGGGGCCCAGTGCAAAATGAAATGTAGGACCTCTGGTTCAAAAACATTTTTGAAGAATTTCAGAACTGCAACAGCAGAACATTATATCAAGTTCTGGTGTTTCTCAGCACACAGGATTCTGGACAGCTGTGTATGTCCATGATGCCAAGCCTCTCTCTCTACTTTTCAGAACATTGGAAAGACGTATATAAAGATAGAAACAAATATCATGGAGGAAATAAAGAAGAATTGAAGCCTCAGTGTTGTCAATAAACCATAGGGTTTACACAGTCAGATTTAGTTATTTTTCTTTAGGAGTTTTGGTCTTTTATATATTCATTACTGAGCACCCATATGCAAGGTATGATGTAACACTCTTGAGATAGAGCCTAGGAGCATAGGATGGCCACAGGTGTGCCTGCATGGGGTCTTCAGATTCTGTCTCCTCTCTTGGCATTCATAATCACATATTCCACCCTTTTGTAGAAAACAATTCCAAAACATATGTCCCAGAAAAGTAATAGAGGATACCAGCCTAATTCCTAGACAACAACCTGCCATTCCACCTACAGCCTTACTTATATTGTGTCTCCATTCCTTCCATTTTGCCAAGTGAGCAGAACCTGCCCACTCATCCTCCTACAACCATGCTGTCCATTCTCATCTCTTCACAGACTTTGCTGGTTCAGATAGGCTTCTTTCTCTTGAGTTTTACCAGTTATTAAAGTTGATGGTTATATCCATCAGTCCTATTCACTTTTCAACTCTGCAAATTGGCTTAAGTCATCTCCTTGTTCTTTACATTGTCACTTTTCGCCCCTCTCAATCACACATGAACTCATTTTGATGAAATTTTTTAAAAATTCATTTTTATTGGGGCGCCTGGGTGGCTCAGATGGTTAAGCGTCTGCCTTCGGCTCAGGTCATGATCTCGGGGTCCCGGGATCGAGTCCCGCATCGGGCTCCCTGCTCCTTGGGAGCCTGCTTCTCCCTCTGCCTCTCTCTCTCTCTGTCTCTAATGAATAAATAAAATAAAAAATCTTAAAAAAAAAATTTAAAAAAAAATAAAAAAAATAAAAAAATTCATTTTTATTAAAAAGAAGGGACAATTTTTATTCATTGTTTACCTTTTTGCAGTTTTTACACTGTTTACCACACTCAAATTCCATTTTTTTGTCTTTTGTCTTTACTTTTTAAGGTATTTTGTAGAATTTTTGCAGAAGAGTAAGAACCACAAAATCTAAGTAGGAATTCCCTGTTCCTTCATAGTCTAGTCACAATTGACAACATGGATAAGTTTATATTCTTATTTTGGAATGATAGGACAAAGAAAGATTGAAGGTAGAAGTGGAGGCAATGAATTTGGCAGCTAAATCCTCATGTACAGCTTTCAATATTTTTGACAGTTATGGTATGTACTTCAATATTTCTAAGCAACATAACTTATTTCATGCTTTATCAATTCAAGTGAGGTACTTAGCTCTTATAACTGATCCTCTTCCCCCAAAATACATCCTTTCTCTCAAAATCCTTATGAAAATAATAATTTCTGAATCATTTAATAATTAGTTTATGGGAATATAACTATGTAAGTGTTACTCATTTAACTCTAAGTCTGTGTTTTTATTCAAGTTTTTGTTTTTATTGATATCAGTACCTTGTTTTATTTAATTTCTTAGCTTTCTATTAGATTCTACTTTATTATTACAGAAAAAAAATTACGCTAACGTATCATCTCTAAAACTTCTCACATTATTTACTACGTTTAATATGTGGTCTTGCAAAATATAATCCTTGCCTCTTATATTTTATTCTTCTCTTTCTAGCAGCACAATATATATTTTTCCTATTTTTTTTTCTTTCACTGAGTCATATATAACATGAAGATACCTGGTAGAAAAGGAAAACGAGATGATTTGTGGAATATTTGATTACACAAATACAAACATGTACACATACTTTGTCCTTTTGACATGTACAATTGTACAGAGTTTTTATTGCATTTTGAAAATTTGCTTTACGATTTGGTATATCATCATCTTCATCTTCATAATCATCAAAATTGTTAAATGTCTAGTATGCCCAGAGATGTGGCAACGACACAAAGAGAAGTATACCTTAACTAGTCTTATCCCTCAGAAGAATCTAACAGATAAGCTCCTACTTTAATACTAAATTAAATATGAACATTGGGGTGCATATGGGCCTTCTTTTCACTACATCTGTGTCTTTGGGGTAAATACCCAGGAGTGCAATTGCTGGGTCATAGGGTTGCTCTATTTTTAATTTTTTGAGGAATCTCCACACTGTTTTCCAAAGTGGCTGTACCAACTTGCATTTCCACCAACAGTGTAAGAGGTTCCCCTTTCTCCACAACCTCTCCAACACTTGTTGTTTCTTGCCCTGTCAATTTTTGCCATTCTAACTGGTGTAAGGTGGTATCTCAATGTGGTTTTAATTTAAATTTCCCTGATGGCTAATGATGATAATAAAATTAAAAAAAAAATACTAAAATATATTTTCACTAAGAATTAAAGTCCACTACAAAGACACTTAACAGAATGTTTTTTTAGGTCATTGAGATAATTTAATGGTGTCAGTATCCCCATATTTGTACCTCTCTCTGATTTTCCAGAAACCATTACAGCATGGATATGAAATAAGTCAATCACTTTGAGCCATAAAACATAATTACATGTTTTAAAAGCAAAGTTGTTTATTTCAGACTTACGTCTATATCAGTGGAATATAACAGAGAGTGACCACTATTAACAATTGTATTGTGCAGACAAGTAATTTGAATAATCAAAACCAGCAACTTTCTTCTCCTTAGAAATATAGTAGGGATTTTTGTTCAGTTTTGGTGTGTATAAGTGTGGTGTGTGTGTGTGTGTGTGAATCATTCTTGATAAACGTTTAGTCTTTCTTTTGCACTTCATTGACATAGATAGGAAACATATGGATCAAAATATCCAGAAGTTTCAAGCATTTTTCATTTCTCTGCAGTAGCAGTAGTCTTTCTTCAGTAGCTTCTGGGTGATAAAATTCAGTAATTCTATTCCAAAATTCATTCAGTTGGGAATCTCTGAAAATATAAAATTTTAGTATCAATCCAGGCTTACAAATGCACAATTTTAAATTACTGACTTCTACATACATGGACACATTATCAAAAGATGTTTGAAAGAAGTACATGACATAAACGTATATTGTTGGGTATATTTGCTATTCATGATTGTACTTTGTAAGCCAAATATGTGGGAAGCAGGAGTGATTATCACAAACTATGTGTGTTTTTATGTTCTTGTCATCAATAGGAGATGATGAATAAGATATTTCCTCAAGCCGTCTGCTTTTTCTCAAGAGGGGATTCAGCCTGTATCCAACATTCCCTGTTGTGATTTTATTCTACTATTAGCTACTTATTTTCCTTTATCCCCTATGTTCAACAGACAGAAATAAGGATTTCTACCACAAAGACATTACATTTCTTTCAAATCTGAATTTTAGTTTTAATAGCAGTGCTTATTTTTAAGGGTTTGCCTTATATAACTAGCCTACAAAATAAATTTCTGCATGAGTGTAGCTCTAGGCACAATGAAGAGTCTACAGAAAATTGTACAATCTCTCTCATAACAAAAATAAAAACTACAAAACAGCACATTTATCTTAACATCTAGGGTTCCATTCCAAATCTAAATCTGGGTTTGAATGAGAAGTTCACATAAAGGACTTGTAGGTGTTTACTGCAATGCATTTTAAATGGTAAATATTCACATGTGTATTTAGTAAATGAATGAGATAATTATTTAAAACTCTTAAAATAGATTCATAAAATCATTTAACTGGATCAAAAGATGGGTTGATTGGTATTTTCAGTTTATGTTAGTCTGGGAAACTGTGAAGATTGAACAAAATTGTTCACATATCTGTTTTTACTCTTCTTATGGCTAATACTGCGATGTTGCACAATAAATTTTCTTTATTCTTCACTTAGGTGCACCCAGCGCACCTGATCATCTGCTGACCTCATAAAACTGGTCTCTCTTCATTTGAGGACATGAATAATCATACCAACTCACCATGTACACATTGTAGGAAGGTTGCTTGGACAAAGCTAGAGGAAAGTGAATGACCCATTTAGTGCTATCAAAAATCTAGTAATCCAGTTGCAATGTTGTATACAACTTGCCTTCTTCTTCAGATACCAAGATACTCTCAGTTTTAAGAGTTTTGCATATAATTATGCATTTAATCCTCACATGAACCTATGATATAGGTACTATTGTCATCACAGTTTACAGACAAAATGTCAAGGCATAGAAAGGTAATTTCCAAAGGTTATTTAGCTGGTATCTAGACATTATAGCTGTAGAATTCATAGTTTTAAGCACTGTATTATGCTATCTCTCTAAAGTTTCTAATTTTAAGAGAATTTGTCACTTTGGAAGTAATTTCTGTTCTTTTTGTAGACAGCAGTCAATTTTTACAGTAACTATATTATTTCTTAGGAATCTAATATATTTAGAACTTATAATACCCCATCCCCATTATGATGAAGTTGCTTCAACTCCTGACTGAGCATTCTCTCCTCTCTACTATTGTTATCAAGAACCATGTTATCCAATAGAATACCCTACAATGATGGAGATAGTCTGTATCTTCAATCTGGCTGATACAGTCGACACTGATTGACTCCATTGTGGCTATTGAGCACTTGAAATGTGGTGTGACTGAGGCAATGAATTTTAATTTAATCTTATTTAGTTGTAATTAAATTGAAATAATCATATGTGTCTAGCATCTGTCATATTAGACACCACTGGCCTTGAACTTTAGTTTTACCTTCTTTGAAGAAAAAATGTAAAAAATAAATGAAAATATAAATTTATTTTACTGTCAATAGTTATGCCGATTCCCTAGTGTATTATAAATATTTCCCTACATGTCAG
The DNA here is from genome assembly GCF_029215605.1 of Mirounga angustirostris. Lineage (NCBI taxonomy): Eukaryota > Metazoa > Chordata > Mammalia > Carnivora > Phocidae > Mirounga > Mirounga angustirostris. Next base: position 41,161,544 of record NW_026991718.1, on the reverse strand, counting down.
TACTTCCTTATAGCCTGTGCACCCTCTGGTTCAGTTTCTTGCTGTTGGAGGGAGAATGGGAAACAAGCAAACTTTAATTAAAAATAAATGCTTCATATGTTATAAAGTTAAGTGTTAAAGAGAAAAGAAAACAGGATGAGAGATAGGTAGGATCAGGTTGTTAAAGTATATGTGGTTGTCTTGATAAGCCAACTTATATTGCATATGACCCCAAAAATCTCAGTGCCACAATACTACAGAATTTATTCCCACTCAAACCACAAGTTGAATAGCGGTTGGCCCTCTAGCTCTGTTCATTTTAATCTACCAAGGATTCAGCCTGCTAGCATTTCCTCTTAACTTGTGCTTCTGTAATTATCATAGCAGTAGATAGAATGTAAGCACAAGAGTGAGAGTGAGACACATAGCACACCAACTCTTATTTGCTTGGAGTAACACAGAGTACATCTGCTTATATCTATCTGTCTATAGATATCTATCTATAGATACAATAGATGATATAGAGAGAGTATAGCTGACACACAATGTTACATTAGTTTCAGATGTACAACATAGTAATTCAAGAACTCTGCATGTTATGCTATGCTCACCAAAAGTGTAGCTACCATCTGTCACCAAGCAGTGCTATTATAATACAGTACTATGCTGTACCTTTTATTCCCATGACTTAATTCATTCCATAACTGGAAGCTTGTATCTCTTACTCCCCTTTACACATTTTATCCATCTCCTTACCTATCTTCCCTCTGGCAACCATCAGTTCTTTGTATTTCTAGTCTGATTCTGTTTTTCGTTTATTTATTTTTTTAGATTTTACGTATAAGTGAAATCATATTCTGACTAATTTCACTTAGCATAATACCCTCTAGGTCCATCCATATTGTCACAAATGGCCAGAGCTCATCCTTTTTAATGACTCAGTAATATTCCATTGCATATATATACCATATCTTCTTTATCCCTTCATCCTGCCAGTGGACACTTGGGCTGCTTCTGTATCTTTACTATTGTAAATAATCCTACTATAAACATAGGGGTGCATTATTTTTTAGAATTAATGTTTTTATCTCTTTTGGATAAATACATTTTTTTTTCTAGATATGTCTCCTAAGGCAAGGGGGGAGAAAAGCAAAAATAAAGTGTTGGAACTACAGTTCAAAATAAAAAGCCTTTGCATAGTGAGGGAAACCATCAACAAAACAAAAAAGGCAGCCTACTGAATAGGAAAAGGTATTTGCAAATGATATATCTGATAGGAAGTTAATATCCAAAATATGTAAAGAACTTTTACAACTCAACACCAATAAACCTCAAATAAGTCAACTAAAGAATGGGCAGAGGAGCAGAATAGACATTTTTTCAAAGAAGATACGGAGATAACCAACAGATGCATGAAAAGATGCTTAACATTACTAATCAGGGAAATGCAAATCCAAACCACAATGAGATATTACCTTACACCTGTCAGAATGTCTAGAATCAAAAGACAAGAAATAATAAGTGTTGGCTTGGAGGTGGAGAAAAAAGGACTCCTGTTCACTATTGATGGAAAACAGTATGGAAGATCTCAAAAAATTAAAAACAAACACCATATGATCCTATACATCTGTTTATATTTTATCAACCCAAGAAAATCACATGATTACAGATTAACTCAAAGGTTCAGTTTAGAAATCATCTAAGTCTATTCTTCTTATAAACAAATGCACTCATCCTTTCCTCAAAACAACAAATAAGGGGCGCCTGGGTGGCTCAGTCGTTAAGCGTCTGCCTTCAGCTCAGGTCATGATTCCAGGATCCTGGGATTGAGCCCTGCATCAGGCTCCCTGCTCTGCGGGAAGCCTGCTTCTCCCTCTCCCACTCCCCTTGCTTGTGTTCCCTCTCTCGCTGTGTCTCTCTCTGTCAATAAATAAAATCTTTAAAAACAAACAAACAAAAAGCAAATAAATATCCAGTGTAGACATGATGTAGTCTTCGTATCAACTTTAAATGTGGCTCTTTTTGATCCAGAAATCTAAATTCATAGAAGGTAATTGATCTCCTCCCTAAATACATAATATACAATGGTGATAATAGGCACAGGTACTCCAACATGCACTCCTGTAAAAGGAAGAAATAGGAGACATAAGTTGGTAACTGCTTCTTAGTAATTCTTGAATTTTAGTGGGCAGTTTGTGAGTCTTATCTTAGGGGTAAGAAGTTTCCTTGATTAGACCATATTTCTGTTTTTCGAAAGGGACTTTCCACTAATTTATTATCTGATGCCTCTGGCTTTGCATTCTGAGAGATCCTTGTTAGATAAAGAACATTTGAAATTACTGATTTACTGGAAAGTTACCATTCTTGGGGGATCTGTAGCTTCTTCAGCCTAATTTCTGCAGTAAGATAGTTGTTACTATAAAGGAAAATTAAAATATTGAATGCTCATAGTCCTATGCTAGTGATATGGATAGATAGATAGATAGATAGATAGATAGATAGATAGATAGATAGAATATCTAGTGAGATCGATCGATCAATCAATCAATAGATGATAGAAAATCTAAGGAAACCATGGTTCCTGAATTAAGTAGGGATAGAGTCAAATTATTCAGACTGCTATTTTGTTTCAAAAACCATTTGCTTTCTTTAGACCATACTACCTATACAAGACTTATGATTAGAGGGAAGTTCATGTATTGAACAGAGTGCTAATGGGTGGATCAAAGAGCAGACAAAAGAAAGAAGTGACACTTTAGATGATAAGTATGAAATTGGCAGGAAATATAGATGAAATCCTTTATCGACCATTTGTTTATCCCTTACAATGTGTCATGTATTAAGAGAAGCAAAAGATAGATATATATGCATACATACAAGATAGGAAACTCTGATTATATTCATGGGAAAGTCTTTATCATGAAGGCAATGGGTGACCTATGTTTTGAAGGATGATAGTGTTTTATCAAGCAACAAAAATAAAAAGGAATGGAGAAGGAATCTTTTATTAATATCTGTAGAATGTGTGGTTTATGTTGTAAATATTGGAAACTGAGTTTAGGTAGGAGTAACGAGAAACATACAAAAACAGGAAGAGCATTTTTTTTCTTTCAGAAATTACATAATAGTGGGCTCTTGAATTAATGGAGACAACTCTTATGTCATAGACCACTTGGTAAATCAGGCACTGCCAGTGACATGATAGGAAGTCTTATTTCATCTGTGAGTATTTTGCAAACCTTATTCCCTTCCATGGGATTTAATATCCATTTAATCTTTTCCACTGCAATGAATAATTCATTGACCACACAGAGGGTCATTGAGTTACATACCTCCACAGTTGTCCATTTAAAGCCCTGTGTTCTCTCAGATAAATGAGACAGAATACCTTATGTTGAATCCCTGGTGATTTTAACAGAAAGCATATTAATTGAATGACTAACATATTATGTAACTTCATTAAATGGTAACAGTAATTATATGGCTTTTAATTTAAAGGACAGGCATTAATGACTAATCTAATGAGGTACAAATGACCACACACTAATTCTGCATTTTTTTATAACTGGAAATAGGAGCTGTGTTGTCAAGTGTAGAATTCATTTGAATAAAAGAGTTACTGCATTATTATAAAAAAGAAAAACAACTAAATGTTTTGAACATTTTTCTTATACTTTGAAATGAGAATGTTGATGATATTAGTTCAGTTTTTCTTTCTTTTTCTAAACCCATATGTATACTTAAAAAAAAGAAAGAATCAGAATCCATTGGAAAATACATAATCTGTATTCTTCTTTCTCAGCCTTGGTTCTTCTGACATAACCAATGAAATCACCATGTAAACCTTTGTCTCCCTGATTCACTGTTTCATTTATCACCTAGCAACCTTTGGTGCCCCATACCCATACTTACTTGCAGGAATCCTTGTGTTTACTCCTGTTGCCTGTATCCTATCTCAGAGAATCTATAGTGGTAATTTCCAGCTAATATACAATTAAGTCAATGCACTTCCTCTTTCCGTGTAATTTGAACTCCTGTACCATCCTTGAAGGATAGTTTTGTGACTTACATAGATTTTCCATTCACTCTGATCAGGAATTTAGAAGGATTCAGGGAAAGTAGAAGAACCTTTCTGGAGCTCCTAAGTATACCCCATGTAATAAAACTGTGTAATCATTTGTATTAGGCCTTTCTAAATTGCAATAATACCACTGTTGAAAGAATGAAGACTCAGGGAGTATTCCACTTTAAATGCAGGTGATTATATATACCCAGATTGCTATGCACATAGTCTTCATACTTCAGAAATGAAGTTATCACCTTAGGCAGGAGAAACAAAACAAGAGCTTGCTTTCTTATGAGATGTAAATATTTTTCAGGTATTTTGGATATCAGGAAAATGGAGCATTTTACCCAAAGAAGAAAGTGATTAGGCAATGCTTTACAAATAAAGGAACATTTGAGGTAATTCTTCAGTGATGAAATTCAACATGCTGATAGAAGGTAGAAGAGATTTCTGTACCTCAGGGCTTACATGTGAAATGTCAAAAAAGTGAAAATCAAGTGTATACATTGTGATTCATTCATTACAATTGAACAGTATGTGATGCACAACAGTAGGAGGTAACACTGAAGTAGTTAGTACATATTAAAAAGAAATGTCATAAATAACATATCAATATCATAGCAAGATACTTGATATTAATCTCTTTGTGGCAGAGACCAGAGGTTAGCAAAACATTCCAGAATAAAAAATTCATTGTATATCTAACCTTTGGCCGCAACGTTGAAGATAGAGTTGAGTAATGAGGTAGAAATATACAAGTAGATCAGTCAAGAAATGATAGAATTATTTATTTAGCACTATATAGTAATGAGAAGGAAAATATTCACCTTAACTTTTTGAAGAAGGGTATAGAATGCTTTATAGCTGCTGGAAAAAAATTTCGAGTGGCCAAAAGATGATATCACTAACTAAAGTTTCAAAATATAAAGCTTGGAAAAATTTGAAATTCAATAGTTTAAAAATCACACAATTTCCATCAAGAGAGAAAATAAGCTCTTCCATAATCAATATAAATAATCTTTATTCCCTACAGTATCTTAATAATCCAAACCTATAAAGATTTTTAAGAATTCTAATGAAGAAGATTGGGTGGCTCAGTCAGTTAAGCGTCTGCCTTTGGCTCAGGTCATGATCCCAGGGTCCTGGGACTGAGCCCTGCATCAGGCTCTCTCCTCAGCTGAGATCTGCTTCTCCCTCTTCCTCTGCCCCTCCTCCAGCTTGTGCTCTCTCTCTCTCTTGTTCACTCTCTCTCTCAAATAAATAAATAAATAAAAACTTAAAAAAAGAACTCTAATGAAGAAGAGAAAGTTAATCCTAAAGCAGGTAGTGAAAAGAAATAATAAAAATTATAGAAGAAATCGATAAAATTGAAAACAGGAAACAATAGAGATATATAAAGAAACCAAAAGATGTTCTGTTGAAAAAATAAATAAAATCGATCAATCTCTAGGCAGGTAAACCAAGGAAAAAAAAGAGTATAATGAAAGAGGGTCCATCACTGTTCAACCCATGGATGTTAGGATAATAAAGGAATATTACAAACAACTACAACCAAAATTTGATATCCTATATGAAATAGAACAATTCCTTTAAAGACAAACTACCAAATTCACACAAAAAGAAATAGATAACTTCAATATGGTGTATCTATTTAAGAAATTGAATCACTAATTAATATTCTTTCATAAAACAGAGGTCATTTCATTTATAAATTCTACCAAACATTTATGGAAAAAAATATATGAATTTTCTACAGTGTATTCCAGAAAATAGAGGAAATACTTCCTAAACCAAAAACCAAATAAAGAATTCCAAGAAAAGAAAACTACAGTCCAATATTCCTCATGAACATAGATGTAGAACCTCAAAAAAAAAATACTGTATCCAAAAATATAGAACAATTATACATCCTAAGTGGGATTTATTCTGGATATGCAAGGCTGGTTCAACATTCAAATCAATTAATGTAATCCACCATATCTAAAGAAGAAAAATTATATGATCATACCAGTTGATTCAGGCAAAAACATGTGATAAAATGTAGTACATATTTATGATAAAAATTGTACACAGACTAGAAATAGATGAGAACTTTCTCAACTTCATAAAGAATATCTGCAAAATTACCTACAGTTAACATCATTCTTTTTTGGGGGGAAAGACTAGGCATTTTCCATCTAAGACAGGGAAAAAGGCACAGAAATCCTCTTTCAGCACTCTTACTCAATATTGTACTGAGCGGTCTAACTAGCATGATAAAACAAGAAAAACAAAAGGTAAACAGATTGGAAAAATGAAAGAAAATTGTCTTTATTAATTGATGACATCATTGTATATGTAGAAAATTCCAAAGATTCTACAGTAAAACTCCTGGAAACAATGATATCAGGGTCACAGGATAGAAAATCAATATACAAAAGCCAATGGCTTTCCTATTTACCAGCAATACACAAGTTGGCTTTGAAATTAAAAGCTATGTATCATTTACAATGGCAGCACAAATTGAAATATTTAGCTATAAATCTAACAAAATATGTGCAGGATCTGTATGCAGAAAAAACAACAGTAAAAGCTGATATAATAAGTCAAAGGAGATATAAATGGGATATGTTCTATGTTCATATATTGCAAGTATTGTTAAGGCATCAATTTTCCCAAATCAGTCAGTGGTATCGGTGCAATTCCAATCTAAATTTCAGCCACTTTGTAGATATCAACAAGCTATTCTAAAAAAAAGGCCTACACTTAGGGGCGCCTGGGTGGCTCAGTCGGTTAAGAGGCTGCCTTCGGCTCGGGTCATGATCTTGGGTCCTGGGATTGAGCCCTGCGTCCGTCGGGCTCCCTGCTCTGTGGGGAGTGTGCTTCTCCCTCTCCCTCTGCCTGCTTCTCCCCTTGCTTGTGCTCTCTCTCTCTGTAAAATAAATAAATAAAATCTTAAAAAAAAAGAAAAGACCTACACTTAGGAGATTACTGATTAGAAGAAGAAAGCTGGAAGAGTCACACAGAAAGATTTGAAATCTAACTATGAAACTACTGTAATCAAGATACCATTTTAGAGGTGAAAGAATACATGCATGGATGGAACAGAATAGAGAACCCTGAAATAGAGCCACACACACATAGTGACCTGATTTTTGACAAAGGCACAGAGGCAGTGCAATAGATACAGGATAGTCTTTCCAACATATAGTTGTAGAACAACTGGAAATCATATGCAAAAAAAGACCTAGGCACAGAGCTTATGCCTTTCACAAAAATGAACTCAAAATGGATCCTAGATCTAAATGTAAAATGCAAAACTATAGAATTTCTATAAAAAAATATGAGAAAATCTGTATGACCTTGGACTTGATCATGAATTTTAAAATATGAAAACACAATGCCTAAAAATAAATTGGGCTTTATTAAAATTAAAAACTTCTGCTCTGCAAAAGACAAGAGAATGAAAAGATAAGCCACAGACTGGGAGAAAGTATTTGCAAAACATTTATCTGATAAAGGACTTGTGCCCAAACTACACAAACTATTCTTAAAACTGAACAATAAGAAAACAAAAAACTCAATTAAAAAATGGGCAGATATCTGAACATATGCTTCACTGAGGAAGATAGAAAAATAACTTAGAATAAGAAAAGATTCTCAACATCATTTGCAATTAGGGAGATGCAAACTCAAATGAGATACCACTATCTATTAGCATGGCTAAAATCCTAAAAACTGTAATATCAGTTGCCAAAGAGATTGCAGAAAAGTGGCAGCCCTTATTCATTTTTGGTGGGGATGTAAAATCATACATCATTTTAGAAGAGAGTTTGGAGTTTCTTACAAAGCTGAGCATGCTCTTACCATATGATCCAGCAGTCAAGTTCCTAGACATTCTAGGTATTCACATTCCTTTCAGTATTTTTCCTTTCTCTTGGGGTGCCTGGGTGGCTCAGTCAGTCGAGTGTCCGACTCTTGATCTTGGCTCAGGTATTGATCACATGGTTGTGAGTTCTAGCCCTGCACTGGGCTCTGCACTGGGCTTGGAGCCTACTTAAAAAAAAAAAAAAAAAATCTTTCTCATTTTTCTTAAACCAATTCCTGTTCTTCCTGCACTTAATACAGTTGTGAGATAAATATTACACAAGTTTCATTATTCCTTCATTCCTTCAGTTTCATTCCATGGAAACCAAATGTAAACTTGCTTCCAGGAGTACCATCAAAATGAAACATACTGCAGAATGCCAGTAGCTCAAGGTGAACGTTTGAGGAGGATCACAAGTGGAAATGTAGGGAAATTGTGTGAATATATTTTCTTTATATAGAATAAACCCCATTGTATATGACTTCTGTTGCTTACAGGGGCAAAGCTAGAGGCTTGATTTTAAAATTTTGTCTAGTTTAAAATTTTGCATTGAAAATATAATTACATTCAAAGACTCATCCTCATTTATCGCCCATGAATTTGTCTATTCAGTCAACCAATACATATTTATTTATAGCATATTATGTGGGATGTGTAAATTTTGGGGCAAAGAGTGTTAAAAACCAGCTCAAGGTCTGCTTTTATCAAGCTTACAATGACCACATGAATCATTTAACTATGTGATAGCTAATTTTATGTGTCATCTTGGCTAGCCTGTGGTACCTATTTTTTTTTTTTTTTGTCCAACACTAATGTAGAGGTCGCTGTGAAAGTATTTTTTAGACGTGACTAACATATAAATAGGTAGACTTTGAGTAAATTAGATTAATCTCCATAACATGGGTAGGTCTCATCCAGTCAGTTGAAGGCTTTAACAGAAAAGACTGAGGAACCCCTCAAAAGAAGGAATTTAACTTCCAGGCTGCCTTGGACTCAAGACTGCGATACTGACTGCTGGCAGAATTTCCAGCCTGTACAGCAAACTTCAGATTTACCAGGCCCCCAAATCATGTGATTCAATTCCTTAAAATAAGTGTAATCCTACTGGTTCTGTTTTCCTGGAGAACTCTGACTAATACAGACTGTAACAACATATTAAGCAATAAATATACTGACAGAAAGGGAAAATTCTGCAGGTTGTTTCCAGAGATGTGACTGCTTGGTCATATGTAGATAATGGGCATAACTTATATTAGAAAGCCCATTTACTTTGATGGCAGATAAGGAGGACAGAGCACTTTTGTAAGCATAATGTCAAATATTCTAAACATTTTGGCTTGGATATTAAAGACATATGATTAAATAATGGAGTAAAAGAGGAATTTCTGCAATACATTTTATTTCATCATTTCTCCAGTATTGTTTTATTATCATATGTATTGTGTTAATTTACTTCTTTAAGTATTTCACACAGGGCACATTTTTGCCATTTGGGAAATTCACTTCTGTTGATTTCATACTTGAAAGAGAACATTACTAGATGGAAAACTTAACTGGCACTCAAACGGTCTTCCTCCATGAATCTGTTGCAGATGCTTTGCTACTTCCTGACATGGAGTGATAATTAGAAGTCTGATGCCAGCTGAGTTTTTTTCTTTTTTTTTTTCTTTGTAGGCCACTTGATTTTCTTTTTCTAATGCCTAGATATCTAAAGGCATTTGTCTTTGTAATAATGACTTTTGAAAACATTGAGGTATGACAAGATATAGTTCTTTTATTATTTTTCTTTATATGTGAGCAACCCTTTTTAGTTGATATAATCAGGAACTTTAGGAAAGTTTTTAGTAATATTACTGATGGTAATGATGATTTTAGTTTGGTTCTTTTTTTTTTTTTACCATATCAAGCACACTCTGATCATTTTCTGGAGAAAATCATCAAAAAATGAGTCTTTCTTCAAGCCAAGATTCAATTACTAAATGTTAGTTACAAGTTTCTCTTGATTTGTGTTGAAAAGAAATTTTTATATTTTGATTTTGGGGTTTGTAATTGCTTTGTTATTCTTATCTTTTCATTTCAACTATTTGACTTTTTCTCTTGTTTCCAACTTGCGATTTTCTACAAAGGTGATGCCTTCACATGTCCTTTGTTGTTTTTTGTAGCAAATTATTTTTAAGTTATTTTTAATTTTTTTAAGATAGTTTCTTTTCGTTTTTGTAGTAAACTATTTTTAGTTATCTGCCTCTACTTAAGTGTATGGTGACATGCCTTTTTTCTCAATCTGTATTGATTTTTTTTAAAAAAGATTTTATTTATTTATTTGAGAGAGAGAGAGAGACAGCAAGATAGGGAGCACAGCAGGGAGAGTGGGAGAGAGAGAAGCAGGCTTCCTGCAGAGCAGGGAACCTGATGCGGGGCTGGATCCCTCAGGATCCTGGGATCATGACCCGAGCCGAAGACAGATGCTTAATGACTGAGCCACCCAGGTGCCCGTGTATTGATTTTTAATAACCCTTAAAATGTTATGCTTTTTTGGTGTTTCTTCATCATTCAGTAAGATGAACCCTCTGCATCAATTTTGCCTATGGGGTGCCTGGGTGGCTCAGATGGTTACGTGTGTGCCTTCAGCTCAGATCATGACCTCAGGGTCCTGGGATCAAGCCCCATGTTGGGCTCCTTGCTCAGCGGGGAGTCTGCTTCTCCCTCTGCCTCTCCCCCCTGCTCTTGCTCTCTCTCTCTCTCAAATGAATAAATAAATTTTTTTTTAATTTTTAAATGTTTTAATTTTATTATGTTATGTTAATCACCATACATTACATCATTAGTGTTTGATGTAGTGTTCCATGATTCATTGTTTGCGTATAACACCCAGTGCTCCATTCAATATGTGCCCTCTTTAATACCCATCACCAGGCTAACCCATCCCCCCAAATTTTTGCCTATAAACAGGCTTTGATTATTGCCCTTGGCACAACTCTGATTAGTAAGTACTGATCAGATCTTTTTATTAGATCTAGAGAGATGACAGGCAGATATTTAATGCCTTTATGCCAGTTCCAAGTCCTGTAGCAGTCTTTGATCTAATGTAATTCTTTTGGTTTGAAATATAGACTTGTACTGCTTAACTCTGAACACATAAATAAATCAATAATTAATGTCACTAATTCTCTGCCAAAATTCTCATTATGCTTCCTTTCTGGCTTGTGGCAATTGTAAAAAATATACTACACAGATTGTGATACATCTGCAGTTCTAAATGGACCCATACACATCCTTTTCTACAATTTTTCAGATATTGATCTGACTGCCTGAGCTATATATGTGAGGGGATAAGAGAGATGGCTTTCTGGTGGCCAAAGGCCATTTGGTCCAGGAATCAATTTCAGAGCTATGGGACTACATTAAGACTTTGTGTTTCTGATCCAGGTGGTAGATGGGGAGAAAGTGGAATTGACTACTTTCTAGTTCCTTTTTTTTTTTTTTAAGATTTTATTTATTTATTTGAGAGAGAGAACTGCACACGAGCTGGGGGGGGGGGGAGGGGGAGGGAGAAGCAGACTCCCCGCTGAGCCAGGAGCCCTATGGACTTTGGACTCGGGGCTCAATCCCAGGACCCCCAGATCATGACCTGAGCCTGAGGGAGACACTTAACTGACTGAGCCACCCAGGCGCCCCTACTTCCTAGTTTCTGACAGACCATTTCACATAGTGTTTAATACAGGTAGACTATATACTATAACCTGCTGAACTTTGATGATAACATTTCTAACTAGTCTTAGTTCAGGCTGGTGATGGAATTTTCATCTTCTATATAGTCTCTCTATAAAATCTGATGAGAAGTTAAGAAAGAATATGGTGGGGGCTCCTGGCTAGAAACCAGGAGATGTTTTTAAATAGAAGTCAGTTTTTCATTTATTACCTTGTTCCCCGGTTATTTGATTTTCTCTTATATAATTATTTTGTCTTATTTTTATCCTCTGTTGTCATTCTTAAGTAAGTAATTCAATGTGTTTGAATGGAAAAGCTATTATATGTAAAAGTTCAGAATAATATAATACAGATTCTGAAATAATCTTCCTAACAAGGACCCTATTAAACAAATTTTAACTCATATATTAATAAAAAAATTTGTATAATAAAACAAAGGAGAGACATCTCACATCCAAAAGATATTAAATTTGCATGTGAGCAAACTCGTTTAAATGAATTCATTAAAGGGGTGGTATTAAGAGCCTGGCTGTATGCAGTTAGCAATTTACTGTACATATAGGAAACCAGGAAATCAATATGGATATGTGTATATACTTGTGAATATTATATATATTTTACATATATAATTTTACCAAATATATATGCATATACGTATATAAATTTACCAATTGCCTTGCATTTATGTTGGAGAATATAATTATAAAGGAATAGTTAAACTTGATAAGTCAAATGCTTTAGGGATAACAAAACTCTAACATTTCTGATACATAAACATGATTATAGATAATATGTAATGGTCACATTTATTTTCTTAAATAATAATTACTTATAAGAAAAAATTTTAAAAATTAAATATTTACTTAAAAGAAATTGCAAAGGAGTATAGATCAGCCACCTTTGAGAATTTTGGATGACATTCATTTGACAGTTAATGGTAAAGGCCAGTATACATTATCGTTAGACACATTTGCCATCACCTTGACATTGTATATGTAATCTGGAAACATTCTATTATATGATATTTTAGATCTTCTTAGAGCTTCTTACCTACATCCCTCAATAACAGTAGCTATCATACTGATCTGAAATTACTAGGTCGTCAGTAAATATTAGTTGATTAATTATATACACACACACATATATATACACATATATACTAAAATCTGCTTTTGCATGTCTTTTAAATATAAAAAGATAAACTATGGGATAAACTATTCTCATTTACACCAAGCCTTCCTCATCAACTTTTTATTGTATAAATCTTTGTCCATAGAGTCTTCATCTTACAACAGAATGGAGACCTTCAGGTATTTGGCAAGATGCATTGCCAAGTTTTGATAAAATTCTGCTGATGATAGACTTTAGAGTTACTACTCTTCTGACTTTCCTAACTATAAATCCTTCAGATCTGGCCATTTTTCAAGCCAAAGCTGCTCAAATTATTCATGCTTGTGATGATGCTTTAAAACTGAATCTTTCTGACAGATGCCTTGCAGAGAAAGAAATAAGAAAATAGTTGAAAATAAAAATCCTTACAAAATCAAGGCAGAATTATTACCTATTTGTTTTACCTGTCTGTTTAAAGAGCAATACACTGCTGTAAGATTTTCACTTAACAAGCTGTACCCCCTACCCCAAAATACAGCAATATTCGTAACTGAACTACTACACATTGTGAGATACCTAGATTGGCCTAATAGGACAACTTTTCAAACTCTAATCTTCTCTCTTTATTTAGAATAAGCAGTAGTACTCCACTAGGGGAAAATTCTCCCCGGGGGATGTTTTGCAGTGTCTGGAGACATTTTATTTTGCAACAACTTTGTGGGGACTGCTACTGTCATCTAGAGGGTAGAGGCCAGGACTGCTGCTAAATAGCCTATAATACACAGGACTTCCCTCAGAAGAAGAATCATGTAATCATAATGTATGTAGTGCTGGGATTGGGTCAGCTAATTAAACTAAATTTTGCTATTTTTAATAGCACAACTACCTCAGTGGCTTCAGCTTTTACTAAACTCTGAGATCATGCCATACCCAGTATCTGAACATTCTCATTACTTGCTTCAAATCTTTTTCAAGATTTGATCAGTACAAAATTCAAGGACTGACATTCCCTACGCTAGGGAAAGCAGTCCCCTTTGGACTGAGGTGTTTAGGTACATAGCTTTTCAAATTCTAGGAAACTTGAAATTTCTAAACAGATAATGTCTCGCTAGACACTATTGGTGAACTTAAATTAGCTTCCTGTCGTATCATCTGTTATATATTATAGGTGTTGATGAGATTCGATGCCTGCTATAAAATAAGAAAGCTGAAATATAAAAACGCTTCCTGTCCCCATTCTACAAGCACAGAAGAGGCAGGTGCTTGGTACAGTCAAGACACAGACTCTGGAACTCTAGGTGATAAGAAACAAAGAAAAAGTGTTTGTTTACTTTAACCAGGGAGGTTCTAATAGTGCTCAAGGGGTGGGGAAGGGAAGGGAATTAGGTAAAACATATTTTTATATTTTTGTAAATTAATGGTAGTCATATAAAGTGTTACAAGTTTCAGAAACTAATATAGTGAATATTTAAAATTTAAAATATATATAATATTAATTCTAATGATTCTATTATTGGGGATCTATCCCATAGAAACAAAAGAACCAATTCATAAAGACATATGTACAAAGATGTTTATTACATCAGTTTAGTACAGTCCAAAAAATAGGAATACCCATCTGAAGGAAGTAGATTAATAAATTATGGTACGTGGACTATTATGTAGCCATTGGAAAAAAGAAAGCATTAGAGTTGTATCAGATCTGGCAGGAAGGAATTATAATAAGACATCACGAGAGAGAAAACTACATTAACAAATAAGCTCAGTGTGTGTGTCCATGTGTCTGTTTGGGTCTGTACAGGATTGCTTAAATGTTTTGTTTCGTATGTGAGGTAGTTACAGAGCTTTCTGTTTCTTGGCCTTCCATGGTTATCTTGCCGCCCACCTATTTCCCAACACTGGTTCTTGTGGCAACTACCCACTGTGGGAGTCTAGGCTGCATACAGTCTGTTTGTTTGTTTGTTTTAGTTTAAGATAACCAGGATAGTTTTTAATGCTTAAAACCAATAACTCTGACAAACACAGGCAATTTTTTTTTTATTTGTAATATCAGCCCCAAATTGCCCCTGGTATGTTTCCTAGGTCCTCAGCCTTGGATCCTCACTCCCTGTCAAGCTCCGTTTTGTGGTGTTTTTTCCCTCTCCCTGAATGAGCTGTGTTTCTCATTAGTAGGTCTGTTGTATCAGCCACAGAAGAGCCATCTCTTCCTTCTGGAAGGTAGAGAAAAATGCTGTGCTGGGGAAAAATAGGTACATAAGCTGATTTTAAAATTGGAATATATCTTAGCCTAAATAATACCTCATATGTTGTGATGCTCTACAGCCACGGTGAGAAAAATCTGGAGGAAAAAAAAAACAACATACTCTTTGTCTTCAGATGTGTTTCATCTTTACAATCTGAACACACTGAAGAAATGTTCAAAGTTTAGGAGCATGTCATTTAAAGAGTAGAATTTTTCAAGGTATTCTTATTTTGGTTCAATAGAGGAAACATTTAAAAATGGGTATTTTTTTATTATGCTTAATTAGCCAACATGTAGTACATCATTAGTTTTTTGGGGGGTATTTTTAAAGGAAATTTTTACCTTGCTGGCTACTGTCACTCAATATATCTTTTTCTGACTTGTAATTTATCTTCAGCTTCTTTCATTGCCCCACTAACAGGTAATAAGGATTATCATTTCCTTAGACTCTCATTTAATAATACAAATCATTTTAATTAGCTCAGCCTTAACGGTGCACTCATTTGCCAGAGGTATCTTGAGTTGAACAATTTTCTACTCCGGGCAGCTACATTTTAAGCTGTAATCAAATCTCAGATAGTGTCTTTGTAACTACACTACACTAGGAAATTAAAATACAAGCAGGAATGCTCTTGACACACACAATAAAAAAAAATTTAATATTACAGTATCCATTTTTAATTCTTCCCCTTTTCAAGTATAGTTGGTTCACCTATATGCCCAGTTCATTATCTCATCTTGCCTTGTCAAGATAAATCATTATTTTATTGGTTTTAACAATTTTAAAAAATAGACTTAGCATTATAAAGAGCTACAACCAGATTTCTTCACCCTTCATTTAACAATTACCGAAAATTAACTGCTGTAGGTTTTCATGACATGCGCCAGGCATACTGCTGTAATTCATAATTTAAGATAAAGATTTTTTGCTATTTTCTAACAAGATGGTGTTTTTTTTCTTGACCAAAAATGATGATTTCCTAAAAAATTAATTTTGGCAAATATTAAACAACATGACTTGTTGTGGACAAATGATACAGTCAAGCTTAATTGAGCTTAACATTACTTTGCAATGTGTTTTCAATCAAGAAGAATCCAACAACAAATAACAATTTCCTCAAATAGGAAATTAAATCAATAAAGTACATGGTTTTACTACTCTTATTTTTAAATATGTAATGGAGGGGGGAAATCAGCTGAAGTTTCAGATCCCTGAAGTGACATGCTGTCCTTGGGTCAGACATTTTAATCTAAAAGAGAGGATTCTTAAATTTTACCTGTGTAATACATGAGTCTATCTTTTTGATGATTAAATGTTTTAAATGGACAAAAGTAATTTCATGGGTGACTAATTCCACAGATGGAAATAATGCCTACCACCTGTTCAAGATAGACGACAACTGATACAGTTGTCCAAACACCTGGGTTTAAGTCTTGCTTTTTGGTTTGCTTGATTTGTGACCTTGGGGGAGAAAATATCTATCACCTAGGATCAGCCTTCTCCATTAAAATATGAAGATAATGTGATAATAAAATACTCCCTGCCTATTATGATTCCTGATTTGAAGTTTAACATACAAGTCAACTATTACACAAAAAATTAATAATAATTTACAGACATTGTCTGTAGACACGAGTCTTAGGAGAGGCATCACCCTGAAATCTTGTTAATAGACTCTCAGAATTATACAAACTAAAATTTTTGTTTAACTTCAAATATACATTATATACATAGTAAGAGAAAATACAAGAGAGCAATCTTTTGTCAAATGCACTTCTCAGAAATACCACCAGGGCAACGTGTTGCTGAGTCAAAGCTGGGTTCATGGAATGCTCCAGTAAGGTAGAGTCCTACCTTGACAGAGTTTCAGTATCAGTGGGGGATATTTATAGGGTTTGGGAATCTGTCTTCAATTCAATGAAGGAATTGGATTTAGATTGAGTATGGAACATGATATAATATTTTAGAATTGGTGGATACAATAGCAAGGTGCTCCTTCAGAAACTTTGGAGAGTAAACAGTTGTTTCATGTTATCTCCTGAAAAGTGAACAATCTTATGTATATTCAAATGGGTTATTCATAAACTCTCTGGAACAAACAGGACTGTTATTTACAACCTTTATCTTGCTGGACAAGAATTTCCTGGAATAACAAAGTCATATTGATGAAGACTGTAGAATTGTATTAATGAAGAGAGCTGAAGATTAAAATGCTATTGATATAGACAGTAAACTGAGTATAGATGGTTACAGTTCTCACTATACAATCAAAATGTTTAAATTAAAAAGTGCTTATTATAGACACACTATATCTTCCTAATAAATCATACACATATCCAGATCTTTCATAAACCCAATATAAACCCTCTATATTTATCCCTGAAAGTTATTTGAGGCCAACCCAATTTATAGAACAATCTACTGGGAAAATATTAGATTAGTAGAAAGAGAAGTTTTGTAACTTTGGCATTGACTGCATTAGATAGAGCTAAACAGAATTGCTATGTTTCTCTCCCTCCCACATCATCTGCATCTTAGAGGATGATGGGACCAAGTTTCAGGGAAATAGCTTTTTTATTTACTTTTGTTTTTATAATTGTGCTCTTCTTAGGGAGAGATATTTCTTTTAAATAGTTCAGATATGAATATTATGATGATGTTTCTCTGTTGATAATACTAATAGTAAGGAGAAAAACATAGACAAAGAGCTCCAGTAAACTAGAGTTAAGCTGTGGAATCCTTTAAAAAGAATAATCATTTGGGTTTTTTTGTAAATATAAATATCATAACATAAAGATATGACCCATATACTACAAATTAATGTCATTATTTATCATATTACAAATAATCTAATAGGAATTTTAATTAAGTTTCTGAATTAATCTAATAAATTACATCTGAAATATTAAGTCTAATGCTTACAGTTCAGGGAAGGGCAGAGAAGAGGATTTAGGGACTCAGTGATTTTTCTTTTTTCTTGTAAGCTCAGTGAGTCTTACTATTACAGCCTCCCTTCCAGGAATCTGATACATGCTAAGAAGCTGAAGTTATAATTTTGAAAGTATAAAAGATTTTCAAGGAAAAGACAATATGCATAAATATCTCACTTTGTCTTGTTACTAGTTTAATTGTAAGATGTTTATTGTATAGTTTGCATGATATTTACATCACATGTATAAATACCAATTAATAGCTATTTAGATAGAAAGTATAATATCTTCTACCAAATGAACTCTAATTTCTTTGAGTAACTTGTGGTTGAAAAAACCTGTCTTAAATTCAAAATAATGATAATGATAATAATGACAACAATGTGTACGGGCATGTATACAGAGTAATTTCAACCCAATCAAATTTCCCGTTTCCAGTAGTTTCATTTTAGCTTCCAATTGCTTTGCAGTTGTATGTTTACTTTTCAAATGATGATGTGTTGGGCTGCCAGGTTTAAATCAGCCAAAGCAAAACTTACATGCCCCAATGATTATTTCAGTTTTTCACACTGTATAACTGGATATTTAATTAAAAGAAAATCAGTTCTTAAAGAGTAAATATTTAAGGAAACATTTTACCCCCTAAAACATAATTTCTTGCTGATGAATGTATAGAAATAGTTAAAAAATACGCACACACCATAAATTTTGGCCCAAGTGTAACACTGCCCTGTAGTTAAAATACACAATACATACGTTGATAAATATGGTATGACCTTTTGTTTTAATTGAAATATAGTTGACACACAATATTACATTAGTTTCGGGTATACAACATAGTGATTCAACAACTCTGTATGTTACGCTGTGGTCAAAAGTGTAGCTAGCATCTGTCACCAAGCAACACTGTTATAATACGATTGACTATATTCCCTATGCTGTACCTTTTATTCCCATGACTTATCCATTCCATGACTGAAAGCCTGTATCTCCCACTCCGCTCTACCCGCTTCGCCCATCCCTTTTTATTGGTTGTTTTAAAATTGTAAATATAAGCCAAAGCCATGCCTAGGAATCTGAGCAGTTATTTAGACTTTAGGGAGAAGAAGAATGTCTGCCAGTGATAACAGAGACCCAGGGCTCATGCCATTTAATAATCAAGGTAAAGTCAATTGAAGCCCCTACCATTCCCAACAGTATAGTCTGGCAAAAGCACTGATTTTGTTTCTAAGTATAGCGGTTTTGCCCTGAGTCTTTCACCTGTAATTTGTTAAGCATTTTAGCAAGTTAAGTATCTTTCATTAGTATGAGTGTGCTTCTTTGCACTTATTTGAGGATAACAGTTCTGCAGTCTAGGAGTTGTTGTAAAGAAAAAAGTACAAAGTTCATAGTGATGTATAAAAAGTAATTGATATTAAATTGTTAATCCCTTGAACTGCTTTTGATACTTTTTTTTTTCTTAAAAACTGCCGTTTTGTGTTTACTTAATGTAGAATATGATTTACCCTGGACTCCATGCCCCCTTGAAAGTCCATTTTATATAAAACCTTTCAGATTGGGGCGCCTGGGTGGGTCAGTCGGTTAAGCATCTGCCTTCAGCTCAGGTCATGATCCCAGAATCCTGGGATCGAGCCCCTCATCAGGCTCCCTGCTCAGCGGGGAGCTTGCTTCTCCCTCTCCCTCTGCCTACCGCCCCTCCTGCTTGTGCTCTCTCTCTCTGTCAAATGAATAAATAAAATCTTCAAAAAATAAAAAATTAAATAAATAAATAAATACCTTTTGGATTTAATATATTTGTATCAGGAAGCATAAATCAGTTGCAGTCTCCTATTGTCTTACCACATATTACTGCTATAATAATAATGATGATCATGATAGCCACAACAATAATAATAGCAAATAGTAACAGTGGTTGACATTTATTGTTCTAGGTTATTAACACACGTGGAATTTTTTTTAGTCTTCACCAAAAGATTAGTGTTTGTCTATATTTGATAAGTGAGGGAACCAAAACTTAAAGACATTTGAAAAATGTATCCTAGACCACACAGCTGGTAGATGGCTAGGCTAATATTTGAACCAAGATTATCTCACTCCACAATTCATGATGCTGATCATCATTCGAAGAGGTCAGTCCTGCTAACCTAACAGTTAAATAATTCCATCCATGCCTATCCCACTTACTTCAGTTCTGAGCAGGCCAGTGTGACTAGGCTGCCAAATTACTTTGTGGACCGAAAGATCAGATTAGTTTTAACTATTTAGTTTTCCTATGTAGCTTCAAAGTTTGTACTACTTTCAAGAAATTCTTAAAGTTCTGTCCTCAGAATGCAATCCTAATATTCACTCAGCTAGGGCAAGGAACAGCTAAAGGAGATAAAGATTCCAAATAAATAAGAAAAATACATGTTTTGTTTTGTTTTTTCAAGCCAGTACCAGTCTAAAGGTACTGCTGGGAAATGTGTCCAATTAATGGGATAAAGTAATTGTCTCTGCAGCAGTGATATCACTGGAATAATATTGAATATGTCATACATGTACTGTCAGAGAATCATTTTTTCCTCTTCTAATTGATGGTATCTGTTCTCTCTTGGGTTACTACTCAGCATTCTGATCACTGCTTTGGTAAAACCTCTCAAAAGCTATGACTGACAATTCTGGTTGCAGCATACAAGATTGCCAGTATTGATAGGGTCAAGTTTTTAATTTCAACAATTATGGCCTTTTCCAGCCAACCTCACCTAAATAACAAGTACCCTCCCCCACTTTAAGGATATTATTGCTGGGGTCTGATTTTAGGTTGGGCACTAGCTGTATTAATCATCGTTGGCAGGGCCAGGCACTGTGCCCCTCACAGGGTTGGGGGGAAAGGGAGGGAAGAATAGCCATTTATTCTGAGTCACATTCCATTCCCAAAGTCATCATATAGTCAACAGAGAAAAAATAAGTTTCTGAAAAATGTGCATGATGTATTTAAAAACTGCATCATTAAAGATGACATTACCTGTCCTGAACTATACTTTATTTCATATATGAAATTCTTGTAATTATTTCATAGATTGAGCATTATACTTTAAATTTTTATGTTAATATTTTAATTTGTTAAATTATTCAACATAAATAGATACTATAGATTTATAAAACTTTTGATTTTCCTTTATTTATATTGTTATTTTAGGGCAAAAAGGAAAGAGGAGGAGGAGGAGGGGAAGGGGAAGGGGAGGTTGGAAGAGGAAGGAAAGGAGAAGGAAGAGAGAGAGCAGCAGGAAAGGCAGCCTAGGATTCTCTCAGGCTCTGTAGTGTCCTGCCTGGAAATGTTCTGCCATCTCTGTCACTTTTGAGCAATTAAATAAGCAAATAAAAATTTAAAAAAGAAAAATGAAGGAATGAAGTAAGGAAGGGAGGTAGAAATAAGGATGTTCATAATGCACTTTTGTATCTTTGGGTGAAAGAGAGTACATTTGAGGCAAGCACATCTAGAGACAAATTATTATTCCAATTAGCCTGCATTTAATATCATTATCTTCAACGCCAAAGAAAGTCTTTGTAATGCTCTACATAATGCAGTTAATTTTTAAAATTCCAAAACTTGCAGGCGCCTGGGTGGCTCAGATGGTTAAGCGTCTGCCTTCGGCATGCCTTCGTCATGATCCCGGAGTCCTGGGATCGAGTCCCGCATCAGGCTCCCCGCTCTGCGGGAAGTCTGCTTCTCCCTCTGCCTCTCTCTCTCTCTCTCTCTCTCTCTCTCGAATAAGTAAATAAAATCTTTAAGGGCGCCTGGGTGGCTCAGTCGTTAAGCGTCTGCCTTCGGCTCGGGTCATGATCCCAGGGTCCTGGGATTGAGTCCCACGTCGGGCTCCCTGCTCATGGGAAGCCTGCTTCTCCCTCTCCCACTCCCCCTGCTTGTGTTCCTACTGTCGCTATGTCTCTCTCTGTCAAATAAATAAATAAAAAATCTTTATAAAAAAATAATAAATAAATAAATAAAATAAAATTCCAAAACTTGCTTGCCTTACTATGCAGCTTTTAAAGAATATAACATATTTAAACCTTTTTTAACACTTCAAAAATATTAAGCATTTGGCAGAGCCAATCCCAAGAAAAGTGTTGAAATAGATGGAAATTAAAAAAAAAATGAAAAAAAATTCAGTGAAAAAGCAAACAAGTCCAAGATATAATATAAAAAAAGAGGGGCACCTGGGTGACTCAATTGGTTGAACATCTGTCCAACTGTTGGGTTTCGGCTCAGGTCGTGATCTCATAGGTCATGATTGAACTCTGCTTAGGACTCCATGCTCAGCAGGGAGTCCGCTTGAAGATTCTCTCCCTCTGCCCCTCCCCCCACTCGTGCGTGCACTCTCTAGAATAAATAAATAAACCTTTAAAATATAATATAAAAAAAGACATTTTCTCGTAGTAGCACTGAATGTCTTACCTATGTCTGTAACCAAAGATATTCAAGATTTGTATGTACAGATATTATAGAACTTAAATAAGAACTTAAAGAAGTAACAAGTATAGAACTTAAGAACTTAAATAAGTAACATTAACAACTGAAAAGATATACAGTGTTTAGAAATGATAAGTCAAGTTTATAAAGTTATTTAATGTCAAATTGATAAAGAGATTCAATATAATTTCAGTAATATCCCCAGTAGATTTTGGAACTTGATTACATAATTGTAATTTTTTTTTAAAAGCCCAACTTATTTACAGAAATCTGAAGAAGAAAAGCAAGACTTTATCTACCAGATATATCATGAATTTGTGTTTATTAAGACATATTAAGTGTGATGTTGGTATATCTATCACCAAGTTGATAAGTGCATTAGAATAAGTGCCT
This sequence comes from Mirounga angustirostris, assembly GCF_029215605.1. NCBI lineage: Eukaryota > Metazoa > Chordata > Mammalia > Carnivora > Phocidae > Mirounga > Mirounga angustirostris. The sequence goes on along the minus strand of NW_026991718.1, from coordinate 41,138,818 downwards.
TAAAATAGGGCTGTACAGGGTTCAGATTTTGGTATATGGACAAAAGGGGTATGTACAATTAGTGAGGGGAAGGCTTTTTTCAATAAAATAGTTACAAAAATATTTATATTTAAATAACATGACAATTGATCCCCTCCTCAGAAAAAAATAAGGAATTTATTGTTAAAATTAAACTTGAATATTCTTATTAGAGAATGTAGGTTAATATATTTTACAACCTGGAATATACAATGATTTCTTAAACATGACCCAAAAATAGTGGTTGTAAAGGAAATGACAGAAGTTAACCACTCATTCACCTAAGGGTCCGTTCAAGGAAAGTGAAACTATAAAAAACATCAGAAAATATGTTTTGGATACCCATAATTAGCAAAGGATTGGCTATCAAGAAGCTATTCACAAGCTACAAATCATTAAGAAAAATTCATGTAACTAATAGAAAATGGGTGAGAAACATAAATAAACATTTAACAGAAGAGGAAGCAAATACACTTATAAAGATAAGGCAAGATATTAAATATCATCCATAACTAAGAAATCAAGATGATAAAGAGATATAATTTGACATACATTACATGGGAAAAATTAAATAATGTGTCCATATTGTATAAGTTATACATTTTTTAGGAAGTGTGTAAATTTGTGTACTTCTTTGGAAAGTACATGGTATTTTCTCTGTGGTTGACTTTTTTACATACCTTATGACCCAGCAATTTTCCTTCTTGGTGTATTCCCTTAAAGAATCTCTTATAATGTACAGCAGCCAACAGGTGCAAGAATATTCATGTTACTACTGTTCACAATAGCAAAAACCACAAATCAAACTGTATTAATTACCTGTTGTGTCACAAATTACCCACAAATATAGCGACTTAAAACAAACCACATTTATTACCTGACCATTTGAGTCAGAATTCTTGTGTCAGGGTCACTCAAAAGGCTGAAATCAAGGTGATGGGCAGAGCTATAGTCATTTAAACGCTAAACTAGGGGACAATCTGTTTTCAGTCTCACTTTCATGACCTTTGGCAGTTCTCAGGTCCTCCCTCATTGTTGGCTGAAAATATTAGCTTCTTACCATGTGAATCTTTCTTTGGGCTACTCCCGATATGACAGGTTGCCTTCCCCAGGATGAAGGCTCTGAAAAACAGAGCAAGAGAAAAGTCATAATCTTTTTATAACCTATATTTGGAGCTGACAGACTACCACCTTTGCCATATTTTATTTATTAAAAGCAAGTCATTACTCATGTTTAGATACCACAGTACAAGTATCATTGGAACAAACTTAAAGGCTGTCTACCACACAATTCAAATGCCTATCAAAGAGAGAATAAGTAAATTAACTATAGTATATTCAAACAGTGGATCATTTTTTATTTTTTTATTTTTTAAAGATTTTATTTATTTATTTGACAGACAGAGAGAGAATGAGCACAAGCAGGGGGAGTGGCAGGCAGAGGCAGAGAGAGAAGCAGGGTCCCCACAGAGAAGGGAGAGCCCGATGTGGGGCTCGATCCCAGGACTCCGGGACCATGACCTGAGCCGAAGGCAGTCGCTTAACCAACTGAGCCACCCAGGCGCCCCAAACAGTGGATTATTATGCAACATTCAAAATGAATGGAGCTGTCAGCTCCAAATATAGGTTATAAAAAGATTATGACTTTTCTCTTGCCCTCTACAAAGGCCCACATAATATTCCTAAATCTTAGCAATACAGTATTAACTGAAATAAAGTAAAAAAAAACAAAAAACAAAACAAAACCCATAAAGCATAATATCCATTACAAATTTTATAGCACTTTACATTAAAATATATTATGTTTAAAGGAATATACATGTATATTCACATATATATTTATGTATGATATAAATAATATATAATATGTATTAATATATGAGATAAATAATATATTTATAATATATAAACATTTAAAACATATTTAGTTATATATTTATACAATTTAACTTATATTTTAAAATACTATAAATATATTATTTACATATTATATATGTAAAACTTTTATAACAATGATAGCAAAGTATTCCAGGCAATGGTTAATTTAGAATGTGGGACAGCGAGATGGGTTAATACAGGGGACCAAGTGATTAGATGTAGATTCTTATCAAGATCTCAGCTTTTTTGCTTATGGATTTGTAAATGCTAATACTTTGTTAAGGATTTAAGCCTAGGGGCACCTGGGTGGCTCAGGCGGTTAAGCGCCAGCCTTCAGCTTAGGTCATGATTCCAGGGTCCTCGGTTCAAGCCCTGCATCGGGCTCCCTGCTCAGGGGAGAGCCTGCTTCTCCCTCTCCCTCCGCTTGCTGCTCCCCCCTGCTTGTGCTCTCTCTCTGGCTCTCAAATAAATAAATTACTTAATTAATTTAATTTAATTAAATAAAAAGAAAAGAAGCCTACTCAATTTAAAACTCTGGGTACACAATGACCACCCCTGAGAATATGTTGTTTGTTATCATTCATAGCCATTCTGAAGAGCCTGTTTGGTTCTAAATTGCTTAGTTAATTTAAAAAGAAAAAAATGAATTTAAGCCTAGACCAATGAAGAGAGTACATAATAACCTAATGATTATGTATGCCAATTTGAAATGTCATGGTCCAGTTAAACAAACCAGCAACTCTTCTAGTAACTATGAAAAGTGGTGATTAAATATGATCTAATGGACAAGGTAGGAAAAGAAATGTCAAAGAAGGTGACAAATGTAAATGTTTTATTTTTGGTCATCACCACTGAGGGAAATATAATGAGTTCCTGATTTCTCTGTAAATAAAAAGGTGTCAGAGTAGACAAGACAGGTCCAATGCATACTAGTTATTAGCAACTTCCATCTCTAGAAAAGGAAAGACTTGAGGCACCTGGGTGGTTCAGTCGTTAAGCGTCTGCCTTTAGCGCAGGTCATGGTCCCAGGGCCCTGGGATCGAGTCCCTCCTCAGCAGGAAGCCTGCTTCTCCCTTTCCCACACCCTCTGCTTGTGTTCCCTTTCTCGCTGTGTCTCTCTCTGTCAAATAAATTAATTAAAAAAAAAATCTTAAAAAAAAAAGGAAAGGAAAGACTCAAGAGCAAGTAATCAGGTTGCTTTGGGGATTAATATAGTTACAGGGTTTGGGTCTTACCTCAAAGTTCAAGGGACTCGCATTAAGCCAGCATGAAGACAAAATCTAATCTAGCATTTGAGACATAATAACTAGAAGATATTGCTGTAGTAAGGCAACAAAATTAGATAGGATTATTGCCTTTCTGGGCTACCTGTCTTTTAAAGGAAGAACTATGGCCGGGGACCAGAACAATGAGGAGAAAATTCTGTCCCTTTAGAAACGAGGTTGGCAAGACACGTGCAGTCTCCTTCTGGGAACTCCTGATTCACCATCTGTTGCCAAGAACTACTTTCAACCCCCTTGGCTGTTGTGCATTGTTGTTACCCAGCCTTGGCCAGGAAAACTTGTGGAATTGAGCCAACAGTAGCAATTCTAGTAGACTGTCCCCATACTCTTTTATGTGTTATTCAAACTCAGAAGAGTGCAGGTTTCTATATGAGTTTTAACTCCTTTGCAAGGTACTATCTGTGGCCTGCAGTCAGGGAAAATGACATACAAAATGTGAAAGTTACCAGTCCATTTCCTTCTTTCAGATACCTACTGCAAGGGGCTAGTATTTTTGTTCTGGTGGTGGTGGTGGTGGTTTGATTTGACTTGTTTTGTTTTGTTTTTAATACAGTTTATTTAAACAAGACAAAACAAAAGCAGTTTACCCATTTCTCCCCACTGCATCCTCCTACCTCTGGCAACCACCAGTCTGTTCTCTATATCTGTGAGTTTATTTATTTTATTTATTTATTTATTTATTTATTTTTTAGATTCCACATATAAGAGAAATCACATGACATTGTCTTAGTGTCTTATTTCACTTAGCATATGTACTTGAGGTCCATCCGTGTTGTTGCAAATGGCAAGATTTCATTATTTTTTACAACTAAATAATATTCCATTGTATATGTATACCAAATTTCTTTATTCATTCATCCATTGATAGATACTTAGGTTGTTTCCATATCTTGGCTATTGTAGATAATGCTGCAGTAAACATGGGGATTCATGTACCTTTTCAAGTAATATGATTGTTTTGTTCAGATGTATACCCAGAAGTGGAAATGCTAGATCATATGGTAAGCCTATTTTTAATTTTTTGAGGTACCTCCAAATATAAGTGGTAAGCTCCTAGTCATAGATCTTGATGATGATTTTTTTAATCTGACATCAGAAGCAAAAACAAATGAGTGGGACTATGCCAAATTAAAAAGCTTCTGCATAGTAAAGGCAGCTATCAACAAAATGAAAAGGCAACCAACTGAATATAGGACAGTACTTGTAAATCATATGTCTAATAAAGGGCTAATATGCATAATATACAAAGGACTCACACAACTTAGTAGAAAAAAAGGAAATGATCATACCTTAAATGAAAAGATGTGAATAGACATTTTTCCAAAAAAGACATATAGGGGGCCAGCAAGTAAATGAAAAGATTCTCCTCATTATTAATCATCAGGAAAATGCAAATCAAAACTACAATGAGTATGTTAATTATACTGGAATTTAAAAATTAATAAAAAATAAATATATAAAAATCTATTTTTATAAAATTTAAAAATTCCACAATGAGGGCTGTTATCAAAAAGACTAGTAACAACAAGCGTTGGCAAGGATATGGAAGAAAGGGAACCCTTATGCACTGTTGGGATTGTAAACTGGTACAGTCACTATGGAAACGGGATGGAGGTTCCTCAAAAAATTAAAAATAGAACTACCATATGATCCAACAATTCCACTTCTGGGTATTTATCTGGAAAAGGCCAGTGTTGATACTAGGATACAGTTGAACACTTTCCACTGAAATAAGGATATGTTACAATGCTTATGTTTTATTTTAACCTAAAACCTAATAAAAAAAAACTCATACCTCATGTATATATAAAATATAAAATACATTATCATATTATATTAACATATATTACTATATTAATGTTGAATATTGATATTATATATTATAAATACATTATCATATATCAATTATTGACTCAACATAAGTTTAGATATTTTGCTATTTGTAAAAGTGAGTTGGTAAGAACTTCTCTAATACTATCTGATACTAACCTTTAGATATTTTTAACATAGGTAGCAAGGACACTAGTAAAAAGGGATGAAAATAAGCAAATGTAATAACTTATTATAGGTGCTCTCATAGATATGTGTTCAGGGTTCATGGAAGCAACAAAGACAAGTATGTTCAATTCTATCTGGAGGGCTAGTGAAGGACTTCATCAGTGATATGAGTGGGTGCACACTGCATTTATCAAGAAAACTATACTCAACTGAGTCTCATAACAATTAGATATATGACTTTGATTCCAAATAAGCAGGATATTTACCAACTTACTTCAGCCTCCCCCAGTCAAGAGTTCTACAAGGTAGACTTTATTGTTAACTATATGCTTGATCCACATAGTAAACCAAACTCTAAAATACTATTAATGTTGCACATAGGATTCTATAGTAAGAGGAAGTGGAATGTCCTCCTTTAATTTTCAAGATGATTTGATATTTTGACTTTAGGGTTTACCATAAATACTTGGTAGTATTTAGATAATCAGGACATGTTTGAGAAGAAAACCAGTAATATTTATAGAAAGTATTCAGAGTTATTAGCTGAGATTCAGATAAATACACTTTTATAAGATAAACTCCAGATATTTCTTGTGCTTTAAAGGAATATGATCAAGAAATGATTACTTAAGTCAAGATGAGGTTAGACTTGAGGTCAGTTCAGATTGGTGAGGCAAGATAATTTTGAGGCCAGACCTGGTTTACCTATTAATCTGGTAGGAAAAATTCCTGGGTGATATTATTCAACCAAAGAAGGGAAAGTAGATGGGAGTTTAAAAAAAAATCATTCTTGATTTTGGTAGACCTAAGATTTTTCAATTTAATAGCTCTTATACTCTGAGAGATCCTAAGCCAAAGTCTAGAGGAATATGTTAGAGAGCAAAAAAGTATCTTATTCAAAATAATATCTCATTAACCTGCCTCCCTTCTGCTAACCATCAGTTTGTTCTCTGTAGTTAAGAGTCTGTTTCTTGGTTTGTTTCTCTTGTTTTTCCTTGGCTCATTTGTTTTGTTTCTTAAATTCCACATAAGAGGGAGATCATATGACATTTGTCTTTGATTTATTTTGCTTATGATTATACTCTAGCTCTATTCATGTTGTTGCAAATGGCAAGATTTCATTATTTTTGTGATATGTGTTACACATATTTCATATATATATTTCATTTCATATATTTCATATATATTTCAAATATTTCATTATTTTATTATATATATAACACTTTTATATATATAAGTTATATATGTGTGTGTGTATATATATATATATCACTTTCTCTTTATCCATAAATAGATAGACACTTGGGCTGCTTCCACAGTTTGGTTATTTTAAGTAATGCTGCAATAGACATAGGGGTGCAAGGGTGTGCCTGGGTGGCTCAGTTGGTTGAGTGTCTGGCTCTTGATTTCAGCTCAGGTCATGATCTCAGGGTTGTGGGACTGAGCCCCACATTGGGCTCTGTCCTCAGCACAGAGTCGACTTGTCTCTCTCCCTCTGCTCCTTCCTCTGCGTGCTCTCTCTCTCTCTCAAATTAAAAAAAAAAAAAATCTTAAAAAAATAAACATATGGGTGCATATGTCCCTTTGAATTAATATTTTTGTATTCTTTGGGTAAGTACCCAGTAGTGTGATTCCTGGATCATAGGGTAGTTCTATGTTTAATTTTTTGAGGAACCTCTATGCTGTTTTCCAGAGTGGCTGCACTAGTTTGCATTCCTACCAACAGTGCACGAGGGTTCCCCTTTCTCCATGTCCCCACCAACACCTGTTGTTTCTTGTGTTGTTGATTTTAGCCATTCTGACAGGTGTGAGGTGGTGTATCTCACTGTGGTTTTGTTTTGCATTTCCTGATGATCAGTGATGTTGAGCATCTTTTTGTGTGTTGGCCATCTGTATGTCTTCTTTGGAGAAATGTCTGTTCATATTTTCTACCTATTTTTTTATTGAATTGGTTTTTGGGTGTTGAGTCATATCAGTTCTTTAAATATTTTGGATACTAACCCTTTATGAGCTATGTCATTTGCAAGTATCTTCTCCCATTCTGTAGGTTGCCTTTTAGTTTTGTTGATTGTTTCCTTTGCTGTGCAAAAGCTTTTTATTTGGATGTAATTCCAATAGTTTATTTTTGCTTTTATTTCCCTTGCCTTAGGAGGCATATCTAGAAAAATGTTACGACAGCCAATGTCAAAGAGATACTGCCTGTGCTTTCTTCAAAGATTTTTATGGTTTCAGGTCTCACACTTAGGTCTTTAATCCATTTTGAGTTTATTTTTGTGTAATGGTGAAAGAAAGTGGTCTAGTTTCATTCTTTTGCCTGTAGCTTTTCAGTTTTCCCAGCACCTTTTGTTGAAAAGACTGTCTTTTTCCCACTGGATAGTCATTCCTCCTTTGTGGGTTTATTTCTGAGTTTTCTGTTCTATTCCATTGATCTATGTTTCTACTTTTATGCTAGTACCATACTGTTTTAATTACAACTGCTTTGTAATATAACTTGAAATCTGGAATTGCGATACATTCGTTTTTTTTTTCCCTTTTGTTTTCAAGATTGCTTTGGTTATTTGAGGTCTTTTGTAGTTCCATGCAAATTTTAGTGTTTTCTTTGTTCTAGTTCTGTGAAAAAATGCTGTTGGTATTTTGATAGGGATTGCATTAAATTTATAGAATATTTTGGGTAATATAGACATTTTAACATTATTCTCCCAACCCATGTGCATGGAATGTCTTTCCACTTCTTTACATTGTGTTGAATTTCTGTCATCAGTGTTTTATAGTTTTTAGAGTACAGGTCTTTCATCTCTTTAGTTGAGTTTATTCCTAGGTATTTTATTTTATTTGGTGCATTTGTAAATAGGATTGTTTTCTTAAGTTCACTTTCTGCTGCTTCATTAATAGCGTATAGGAATGCAACAAATTTTTGTACATTGATTTTGTATTCTGTCACTTTACTGAATTTATCAGTTTTTTTTGGCACAGTCTTTAGGGCTTCCTATATATAGTATCATGTCATCTGAATATAGTGAGAATTTTACTTATTTCTTACTAGTTTGGATGGCTTTCATTTTTTAATGTTGTCTAATTGCTGTGGTTAGGACTTCCACTAATATGTTGAAGAAAAGTGATGAGAGTGAACATCCTTGTTTTGTTCCTGACCTTAGCAGAAAAGCTCTCAGTTTTTCACCATTGATATGATGTTTACTTTGGGTTTTTCATATAAGGCCTTTACTATGTTGAAATATGTTCCCTCTAGACCTACTTTGCCGAGGGTTTTTATCAGGAATGGATGCTGTACTTTGTCAAATGCTTTTTCTGCATCTATTGAAATGATCATATGTGTGGTTTTTTTGGAAACATACATATGAGACAGAGAAAGAGAGAGTGTGAGCAGAGGGAGGAGCAGAGGGAGAGGGAAAGAGAGAATCCTCAAGCAGATACCCTACAGAGCAGAGTCTGAGATCATGACCTGAGCCAAAATCAAGAGTCTGCTGCTCAACTGACTGAGCCACCTAAGTGCCCTGATCATATGTTTGTTTGTTTTTTTAATCTTTCCTCTTATTGATGTGGTGTGTCATGTTGATTATTTTGTGACTATTGAACCACCTTTGCATCCTGGGAATAAATCCCACTTGATTGTGGTGTGTGATTTTTTAAAATATATTTTTGGATTCAGTTTGCTAATATTTTGCTGAGGATGTTTTTTAAAGATTTTATTCATATATTTATGAGAGAAAGAGAACATGAGTGAGTGAGTGGGGTGAGGGAGAGGCAGAGGGAAGGGACAAGCAGACTCTGTACTGAGCAGAGAGCCCAGTGCAGGGCTCCATCCCACAACCCCAGGATCATGACCTGAGCCGAAATCAAGAGTCAGAGGCTCAACTGACAGCCACCCAGGCACCCCTGTTGAGGAATTTTTTTTAAAGATTTTATTTATTTTTGAAAGAGAGCTCATGCATGAGTTGGGGGAGGAAAAGGAGAGAGACAAGCAGACTCCATGCTAAGCATGGAGCCCATCCTGAGGCTCAGTCCCACAATCCTGAGATCATGACCTGAGCCGAAACTAAGAGTCCAATGCTTAAGTGACTGAGCCACCCAGGCATCCATTGTTGAGGAGTTTTGCATCTATATTCATGAGAGATACTGGCTTGTAGTTCTCTTTTTTAGTGTTATTTTTATCTGGTTTTGATATCAGGGTGATACTGGCCTCATAGAATTAATTTGGAAGTTTTCCTTCCTCTTATATTTTTTTTGGAATAGTTTGAGAAGAATGGGTAGTAACTCTTCTTTAAATATTTGGTAGAATTTACCTGTGATGCCATCTAGTCTTAGACGTCTGTTTCTTTTTTCTTTTTTTTTTTTTTATGTTATGGTAATCACCATACATTACATCATTAGTTTTTGATGTAGTGTTCCATGATTCATTGTTTGCGTATAACACCCAGTGCTCCAATTCAATACATGCCCTCTTTAATAACCATCACCAGGCTAACCCCCTCCCCTCTAGAACCCTCAGTTTGTTTCTCAGAGTTCATAGTCTCTCATGGTTCGTCTCCCCCTCCGATTTCCACCCCTTCATTTTTCCCTTCCTACTATCTTCTTTTTTTTTTTTAACATATAATATATTATATGTTAATATATAATTCTATTTATTCCTGCTTTAGTTTTGGTAGGTTATATGTTTCTAGGAGTGTATCAAATTCTTCTAAGTTGTCCAGTTGGTTAGCATATTGATTTTCATAATATTCTGTTATAATTGTTTGCATTTCTGTGGTGTTGGTTGTTATTTCTCCTCTTTCATTAGTAATTTTATCTATTTGGGTCCTTTTTCTCTTTCTCTCCTCTGTTTTTTTCTATGAATCTGGCTAGAAGTTTATCAATTTTGTTGATGTATTTTCAAAGAACTACCTCCTGCTTTCATTGATCTGTTCTACTGTTGGTTTTTGTTGTTTTGTTTTGTTTTAGTTTTTGTATTTTTCTAGCTCTTTCAGGTGTAAGTTTAGAATGTTTATTTTTCTTGTTTCCACAGGTAGGCCTGTATTGCTACAAACTTCCCTCCTAGAACCACCTTTGCTGCATCCCAAAGATGTTGTACCTTTGTATTTTCATTTTCATGTAATTTTTGTTTTCTTCTTTGATTTCTTGGTTAATCCATTCACTGTTTAATAGCATGTTATTTTTTAAAGATTTTATTCATTTATTTGAGAGAGAAAGTAAGAGAGAATGGGAGCAGGGGGAAGAACAGAGGGAGAGGGACAAGCAGACTCCATGTTCAGCACAGAGCCTGACGTGGTGCTCCATCCCACGACCCTGAGATCATGATATGAACCGAAATCAAGAGTCAGACACTTAACCAACTGAACCATCCCCAGGGGCCCCTAATAGCACATTAGTTAACCTCCATGTATTGTGCTCTTTCCAGATATTTTCTTGTGGTTGATTTCTAGTTTCATAGTGTTTTGCTCAGAAAAGATACATGATATGACTTCATTTTTTTTAAATTTGTTGACACTTGTTGTGGCCTAATATGTGATCTCTTCTGGACAGTGTTCTATGTGCTCTTGCAAAGAATGTGTATTCTGCAGTTTTAAGATGGAATGTTCTGAATATGTGTGTTAAATCCATCTGGTCCAGTGTGTAATTCAAAGCCACTGTTTCCTTGTTGATTTTCTGTTTGGATGATCTGTCCATCAATGTAAGTAGGTTGTTAAAGTCCCCTACTATTATTGTAGATTACTATTGATTATTTTATATTTGCTATTAACTGTTTTATGTATTTGGGTATTCCCATGCTGGGTACATAAATATTTACAATTGTCATATCCTCTTGTTAGTTTGTCCCCTTTATTATTATATACATATAAGGACATATACAGTGTCCTTCTTAGTCTCTTATTACAGTCTTTGTTTTAAAGTCTGTTTTGGGGGCGCCTGGGTGGCTCAGTTGGTTAAGCAACTGCCTTCGGCTCAGGTCATGATCCTGGAGTCCCGGGATCGAGTCCCGCATCGGGCTCCCTGCTCAGCGGGGAGTCTGCTTCTCCCTCTGATCCTCCCCCTCTCATGCTCTCTGTCTCCCATTCTCTCTTTCAGATAAATAAATAAAAAATCTTTAAAAAAAATAAATAAAAATAAAGTCTGTTTTGTCTGATGTAAGTATTGCTACTCCAGCTTTCTTTTGACATTCATATTTGCATAATAAATATTTCTCCATCCCTTCACTTTCAATCCACATGTGTCTCGGTCTGAAATGAGTGTCTTGTAGGCAGCCTATAACAGGCCTTGTTTTTTTTGTTTTTTTTTTTTACCCATTGTTACCCTATGTCTTTTTATTGGAACATGTAGTCCCTTTACATTCAAAGTAATTATCGATAGATACATATTTGTTGCCATTTTGTTACTTGTTTTGTTTGTTTAATAAGCAAGGGAACTCATATGCTAGGCTTAGATGGACAGCTGCAAACGAGAAGATCCCCACACTGCTCCACCAGAATCTTAAACGTTTATATACAGGCCTTAACTGGGTTCAGTCACATAAACTGTCAGGTGATCTCAGCATCATATTACTATCTCAAGACTGTGTTCCTGGGCAGCTTCTGGGAGGAGGGAAGGCGAGTGGGATGCACATGCTAAGGATAGGGGAACAGGAGAGGAGCTGCCAGTTGCCTGTGTCCAGCTCACAGGTCAGTTGCTGGTCACATCCTCTTGATGACCTCCCCCAACACTCCACCCCTCCGGACTGGCTCTTACAATCTCACATGTTCCTCTCTTCCACAACATGGCCTGAGTAGTCAGCAAGGGGTTTTACCGCATGGAGGTGGCTCCTTTGATGGCTCTTTCTCTGGATTGGAGGTGGGTGCCTCAGCAACAATATAGGTGCATGCAAGAGAAAACACAGAGTAAGACAATGATTTCCAAATCAGTGACAACTTTTTCCACCAACAACCCCCTGATTTGAACCACTGATTTATGAAGTCCCATACACAGGGGAATGGATCATTCAGGTGTTCACTTCTGTCCTCATGTGATTTAATAAAGATGATCCATTAGCAGACTCATCAGGTATAAACACACAACATTCTGTTTGGATAATGGCAAGGTGCCTTCCTGTGAAGCAGTAATAAAGTCCAGGGCCATCCTATTTTGGAGGATAGCTTTTCTCATTAGGGATATTTCAGTGTTCAATAAAAACAAGCTTTGTTGGCTATCATTTAAGGCTTGCTGGGTGAATTTAGTAAGGGCTTCTAAGTGTGCTATAATGTCCTTCAGGCTAATGGAGGGAACAAAGACAGAAGCCAAATGATCATAGCAGTGAAAAACAGAACATGCTTATCTGGTCTTCAGGAGAAAGGAAAGTTAGAGAGAGAGAGAGAGACTCAGATTTAAAAAAAAAAAAAAAGTGTGTTGCTCGTATCTTGAGTTGTTGGAGCCTGTTGATCATTGGTGCTTTATGAAAAACAATATTGGTATTATTTCCCATACCAACTTTATGTTTTGTGGAGTTTGGACTGCAAGGGGAGGGCTTTTGAATGTACACAGAAATTCTGGCAGGAGTGTAACATCAAACTTGAAATTATACTCTGTACTCTCTCAGATGGCGGATAGGATGTGATGTGGTATAAAGAATACAAGCCAACTTCAGACATGCCTGAACTCTGATGCTTACCAGCTATGAGACAGTGAACCTATGAAGGTATTATTTCCTCTTCCATAAAACTGGGAAGACTGAGATAGCTGATGAGTGCATTTCTCTTAACCTTGAGTATTCTCCAATCTAACATGATATGTAGTGTTTTTCTTTTTCTTTTTTTTTTCAAGGTAGATGCAAGTCTCTTAAGGTTGGCCCTTGCTTTTCTTGCACACCAAGTTACTATCCTTCACTTAGTGTTTACAGAATGAAAGAGTGAGTGATGTTATGCAAAACAGTGTTGTCTTTATCACAATGCAAAATAGCCACTGTTTCTATTAGCAAGCAGTTTACTCATGTGACATAATTGTTTCTAACTGTAGAGAACACATGGCTTGGGGATCATGAATCTTTAATGGATTTTGAAGTTGAAAGGCACTGGAATAAAAATAGACCCTGGGACTGTTGAGTAATGTTGATTATGCATTAAATTTTGTCATGCGTCAGAAGGATAGTATGTTTCTATGAATTCCATTTCTATTTCTCATTATCTGCATCCTACATCATTAACTTTTAATGAATCTGGGCTTTTGTTTGCTGTCCCACCATTGGAAATGTTCATTTTTCTTCTCCAGTGCCTAATACTTTTGAAGAAACAAAGGGCATTTTCTTTTGGTATGCAATTCATATTTACAGCTGGGTCTTATTCTCTTGAGTTTGTTATAGCTGAAAACAGAAGGAGATAGAGTCTTTGGCAAAAAGTCTCTGAGAATTTGTCATCAGACCATCACATCCTCACTCCAAGAGCAAGAATTTTGTTTTCTATGGAAACTAGGGAGATTATGTCTTCACATAAATTTCCTGATATCCCAAAGAAACACTAGAACAATGCATTTCAAAATGTTATAAGCTGAAGGAATTATTCTCAGATATCATGAAGTCAGGCAATATGACATTCTGTAGGGGAATATATTTAGGGCAGGGTTCTATTTCATTGATTCTTACCTTATGCCATAGAGTGGCTTCTTTATGATTGCTGTGCATGAAAGTATATCTGACTTGTGGACAGTGAGCAGCTTGGTTCCAATTGAAGATCACCATGGCATGGGGCCTGCCCTACTGAAATGAGCAAAAGTAAGCGGAAAAAGAATATCTATTTCTTCTATTTAAAGAGAGGTTGAATACAAAGGGCCTGGGACTTGATTCCACATATGAAGAATGCAATTATCATGTCCATAGAGTGACCTCTTGTAACTCAGACCCACCTATGTGGCTCTGGCTTTTTATACTTCATTGATGTCTGCTGCTGAGAGCTGGGAAATCCAGAGAATTTTATTCAGTCTTTCTTATCTGTAGAAAAGTGTTTTTCTGCCAATGCAAGCCCTGTGATTGCTACAAATCTAGTTAACCATGGTGGCTTAGGGATAGAGTAGGATTTTTCTCACATATCATTTAGCTGCCCACAAAAAGTACTCAGTTCTGTTTCTGTCTTTAAGGTTCTGTTTCTAGCTTAGATGTCCTCACATTGTGGTCCAAAGGGTCTGAATGGTTTTGCACAGAACCATCAGGAGATATCAATGGGAATAAGGGGCAGGGTTATAGGATCCTATTCTATTGAAGCAGAGCAGCTCTACCTTCCTTATCTGTTGCATGTGTTAGGATTGCCTAAGATTAAAGTTCAAGAAAGGATTAACTGCAAAAACCTGGGCAATGATGGTTCTAACTTAATTTTCCTCTCTAATACTATAGAAGACCTCTGCCCTGTTAAATTATATTCTCTCTTTACTCAGAATATTATTGTGCCTGGTTGAGGCTTTGCCATATTTAATGCAAGGCCTCAGGCTGTGAAAGCTGTGCGGAGCAAGTTTCTGGTCTGGGGACACTCACACCCTGCCTTCTTCTTGTCAGGCACCTCAATCCTTCTTTAAAATCCAGTCACGTGGGGCGCTGGGGTGGTTCAGTCGGTTAAGCATTTGCCTTTGGCTCAGGTTGTGATCCCAGGACCCCGGGATCCAGCCCCAGGTCAGGCTCCCTGCTCAGTGGGGTGTCTGCTTCTCCCTTACCCCTGTGCCTCTTCCTGACTCATGCTCTCTTTTACTCTGCCTCTCTCTTTCTCTTAAATAAATAAATAAAATCTTAAAACAAATAAAAATAAATAAAATCTAGCTCAGTCACATAAATATCCTGCATGCAAGAGTAGAAATGGCCTCTTCCTTCCTGTACCAACATGGATTAAAGAGATTCAGTTCATATGTTTTCTGAATTAAGTAAAGTACCAGAATTAAGGCTCTTGTATGCCCCAAGTGGAGATTAGTGGCAATTGAATCGTGGTGTTCAGGGTTGTGAAGGAGAAACTATTTTCCTATCTCCAGGTTAAAAACAAGGATAATTCTCTCAGTTTACAAACAGACCATGGTATTACTGTAGTTGGGAGGATTTAGCTATTTGGATTTTTGATGACAGAGTGACAGCCTCAGAAAGATTATGCCTAAGTAGTCACTTTACTGACAGCTGAGCGTGTCCCCCACTAACAGACTTTCTCATGAACAGTCCTTCATTGCTTTCTAGTGTACTGACCCATCTCCCTGTGAATTGCACTTCTTCCTTTCAGAGAAGTGTTTAGATGCATGTTATATAGAACAGAGTGTCATAACAGTGACTTCAAATTCCATAAGAAATGAGAGGAATTTCTGATTACATGTCATGACGAATGGAATCCTCCCATCTCTTCTTAAATGTAGTACATCAGCCTATTAAGTAAATAACTTATCTTTGTAGAACATGTGGTAGTGGTTTATTGAATATGATCTAATAGGGATTGAATCCATGATCTATTAATTAGCAACTGGGTGACCCTGGGCATGATCTCTACCCTTTCTTAGCCTAAAAATGAAGAGATACCACTTCACACCAGTCAGAATGGCTAAGATTAACAAGTCAGGAAACGACAGATGCTGGCGAGGATGCAGAGAAAGGGGAACCCTCCTACGCTGTTGGTGGGAATGCAAGCTGGTGCAGCCACTCTGGAAAACAGTATGGAGGTTCCTCAGAAAGTTGAAAATAGAGCTACCCTATGACCCAGCAATTGCACTACTGGGTATTTACCCCAGAGGTACAAATATAGTAATCCGAGGGGGCACCACCTGCACCCCAGTGTTTATAGCAGCAATGTCCACAATAGCCAAACTATGGAAAGAACCCAGATGTCCATCGGCAGATGAGTGTATAAAGAAGATGTGGTATATATATACAATGGAATATTATGCAGCCATCAAAAAAAAAAAAAGAAATCTTGCCATTTGCAATGACGTGGATGGAACTAGAGGGTATTATGCTAAATGTAATAAGTCAATCAGAGAAAGACAGTTATCATATGATCTCACTGATATGTGGAATTTGAGAAATGAGGCAGAGGATCATAGGGGAAGAGAGGAAAAAAATGAAACAAGACAAAACCAGAGAGGGAGACAAACCATAAGAGACTCTTAATCTCAGGAAACAAACTGAGGGTTGCTGGAGTAGAGGGGGGTGGGAGGGATGGGGTGGCTGGGTGATAGACATTGGGGAGGGTATGTGTTGTGGTGAGCGCTATGAATTGTGTAAGACTGATGAATCACAGACCTGTACCTCTGAAACAAATAATACATTATATGTTAATAATAATAAAATTTAAAAAATAAAATGACAGTTAAAATTAAAAAAATGAAATAATCATATGCAGAGAATTGGACATAACAGAAACACTGGTCATTTTAGGCCACATTTTGTTATTCTCAGAATGCATGACATTTTATAAGTCACTTCATTTCTCTAGGACTCAGTTGCCTCAATTGCAAATGAATAGGCTATTTTGTCAAAGATTTCTCTAGATCTAGATTTTATTTTTCATTCTAATTGGGAGTACAAGAGAAAGTTTGCAGGTGAGATTCAGGAATAGCGTCACAGAGAAGCTTAAGTGTGGTCCTTAAAGTAAAAGCAGGACTAGAACTGGCCCAGGCCATGAACAGACTAATCCAGGTACAAGGAACAATGTTAGCTCAGGCACACGGGTAGAAAAGCACAGATCACCTACATGCCAGTGCCGAATGTAGACATTTGTCTATGTGATATTTTATTCAAGGCTAAATTAATCAGTTAATAAGAGATTATGAAAGCTAAATTTATTCAATATAAAGGACTTTATTATGTATTACCTGTATTTTTTAAATATTTTGTTTATTTGAGAGAGAGAAAGAGCATGAGCAGGGGGAGGGGCAGAGGGAAAGGGGGAAGCAGACTCCCTGCTGAGGAGGGAGCTGACCTGGGGCTCAATCCCAGGACCCTGGGATCATGACCTGAGCCAAAGGCAGACATTTAACAGACTGAGCCACCCAGGAGCCCCTATACTACCTGTTTTTTTCAGTTAAAATATTCTTTTTATTTTATTTTTTTTAATTTTTAAATTTTTAATTCCACTATAATTAACATATAGTGCTGTATTAGTTTCAGGTGTACTATATAGTTATTCAGCAGTTCTGCACATTACTCAGTGCTCATCATGATAAGTTACTCTTAATGCTCTTCATCTTTTTCACCCATCCCTCCACGCATCTCCCCTCTGGTAACTATCAGTTTGCTCTCTATAAAATATTCTTTTTTTAAAATGGGCCATCAGTAAACAACGTGTAATATACAGTCTAAAAAATCTCACTGTGCAGAATTAAAAGTTGATAACTATGTAGTAGTGACTGGAATGTTTTCTTAAACACTACAAGTCCATTAAAAAATTGGGAAATACTTGTGCAAATCAAATAGCAAACAGTTCTGGCTGGAGCTCCAGTCTTTTTGTTTGACTGTAAGATTAATAAGATAAAGTTTGAATGCCATGAATGTCAAGGTAGCTATTACTATTATCACCGTCTTATTAATGAAGATATAGAGGCTCAGTGAAGACAATTTCCTTATCAAAAGTTTCATAATCACTACTTTCTGACTTGAAAGCCTATGTTTCTAATGACTTCAAAATAGGGAGTAGTCAAGAGCATTAACTTCTTAATCAGTGATCTTGGTGAGAGCTTATCATGGGGGTAGTGAGGATGGAATGTTTAGCATTGTATGGCAACAATAGAAAGTTATTTAAAACAGAATGAATTTCAAAAGCTGCTCTGAAGTAGAATGGCTTTGGGTTGTATATACATGTAAGGCATGGGTTAGATCAGAGCTATTACTTTTTAAAAATATTCATGCTTGTCTTTTTTAAAAATACAGCAAGGGGGGCACCTGGGTGGCTCAGTTGTTAAGCGTCTGCCTTCCGGCTCAAGTCATGATCCCAGTGTCTGGGGACCGAGACCCATATCGGGCTCCCTGCTCAGGGGAGAGCCCGCTTTTCCCTTTCCCACTCCCTCTGCTTGTGTTCCCTCTCTTGTTGTCCATCTCTCTCTGTCAAATAAATAAATAAAATATTTAAAAAGAAAATACAGCAAGGAAAACAGCTTGTAGAAGAAGTGGATAGAAGAGTAAAAATAAATAAAGTGGTATGATCTATAATCAAGTTAGAAAACTCCTAATGAAATGGCATATAGACTTTTGGGTTTAGACATATCCCAGTTGATATCTCACATCCACTCCTGACGTGCTATATGAATTTGGTTCAGTGAAATGAATGAAAATGTAAAAACTGAAACCATACAAATACTAGCAGAAAACATAGGTGAATCCCCTATT
Organism: Mirounga angustirostris; assembly: GCF_029215605.1. Lineage (NCBI taxonomy): Eukaryota > Metazoa > Chordata > Mammalia > Carnivora > Phocidae > Mirounga > Mirounga angustirostris. The sequence goes on along the minus strand of NW_026991718.1, from coordinate 41,120,323 downwards.
CAAACTGGGATAGGGAAAGGCTTTCTAACTATGACTCAGCCTCTTTTTTTCTGGCATGACACTAACTTTTCTTTGTGTGATTACATGTGACTTGGGTAAAACTCTTAATCAAAGTGCATTGCTTTCCAAAAATATACAACAGAGAAATGACAATTTCTTCAATAAATGGTGCCAGGAAAACTGGACCACTGTCTTACACCATACAGAAAAATAAACTCAAAATGGATTAAAGACCTAAATGTGAGAGCTGAAACCATAAAAATCCTAAAAGAGAACATAGGCAGTAATTTCTCTGACATTGGCCATAGCAGCATATTTCTTTTTATTTATTTATTTATTTATTTATTTATTTATTTATTTATTTATTTGACAGAGAGAGACACAACAAGAGGGGGAACACAAGCAGAGGGAGTGGGAGAGGGAGAAGCAGGCCTCCCGCCAAGCAGAGAGGCCGATGTGGGGCTCGATCCCAGGACCCTGGGATCATGACCTGAGCCGAAGGCAGACGCTCAACGACTGAGCCACCCAGGCGCCCCCATAGCAACATATTTCTAGATATGACTCCTAAGGCAAGAGAAACAAAAGCAAAAATAAACTATTGGGACTACGTCAAAATAAAAAGCTTTTGTACAGTGAAGAAAACCATCAACAAAACAAAAAGGCAACCTGCTGATTGGGAGAAGATATTTGCAAAAGATATATCTGATAAGGGGTTAATATCCAAAATACATAAAGAAGTTACATGATTCAAAACCAAAAAATCAAAACAAAACAGAACAAAATATGATTTAAAAATGGGCAGAGGGGGTGCCTGGGTGACTCCTTTGGTTAAGTGACCAACTCTGGGTTTCCGCTCAGGTCATGATCTCAGGGTCCTGCGATTGAGCCCCACACGTACTCCACACTTAACGTGGAGTCTGCTTGAGATTGTCTCTCTGCCTCTCCCTCTGCCCCCTCCCTGCTTGTGCTCTCTATCTCTCTTTCTCTCTAAAGTAAATAAATCTTAAAAAAATAAATAAAATAAAAATGGGCAGAGGACCTGAATAGGCATTTTTCCAAAGAAGATATACTGGTGGGCAACAGACACATGAAAAGATGTTCAGTATCACCAATCACTACGGAAATGCAGATGAAAACCAAGTGAGGTATCACCTTACACCTGTAAGAATAGCCAAAATCAAAAAGACAAGAAATAACAAGTGTTTTTGAGGATGTGGAGAAAAAGGAACCCTCATGCACTGTTGGTGGGAATGCATGCTGGTGCAGCCATTATGGAAAACACTATGGAGGCTCCTCAAAAAATTAAAAACAGAAATACTATGTGATCCAGTAATTTCACTACTGGGTAATTTACCCAAAGAATGTGAAAACACTAATTCAAAAAGATACATGTGTCCCTGTTTATCGCAGCATTATTTACAGTAGCCAAATTATGGAAGCAATCCAAGTATCTACCAATAGATGAATAGATAGAGATGCACACATGCATACACACACACACAGTGGAGTATTACTTAGCCATCAAAATAGGATGAGATCTTGCCATTTGCGACAAAATGGATGGATGTAGAGAGTATTATACTAAGTGAAATAAGTCGGACTGAGAAAGACAAATACATGATTTCACTCATATGTAGAGTCTAAAAAACAAATGAATAAAACAAAAAGCAGAATCAGACGTATAAATACAGAGAACAAACTGATGGTTGCCAGAGGGAAGGAGTAAGGGTTGGGCAGAATGGGTGAAGAGGAGTGGGGCATACAAATTTCAGTTATGGAGTAAATAAGTGAGGGGGGAAAAAAGGCACAGCATAAGGAATATAGCCAATTTTATTGTAGTAGTGTTACATGCTGATAAATGGTAGCCATACTTGTGGTGAGCATAGTAAAACACAGAAGTGTTGAATCACTATGTTGTACAACTGAAACTAATGTAGCATTGTGTGTCAACTATACTCAGATATATTTTTTTAATTTAAAAAACCAAATTGCATTGCCTTCTCTGTGCAAAACTTGGGTTTATGAGCAAAGCTAGTCCAGGCTTTCTCCCTTGGAATTTAAATTAGTTTTAACATCTGTGGTTTATATTATTAAAGCATTAAATAGAAGGGAGCCAGATACATACAAATTCCCAAAACACTTTATTCCCTGAAAAAGCAGAAATTGGTGGAATTACACTCACATTGAAAAATTCTATCTGGACTGAAGGGGGAGAAAGAAGTAAAAGGGCAAAGAATTTTTTTTCAAGGGCAAAGACATTTGAAAATTTTGTAGATAATTGGGAGTTTGGAACTTGACAATTTAGATTTTGAAGAAAGCGGTAAAGTTGCAAATGGTAACTAATAGAACAGGAGAAGGCACTTACCAGAACTCAGACAGATGGTGAATTCTGTTTTGAAAATTATTGGATATTGATGACAGAACATTTATATTGATTTAAATATGTAAAATTATACAACATTTATAGTGAACAGCAGATAGGGTAAGGTAATGGAAACTCTAGAACTGATCTGGGCAGTGGATCTTATCTTTCCTGGACTCCTGATATACTCAGTAATGCATGAATAGTTGTACAGGCTAAACAAAAAATCAAATATCTAAAAATTAAGGACAAGAACTTACAGTTTTGTACTATTCACTGATTTACCTTTCAGGATTTTGTTTGGATTTCATTGAAATAATTCACTATACTGACCAAGTTCTATTGGATAATCATGAAGCAAAATTCTTATTTGCATATTCCTTCAAACACACAGTATTAGATTTCAATTATTGCTAGTTACAGTGAGTTGTATACTTTGTCATGAGTCTAACTAAACAAAGTGTCCAATCCACTTGTAGGTCTGAAACAAGAAAAAAGAAACCGATGGTCTATGGAAAACAAAACAAAACAAAAAAATGAACTCAAAAGCACTAAAGATGGAATAAAGACAAAAGACCAGAAATTTTAAAAAGAATAAAAAAAGAGTATAAGAAATGAGAGAATGGGGAGGTTTCAATGTCAGTGAATAAAAACTAAATAAGAGCTTTGAAGATTTCTGAGTATAGGTATTCTGAAGTAGTATGGGTATTTGTGATGACAAGTCTTACATACAACCATAGTTTTATATAGATGAAATCATGTTGAAATCAATATTGGTTATAAGGTGGGGCGCCTGGGTGGCTCAGTTGGTTAAGTGACTGCCTTCCGCTCAGGTCATGATCCTGGAGTCCCTGGATCGAGTCCCGCATCGGGCTCCCTGCTCGGCAGGGAGCCTGCTTCTCCCTCTGACCCTCCCCCCTCTCATGTGCTCTCTCTCTCTCTCATTCTGTCTCAAATAAATAAATAAAATCTTTAAAAAAAAAATATTGGTTATAAGGTCAAGGGATGCCCATTTGGATAACAAGGTCCTAAAAATGGTGGCAGAAGCTGGGTTAGATAGAAAGCCTGTGGACCAAATGGTGGGATTTACTAAGAAGTTAGGAAATGACAGTGAGGAGAAGCACCATTCAGTGGCTACCTTACTATATTGCCTGGCAAGAGCACAGCTCCATTTTCCGCTGAGGAAGCAGGAACAATTACCTGACAGATCCTAAGATTTAGAGAATGAGAAGTACAAATTCCTGAAGTAGGTAAATGGGAGTGAGTATGTGAGATGTTGATCCTATTTCTACTCCTTGATTACCAATGTATTACATTAGGGACACTGAACTTGATATAAACCACTGATGCAGTACATAAACTGCATCCTGGAAGACAGTGTTCAATCCCACAAGTGGTTGTCAGCTTGGTGCGTTAATTAAGCTTTTAGCATTCCAGTTCAACAGCAGCGGCCTTGTTCAGTCAGGCTGGCTGATTCTTGGTCAAGTACGTGGTATTACCAGTGAAAACCATGGGCATAAGCCCATTGTCACAGCTCCTTTTCTGTAAAGGTCAGAGGGGATATTGTGCGGGATACCACATCAGTAGATTCAGCATTCTCTAAATCTTTAGATAGTGATTCCGCTAACTGCACATTATCCAGGCTTTCTCTGGCACTTCAGTTACAACACAGAGGCAATAATAGCCAGTCCAAGTATTGATTCTAGTATAGTTGAGTCTCTAGTTCTGCCAAATGGAAGCAGTTTGATGAGACTGACTAGCCAGTGTTTGGATTGTTGATATCCCTGAAGAATGATACCATATTGATATTTCAGCATTGGTCTCCGCTGCCGGCATGTTGACTATTCAACAGTGGCAATAGCTAGCACTTTCAGGGAAGACCCTGTTTTGGGCCTCATGCAAATATTCCATTCTTTCCCCAGTGGTTACTCTGACCGTGAGCACACTGTACGAGTAGAGGAATGATCAAGGGAGGAGTCAGATTAGCAACAACAGGATGAGTTACCCATGCCATGTGCAGTTTTTGAGGATTTATCTGTGTTAATTATCCCTACTGATCACTGATAGAACACCCCCCCAAAAAAAAGAAAAGAAAAAGGCCTGTGCTTTTTGTTCTTAAATTCATAGGTTTATATAGGTACCTATTTCTCAGTTAACTTTAACCTGAATTTTGCAGTCTTGTTTCTTTTAGGCCTCTGAATAAACCATGCAGCCAATCCCCACTACCCAAGGTTCAGGGTATATCCATAACCTCAGATCTCCTCTACCACCAGATAGTGGGCTTTACCTCATCATTAAGTTTTAGGTCATGCTTGAGATGGGTTGTAATTATGTAGAATATCTTCCCCAACTAGTGCCAACATTTGCACTGATTATCTTGTGTCATTTAGTCTTCTGTCATTTCCCCCCTCATGAGGAAGGAGGGAGGTTCCAATACTACGTAGTTAATGGGATTTACAATGTATTGTATGAAAAGAGGCTTTGTAAAGACTCCTAAATAGCATGAATTGAGGAGGAGATGATAGGTCAGCTGAGACAAATGACATGGGAGTCTGGACTTTCTCATCATGTAATTTACTTCTCTCTCTTATATCTGCTCAAATCCAATTTCGTATGAACCATTGCCATCTGTGCTCATTCCATCCTATGATTGGGCAGATCTGACAATATCCTAGGCACATAGTCTTTTGCTGTGTAATGATCAGGTATTTTATCTTTATTAGATCCAAATGAGAGTATCTAAAGTTAGTGTTCAAATGGGTGTGTCCATTGAGTTGCTGCAAATAGTTTGGATGTGATTATTTTTCCTGTGAAGGTTTGTTGGTTCTCCGTGTAACTTCCTATATTCCAGATACAGAAACAGGTAAGCAAAAGTTGAAGAATAGAGAAGGTCAGAAAGAAAAAAAACAGGATGTAAATGCCTACTACTTCCCTGGGTTGGGGACTCAATAATAAATATTACAATATTCACCATCTTATGAGCAATAGAAAAGAGAATAGAAAAAGAGTTATTTTTTATTATATTTAATGCTATAACTTATTAAGAGGGAAGATGTACACAGTTATATTTTTTTTTTAGTGCTAAGGGGAAATCAATGAAAAACATATCCTCTTTCAAGCCAAATGGATTAGTTTATATTATTGAAGATGATGCCTATACAAACTTAAGTACAGTGCTAGAGAAAAGGCTGAATTGTCAAGATGAAATAGTTGTAATTGAGCTAAGTCACAGATGGAATTAATATATAATTCTGCAGGAAAGGAAAATATAACTAACACGTGCATAATATTCTTGCTTAAAAAATGTTTTCATATACATTATTTTAATTTTACTACTTGCAGTATTTATAGTGGGTTAACAAAATGCTAACTTCTTGCCAAGTAAAAATACTGCTGTATCTAACTTAATGAGAGTAAAGAATATTGTAGTATGTTATTGGTAGGGTTTGTACAAATACATTCCTTAAAAGTTCTTCTCACATAAAATGAAACAACTCCCCCTAAAATTTGGTTTTATAATGTTAATTTACATATGAATCTTCATTTAATAAGAATATTTTAGGGCACCTGGGTGGCTCAGTTGGTTAAGCAACTGCCTTTGGCTCAGGTCATGATCCTGGAGTCCCGGGATCGAGTCCCACATCGGGCTCCCTGCTCAGCAGGGAGTCTGCTTCTCCCTCTGACCCTCCTCCCTCTCCTGCTCTCTGTCTTTCATTCTCTCTCTCTCAAATAAATAAATAAAATCTTTATAAAAAAAAGAATATTTTAAAAATATGAATATAGGCTTTTGCTAAAGTTAAAAATTTTAGGATTCTAGTCTATATGAGATAATATCAAGAAATACACACTTTACATTTTCATTAAACATTTTAGGCTTGGGGAGATACTTGCAATATTCAGTTGATATAAAGCAGATACATATAGAAAGACTTAAGCCATAATTTGTGTCAGTGAACTGGCAAATCGGATTTCTTTAAAACTGGAGAATTAATAGCGAAAGATTATGGGCCATAGAAACAATTAGGAACACAGAGTTCATTTATGGAGACGGAGTTGTAGATGTAAGTACATTCATGCACTGAGTGCATAAAAAGTCAAGGTTTCCCATAATATTTCTGCCTCCTGGAGTTTATCGGCTACCTGAGGGGTTTCTTGTGGTGTGGGATTTTCAGTGCTAAAACCAATATAGTCCCAGCAAACAGAGAATTAACTACTCAAACTACTGGACACATTTGCTTGGGGTAATGAGTAGAGGCAATTTATGTGGCTTATGGGAACGTTTCAATCATCGCTGATACTCTTTTTGGGATCCTTATAATATGATTACTCCCAGAAGCCCCCAAAACACTTCCCTTTATTTAAAAACAAAGGAACTTCCAGAAAAGTAAGAAATTGTCCTCAGATCATCTTGACTGAATTCCCAACAGATAAAGCTAAGGTTTTACTTTCCATTCTCACCTATAGACTATCTGCTATCATATTCTTGGTATTAACTTTATTTTTAAATGCTGATGAATATTTAATGTGAATTACAAACATCATGTGTCCTATGCTTCATCTTGTGTCCTCTTCATACATGGCCGAACATGACATGCCCACACTTAACAAAAGCAGTAGAAATTCCATAACATCATCTCATGTGTAGTCCATATTCATATTCCCTTAGTTGTTTGATCTAATCCAGGACTATACATTCTTTTTTTTTTTTTTGAAAGATTTTATTTATTTATTTGACAGAGAGAGACACAGCGAGAGAGGGAACACAAACAAGGGGAGTGGGAGAGGGAGAAACAGGCTTCCCGCCGAGCAGGGAGCCCGATGCGGGGTTCGATCCCAGGACTCTGGGATCGTGACCTGAGCCGAAGGCAGATGCTTAACGACTGAGCCACCCAGGTGCCCCAGGACTATACATTCTATGTGGTTATCGTACCCCTTTGATTTCTTATAATCTAACACAGCTCTTGTGTTCTGTCTTCTTTTGAAACTGTTGTTGTTTGGCATCCATGCAACAATCCTTGTTTCTTTTTTTTTTTTTCTTTTAAAAGCTAGTCTTGGGTGGTCTTACCATCCTTCGACATCAGCTTTTTTTATACTAGAATCCATATCTGTAATCATAATCTCTGTGAATTCAACTGTATTTGAAATTGACTATCAGGTGCAGGAATCTTACTGTCCACTGCATGGACATAACCTCAGTATTTCAAACATAAATCCATTATATCCACCCCCTTCCTACCGCAATGAAATCTACTTTTCTTCTCTTCCTTTGATCACTAAGCCAGGTGAGAATAGAGATTTTGTTTTTTTGTATTTTTGCTTTTTCATAACCACCAAATCTTTAATGCTAATTCAGAGTGAATTTTTCAGGATTGTCTTCCTGTTTTTAAATTCCAACTTCACATATATCCAGCCTACAAACTATGATTTATTATTCTTAATTCCAATTCCAGTTCACCTTATTTGTTCTTTTTTATATTTATATGTTTTCTTTCATATACATCTGTTGGTAATTCATATTATCAGCTGTGTTTATAATATCTTTCTCCCTTGTTCATGTTATTGTAATACATGCCACTTCTACAGTTATCTCCCTGAGGAATTAAAAAATATGTATTTTAATATAATTCACATTTGTATTTTTGCTTAACATAACTGTAGGTCCTCAATTTTGCAAATGCTGGCTATCAATCTGATAATAGTTTCTGTCATTTATTTTGAAATTTACATTCTCAGGCTCATCCTCAAAGAGATTAGTGGGGAGTACACAGCTCATATTTTGGCTTTAGAGTGATCATCTGCCTTTCTGAGGCACTTGCTCATACTGGGGCTAGCTTCGTTTCAGCTTGGCCCATGTGCTTTTTGCCAGTCGTTTTATTTCCTCTAGCCAACCAAGGCAGGGAGTTGTATGCAAACCTCAGGCAGTTGGCGTAGGTTTTTTTCAGCCTCTCAATAGGCAGGAAGCTCCAACCTTGGGTTTCACAAGGCGAGCCAGACTTCGATGCTCAGTAATGCCTTAGGTATTTTGGACCCTGTTACCCAGGAACTCAAGCCTCAGATCCTTTCTTCATGTATTCAGTCCTTGATCCCAGCAGGCACACAGCATCAGCCTTTGCTTGCTACACTGTGTTTCTATTCATATTCTGATCCGTGGAAGTATTTTTTTCTTGCTTATGGTTATATGATTTCATTTTACTTCATTTTTATTTACTATTATCTTTGCCATTTTTGAAGGGAAGGGAACGTTTAAATGGATGAACTATAGGCTTATGCTGGCTGGAAACCCCCGGTCTCCTTTCAGGATCCCATCGCAATCTCTTATCCACAGCAGCAAAATACACCCAACACTTTCTGCTATCCCCTCATCACTCATTTACTCCCCAGCAGCTTGCAATCTCTGGTCAATTCCCAACATTTTATGGAAGCTACTCTCAGAAAAGTCACTGATGATCCCTGCACCCTCCACTCCAATGAATGTATTTTCCCCACCCCTGCCACTTTTGGGGGATAGTGGATCCTTGCCAGTTTTAGACTGCTTTAAATTGCTTGTGCTCGTGTTATTCCCATACTTTATATCCATTATTGTGTTGTGAGTGTATGTATGTCAAATGGAATAGATGTAGGCCTCCTATTGTGCTCATACATAGCCCCTTATTTGCCACATAGAAGGGTCAGGTCAAGATAAATACCTTATTAGACTAAAACCTTTAAACTAATCAGTAACTTTCCATTAATTGTGTGGAGTAAAATTAAGCTTATTTTCTAAAGAGTCACGTAAGATTTTTATTTCACTGATCTTGTTTGCCTGCATGTAAGTGGGGGAGAGAAGACAAGTGAAACAAAAAGTAACTTTTAATTCTCATTTGCAAGGTTGCTTTAGACATGCCGTATGAAGGGGCATTTGATTACCCTATAATTTTATTTTATTTTGTATCATGCAAAGAAAAGTTGGTGTAAATTAAAGCAGTGAATGCATTTCTCTTCTCTCATTCTAGAGACGCTATTCAACTGTTGATGGCATAGCATAGTAATACACTATTTTTAATTGAAATGTTAGTGAGATATTTGTAAATTTAGTTCGTGTTGTTAGACATAATAAAAAGTTATCCCTGTGGTAACATTTTGTAATATTATATGATATACGAACAGCATATTGAAAGTAATGCAATCTATTGATCTTATTCAGACTTTCTCAGCTTCACTTGTACTCCATGTGTGTATATTTAATTGTACACAATTTTATCAGCTGTGTAGTAGGTCTATGTATCTGCCACCATAGTGAAGATGCTGAACAGTCTGCCAATCCAATTGGAAAATGGGCAAAAAACATGAGAAATTCCACTAAAGAAAATGTACAGATAGCAAGTGAGCACATAAGAAGATTTTCAGCATTATTAGCCATAAGAAAAATGCAAATTAAATTAACAATGAGGTATTTCTATACACCTGTCAGAACAGCTAAAATAAAAAATTGTGAAAATGGGATGCCTGGGTGGCTCAGTCAGTCTGCCTTCGGCTCAGGTCATGATCCCAGGGTCCTGGGATCAAGCCCTGCGTCAGCTCCCTGCTCAGTGGGGAGCCTGCTTCTCACTTTCCCTCTGCTGCCGCGCCCCCTGCTTGTGCTTGCTTGCTCTTTCTTTATCTCTCTGTCTCCCCCCCAAAAAAAAAATCTAAAAAAAAAAAAGTGTAAACCTGGGTGGCTCAGTCAGTTAAGCATCTGACTCTTGATTTCTGCTCAGGTCATGATCTCCAGGTTGTGAGATCGAGCTCCGCATTGGGCTCTGTGCTGGGTGTGGAGCCTGCTTAAGATTCTCTTCTGTCTCTCTGCCACACCCTCTCCCTCTCTAAAAAAAAAATAGTGAAAACATTAATGCCAATGAGGATGAAGAGAAACTTAATCTCTTATACATTGTTAGTAGAAATGTAAAATGGTACATTTTTGAAAAAGTTGGGCAATTTCTTATAAAATTAAATATGCCCTTACTATACAAGCCAGCAATTGTACCTTCCAGTTTTTAATCCCAAATGAATGAAAATTTGTGTTCATACAAAAAGCTGTAAACAAGTATTCATAGTAGGTTTTCTTATAGTAGCTGAAAACTGGAAACAACCCAGATGTTATCAAATAGGTGAATGGTGAAGCAAACTGCAATACATTCATACCATAGAACACTAAGCAATACAAAGAATGAACTGTTGATATATGTGATAACTTTGGGTGAAGAATCGGGGAGATATGCTGAGTGAAAAAAGCTAATGTGTAAAGGTTGCATACTATATAATTAAATTTATATAAAATTTTTGGAATGATGAAATATTAGAAGTGGTGGACATATCACTTGTTGCTAGAGTAGAAACAGAAGGTAGGACGGATATAGGTGTGGCTTTACAAGGCACAACAATACAAGGGATTCTTGTGATAATATACTGTTTTATATTCTTATGACACCCTTTTGGTAAAGGAATCTGGTATCTTTTCTAGACACCATTAATGTTTTGTAATATCTTTAAGAAAAGAATGGAACTTCCTAGAAAATGGTGATGAAATCATGCATATATGCATATAATGGTGTGACACCGCACGCACGTGTGTGTGTGCATGGGTTATGTGTGCAGTAGAACAACACTACACATGTGTATGTAGAGAGAGAGGGAGACACCTCATGGTTTAATATTAGGCTGTGTGAAAGAAATAAATAGGAAAACATAAGCAGCACTGGCCTTATTTTCATCGTCATAATTGGGTTGTTCGGGAAAGATTTTCTTATTTAAGAACACTCAAACATATTTATCACAAAAATATAATGCACCAGACTTTAAAAAGTATTTCTAAATTTACTTGGTTCATAATTTTTGGCAAGAAACAGTCGTAACCAATGTTTTCCAAGGATAACAGTTCTCAGAAAGGCCATGAAACCTACCTAAGCAGACAGATAGATGTTCATTCTCTGCCACTAACTGTCCTTCTGTTCTATGCTCCACGAGTATTTCCTTTTTTGGTGGATTTCAGCAGTTTGATGATGACGTGTCTTGGTGTTATTCTTTCTGGGTTTTTTTTGGTTTTTTTTTCCTACTTAGTGTTTGTTGAACTCTCTTAATCTGTATGTTTATAATTTTTAACAAATTTGAAAGTATTCTAGCCATTTTTCCTTCAAATAATTGTTCTGACCTTTTCTCCCTTCTCTTCTTCTGGGATTCAGTTATATGCATGTTAGGTTGCCAAATACTGTCTCCTGGCTCACTGGTTCTCACTTCATTTATTCTCCTAATATCTTTCCCTTAGTTTTTCTTTTGGTAAGTTGCTGTTTCTGTGTTTTCAAGTTCACCAGTTTTTTCTTCTGTAGTATAAGTTCAGCCCTTTCAGAGTTAGTTTTTTTTTTTAATTTCTGAGATTGTGTTTTTTATATCTACAAGTTAAATCTGTATCTTTTTATATCTCCCATTTCACTCATCCTTGTTATGATTTTTTTTGTACAGAAAACTCATTCTGTGATTAAATATATTCATTAACAATTACAAAAAAGAAAGCCAACAGTCAGAATTAAAAATTAAGTTCACAAATTTTATAGGAATAAATTTATAGGAATAAAATTTAACTTGATATAAACAAATGACCGAATTCTTCCTCTCACTTACTATTGAGGATGAAGTAACTTGAAGAGATGGTAGAAAATTTCTCACCAGATTGACTTGGAAGAAAGCATTTTAAAAGTTTGATAAAATCAAGTGTTGGTGAGCACATAGATAAAGAAGATGCTTGTTATGTTTGTGGGAGTGAAAATGGACTCTTTTGGAAGAAATTTTATAGTTGGTATAATTTTCCCAGCAATTTTACTCTCAAATAATACATACTGTAGTTATAACTTATGTATATAGAAGTTCAAACATCATTATAGCATTATTTTTAAATAATAAAAGATTAGTGTCTATAAATATTAACTACATACACATTATTATCCTCCAAGTTGTTGAAAAATAACATGTATATGAGATAGAGAAAAGGCAGAAAGAAAGAGAGAAATTGGCAAATACTTTTGTGGTATGGTGAGATGGTGCATTTTGGTTTTTATCATGCACTTTTTATTTGTATTGGGCTTTTCCTACAAGACTTTGTGATTTTTATACTTGTAATAACAAGTTGATATTTAGGAATTGTTTATTTTGTTTCCTCTTTGGAATTCAGGTATCATACCTTGTTTTCTACATCTTAGATTTGAGGAAATTATGGTTATTGTTTTCCTTTAGCTGCTTTCTTTCCTATGATTTATCCCTCCCCCCCGTGAACATTACCCTGTTCTTTTTTTTAATTATGTTATGTTAATCACCATAGATTACATCATTAGTTTTTGATGTAGTGTTCCATGATTCATTGTTTGCGTATAACACCCAGTGCTCCATGCAGAACGTGCCCTCTTTTAATTTAGGCTTCACTCCTCAAGCAGAATACTGTATGGTAAGCTTGACTCAATAGTCTTGGTAGCTAGCTAGGACTTATCCTTGACTTAGAGGAAAGACCCCTGGATGATGAGCTATGAAATTGGCCAGATAAATACAGGATTATGTTTGAGTGATGTTTTTTGAATAACTATTTAATATGAAATGCTAATGAGATTAATTAAGAACAGTTGTCCCACACTATCCATCTACAAACAGGTCAATTGCCATGTCCAACACCACATAAAAGTTCTTTCTGTATGTCTCTAGCACACTATGTTTTTCTTCCAAAAAATAATAATAGTAAAATCTCAGTTCAGTCTATATAAGCATCAGCACATTTTGGGGGCTATTTGATTATAGGAGTGTTTTAGGATGCAGAGGACATTATATAACCTGAAGTGTTTCCAGAACAATGTGTATCTGGACTATGGCAGTAAATAATACCACTCCCCAAAATCACTCCAAAACAAGCAGCATAAGACTAATATCCTCACATTAAATGTGATGGTCAGCTAAGGGATGCCCAGATAGCTGTAAAACATTTCAAGGTGTGTCTATGAGGGCATCTCTGAAACAGAATAGCATCTGCATCAGTATACCAAGTAAAGATCTGCCCTCACTGATGAGGATAGACATTATCCAATTCACTGAGAACCTGATTAGAACAAAAAGCCAGAGAAAGGGTGAATTCACTTTCTGAGCAGAGTCATCCATCTTCTCCTGCCCTCAAACATAGGTGCTTCTGGTCCTTGGGCTTTGGGATTCAGACGAAGACTTAAGCCATTGACCCCCCAGAGTCTTAAGATTTCAGACTTCAGCTGAATTATACTACCAGCTCTTCTGATTTTACAGCTTGCAGACTGTGGGACTTTTAGGGCTTCAAAACTATGAGTCAATTTCTGTAATAAATGTCTGTTTGTCTGTCTGTCTTTCTGTGTTTCTCCTCTCTTTCTGCCTGTCCCTATCTCCCTCCCTTCCTCCCTCTCTCTATATATAAACACATGTATATAAGAAAAAAATATATTCTGTCTCTTTGGAGAACTCTGCTTAATACACTAAGTTAATTTACATTTGTGTATAACCAACATACAATTACTGATCACATATTTAGAAAAGCAATAGATGGTTTATGTTCCTCATGTATTTAAACCTAAGCCAGTTGTATTGATTAATGCTACTAACCTTCAAGTACTATTTTTTCACCTTTAAATATTAGAAATGTTATGAAGAAGAAGTTATTTCTTCAAGCTGTGTGTAATGTTCTTTACATATTTCAAAGATTATTTAACTCTCTTAAGGTATAGTAGAAACCTCACAGTGTATGTATGTGTGCGCATGTGTGTCCATCTATTAAGAGTAATGGTGTCGAGTGGCGCCTGGGTGGCTCAGTCGTTAAGCAACTGCCTTCAGCTCAGGTCATGATCCCAGGGTCCTGGGATCGAGCCCCACATCGGGCTCCCTGCTCGGCAGGAAGCCTGCTTCTCCCTCTCCCGCTCCCCCGCTTGTGTTTCCTCTCTCGCTGTCTCTCTCTGTCAAATAAATAAATAAAATCTTTTTAAAAAAAAAGAGTAATGGTGTCGGAAATCCCCATGTGAAAGGCACTGTCTGAGACACTGAGGATGAAGAGGTAAACAGGCTAGACGAATGCTCTTTTTTCAGCGAGTGGATAGACTGGTGTGGGAAGACCAATAATACAAATATAAACAAAACAAACAATCACATACATACAGCTGAGGTTATTTCAGATAGTGGTGATTATTATTATTGTAAATGGGAAAAACAAGAACAGGAGGTCAAGGGTTACATGGCTGAAAATTACATCTTGTGTAAAGGATGGATGAGAGGGAGAGGGAGGCAGTGAGATAAAGGTGGATAGATATGAAGGGAGCAGGAGGTGGTTGAGCAAGGTCCTAAATGATGAGAAGGAAGTAGCCATGTGCAGATCTGGAGCACAGTGTGCATTACACACCTAGCACCCATGTGTTTATTGAACTAATTTAAATTTTACGCCAGACTGAAAGACCAGGGTAATGATACTACATGATGTGCTCAATATCTCATAGCATTGATTAATTACTTAATAGCAGAGCCAAAAACACTACTAAGAAGGAACATTACAGTACAGGTACAACATTTTTAGACACTGTTTTTCTCTAGGAATATGTTCTGGATGTGAAGGATCTGCACATATCAATGTATGAGTGCATCTTTACCAACTATTCATACT
The DNA here is from genome assembly GCF_029215605.1 of Mirounga angustirostris. NCBI lineage: Eukaryota > Metazoa > Chordata > Mammalia > Carnivora > Phocidae > Mirounga > Mirounga angustirostris. Next base: position 41,105,300 of record NW_026991718.1, on the reverse strand, counting down.
TTGTGTTTGTGGTACAAAGTAAATAATGTATGTGATGCCTAGGGTGTTTATTCAAGGAAAGGTAGATATTTTTCTGATGTGGAAATATGAATTGGCTTTGGGATCAGAAACGGTTGGTCTTGAATTTGGACTTGACTTTGTGGTAGTCATGTCCTTTACAAATAGTTTAACCTGATGCCCCACTTTCTCATCTCTAAAATGGGACTACTGACACTTTACCTTAGGTCTTTTGGACAAAATGCATGAGATAAGGCTTATAAGAAACTTACTTTATTGTCTGGTCCATTACTTGGTGGTAATAGTGGTTATAGGTCGTATTCATATGGAAAGAGTCGCAAAGCTTTGTAGTATTATTGAATGCAAGACAAGATCTTACAGGTGTAGTTGAAAATTTTTCTTCTCTGATTTCCCCTCTGTAACAGATACATACTATATAGTTATTTTATCTGATACTGTTTGTATCTACAGTTACAGAAAAGTTGTTAGTGCTCAACAAATTGCATCATTTGCTAAATGACATGCTGCATCACATGCTAAATCGATCAACTTGCCCAAATTTGTCTAATTTTATAATTAGATAAAAATATATAGATACGAGAATGTGAGAAGGAAAACCTACATTAACATTACTCCATTAAAAAATGTGGATCCAAAGAAATTTTTAAATTAATTTTTTAATTAAAAAAATAAAAAATAAATTAAAAATGTGTATCCATCAGTAGCCCCAAAACTCAGTATAAGGAAGAATACCTGTAATCTCATTCCTCATTAATAGAACCACAGCTTGGACTTTTTATATTTTATAGTTTTTCTGTTTTGTCTTGTTAGTAGATTTGTGGTTTTCTGAGTAATACTGTGGTGAAAAAAGTAGCAATACCCCCTGAAGAAAGCAAGGATGGTGAAGAGGTGTAGACTACATCATCTGAAATACATTTGGTGGTATCAGACAAAAAAATCAAACATGGCATTGGAGGGCATGATAGCTGATTACACATTTGTAAAGATACAATAGAGAAAAATTATTGAGATTATCCTGTGTAGCTATAAAGGTCAAATTAGTATCAACTGCAGGAAGTTTCAGGCAAACTTTGACTAAAAATTAAAGTTGGATCACAAAAGAATGGGCTCCTTTTTAGAAACTAAATCCTGGAAGTGTTAAACAAGATGAGGTAATAATCCATTAGAAAAGTCATAATTGGACTTCCTGCTCTGGGTTCTAAATTGGACTGTATAACACCTGCAACCCATTCAAATTAAGAAATAAGATGTAAACAGTTAATTTGAGCTCAGACTTTTTCATTCTTTGATTAAATCTTGGGAAGCCTAAAATTTCTCTCCTCTTCTGGACCAGTGAATCTGAAGTAACATAGGATGGGGAATGTTATTAGCCCTCTGCAACCTGCCTGCTGTATTCAGTTGTCTGTGTCTGAAACAAGAGAGACCAAGGAACAAAGTTACCTCTCCATTCTGATATTTTCCAACACACTTAGAATTAATTTTAGCTAGGAAAAATTTCACTGGAATTACTAAAGAGTAAATAAAGTTACTTCCTTTTAGCATTAAAAGACACTGACTTTGTCTTCACCAGTTGCAAAACCTAGATGAATGCCTGTGTCTCAGATCACTTCTCCTATATACCAGCATTAATAAAGGTACCATTCATGTTCAATACAGATGCAATTCTAAACTAAAGTTGGGAAGTTTATTTTTTCCCCCAGTATAAAAGCTTGGGAAAATCATAAGAAATTAATGATTTTAGAGTAAATTATAACTCAAAATCAGTGTTTCTTATTTCCTATGACTTAAAAATCCTATGATTTTCTTAGGAAGAAAAAGATTAAGTGTATGTGTGAGTTTTAAAATTCTTTTTGAATGCTATTTCCAGTGAAACTCACACTTATCTAGATACCTGGATATTTAAAACATATCAGTCCTCAACTTATTTATTTATTTATTTATTTAGATTTATTTGTCTATTTTAGAGAGGGGTGGGGGGCAAAGGTAGAGAGAGAGAATCCTCAAGCAGACTCCCTGCTCAGCACAGAACCCAATGTGAGGATCGATTTCAGGATCCTGAGATCATGACCTGAGCCTAAATCAAGAGCCGGACGCTTAACTGACTGAGCCATCTAGGTGCCCCTTGACTTGTAAATATAAAAATTATTTACTCTACTGAATTCATAAAAAGTAATTATGTTTTTGCAGAGTTAGATAAAATTGATTTCATATGTTGAAAGAGGAGTCAATATTTACTACTGCTTATGTAACAAATCGATTTTCAAAAAGAAAGATGAGTAGTTTAAATTCTAATCCTTGTGTCAATGTTGATTCTTATATACCATTGGACCAAATATATTCTGAGGACAATAAGATAAATGTTCCTAAGTAAATGATTCATATGCATTTTTATATAGTGGGTGATACCATCAAAAATACTTATAATAGTAAAGTAATAAATTTTCAGAAACATAGCAACAACAAAAAGAATATGAATGTAATACATACATATATATGCAAACTGTCAGCTCTAAAATTATCATATAATATTTTAATATTTAAAAATTTAATATTTCATTTTGAGGATATCTCTGTACTTCTTCCTATATTTTTTGTTGTTTTTCTTTTCTTCTCTCCTTGGCAGTTTCAGGTCTCCTGCAGGAACCAGTCAGATGCCAAAACCAGCAATCTAGCTGAGACACCTTATATTTCTTTTTGGATCATTAAAGATAAAAATACAGGATATTTCAGTGCCATAAAAGCATTTTTGTATAAAATTAATGTAGTAGAAACATCACTGTCATTTCCAGTCTTGTGAATTACCAGTAGACAACTTAGTTACCTTAATGTGCACAGGTTTGAGATTGTAAGTCTCTAATGAGAGTGCTGGTGCCTTCTCTGCATGTTTATTGAAAGGATTAACGATAAGATAGACTTTAAAACACTGATCACAGTGTTGTGATTCATCCATTTGTAATATATTACTTTAGTTTGAAGCAGAAAATAAAATATCTCAGGGGAAATATAATGAAGTTACACATGATTAAGCCTCTGCTTTGCCAGGACTATAACAAGGTGCCCACCTTTATGTACCAAAATTTAAGATGCATTGCACAGGCAGAGAAACTGAATTTGGTCCTTATGGAGAAAAATTTTCCAAGAAAAAGAGCTGTCTTACGACGTGATGAATTTTCATGAGGCAGGGAGGGGTGATGAATTTATTTCCTTGAAGCTTCAATTTTCCAGGACCTGTTAGGGAGAAGAAAAAATATGTCAATTATTTTAACAAAGAGAGTTCAAATCAAAGAATTTTTAATCAAGTATTAAGAAACTGACAAAGAAACAAAAACATAGTGACAGAAGTATCTCATAGGTAATACCTTCAGAAAAAAGTTACCATCCCTGGAGCAGTAGCAACGAAGCAAAGAGGTGGAGGTAGTTGAAGTGTAAGGCATGGAAGGGAGGCAAGGAGTGTCACCAGTGACAAAGGGCTCACCCTTTGGGTGCTTTAGCCCGTAGATCAGCCCAAGTCCTTTTGGTTTGAGCAAATAGTTCTTACTACTTGCAGCAAGTAAAGGAGACAGGGAGATAGTTCCAAAAGCACTGTCTCCTAGTGGGGCTTGTGCAGGAAGCTTTTTTTTCAATATGCCAGGGGGGGCAGGGGCAGAAAGCTTGCATATGCATTAGGGAACTTATACATATTCTCTTATTTAGACATGTGAGTTAAATGCTCATGCTTCGCATGTCAGCATGCTAGTACATACATCATTTTGTTCAAGAGTTGCAGAAAATCCTTCTCTTAGGAGGAGATCTTAGTTTTATGAGCTAAAGGTAACTTTGGGACAACTCAGGGGGGCTTCTGCATAGGTCCTCAGCTCCTAACCTGCTCAAACTGGTTTACATAAGGGGCTGTTAGGCTAACTACCTAGTAAGGGGCTCTCACTTAGAACACCTAGCTGGGTGTCTCCTTGGTGAGAACTGCTGCTCTGGAAAACAAAAGACATTCCTTTCCTGCTTTTGTCCCTTCCCCCTCTTCTCTTCTGCCAACAGCTTTCAGACCTCTGATTTGAGTAAGTTCCTGTTGCATCCTAGCTAACAGTAGTACTGTTTTTGTGAGTGTTGGAAATACTGCAGACAGGAATCCTCAGTTGAAGGCATGGAACAAACTGCAACTGCAGAGTGAAAAAAGCATCACTGGGGTGAGGCTGGCAGGAACAAGCAGACAGGAAGGAGCATGTGACTCCTCCCTCTTTCTGTCTTCCCTTCTCCCTTTGCTGCCTTCTTAAAGACAGTGTAACTGGGAGCCACTGGCAGAGGAGTCGGATAATTTTCAGTTTCTGTACCAGCCAAGTATGTAAATGTGGGTTTGAATTTGAGAGATGATAATATAACAAAAAGCACAAGGTTGATGAGAGATCACCCGGAATGTGCTAAAACATGATTCTCAACTTTCTCTATGATTGAAATCATTTGGGAGTCTTGTGAAAATACAGATGCCATGTTCCAGCTCCCAGGGTTTCTGATTTAGTCTGTTTAGCTTAGGGATGTGCAGGTTAGCTAGTATTTCAGATGATTCTAGTTTAGATGCACTTTGAGAAGGAATTGTTGTTTCATAGGAACTTCAAGACTGGATGGTGGCATGAGGTAAACCAGTTCACACTTGATTTTTTTTTTATCATTCTAACTGTAAAGGCAAAAATTAAGCAATCCAAGTTTTATTGGTTCTCCTCAACTTATAAATAAATAGATCTTAAGTGAAATATTAATGTTGTACCTTGGTTGTTTGTGGTACAGTATGTATTTTAAAGTCATCAGTGGTTTTGAAATCACAGACTTTAATCAATAATTCTGAAATGTTAGTGGTAGCTTATAGCAGTTATTCAGGTTGCATTTTGCATTATACAGGCCTGTCTCAGATTTTTAATTATATGTAGGGACAAGGAATGCTTAAATTAGTTAAGCTCATATTTTTACCTTTGGCCTATATATAAGGAGAAAAGGGGAGGTCCCTAGACGGGAGCACAAATCCCACAAATTTATAATTCCTCTGATTATTGAAGATTAACAGAGAGAGATAAAAGGAGCTCATTTGGGGGCACCTGGGTGGCTCAGTCGTTAAGCGTCTGCCATCGACTCGAAGTCAAGCAAGTCTCTCATCGGGCTCCCTGCTCAGCAGGAAGCCTGCTTCTCCCTCTCCCACTCCCCCTGCTTGTGTTCCCTCTCTCGCTGTGTCTCTCTCTGTCAAATAAATAAAATCTTAAAAAAAAAAAAAAAAAAGGAGCTCATTTGGCAGCCCGTGAGTCTTCAGTGGGCTCCAGGTTATACAGTGATTCTGTCAGAAGCCCCATCAGCGTTTGCAGTACTATTGGGGTTTTGGTAGGGAACCCAAAGAAAGGTGTATAGGTGGTGCTGGAGCTTTTCTCATCACATGCTAGACATCTCTGAACATTACTTAAATATCTAATTAAGTTATGGTGTTCAAATTCATATAGACTTCACCTTCACAAGAATATTTTTAATTCATTTTAATATTACTATAAGGTTTCCTTAAATGTTGTGCTTACTTACTAATTTAATCAGTATTCTTCTCCAGCAGCTAGAAGCCCAAGAGGATTTTTTCCCCTGGTCCTGGTTCATTTAATCCATAAAGTCTCTTCTGTTTTCCAGTGAATACTACCCATACTTTTTAGTATACTTAGTGTGAGGTACTGTTCTTAGCATGAGATAAAGACTAAGAAATACCATCTTTTAAGCAGAAGTCCATAAGTAGGATCTGGGGTAAAGATGGAGCTGGAAATCACTCCAGTGGCATCAAGGTTGCTTAAAAATCCATCTTTTCCCAATAAGCAGTCATTATGTAGCAATGTCCTTGTGTCAGGTGGGTAGTGATCAAAAATCATGAAAAAAAAAATAGCCTGTGTAGCCTGTGTGTTCTTCTTCAAGGACAGGAAGATTATTCTTCATTAAGAAGAATCTAATGTGAAGGAGAAGTGGGGAAGTTAAAAATAACAAGCATGGGGGCACCTGGGTGGCTCAGTTGGTTAAGCGACTGCCTTCGGCTCAGGTCATGATCCTGGAGTCCCAGGATCGAGTCCCGCATCGGGCTCCCTGCTCAGCGGGGGGTCTGCTTCCCCCTCTGCCCTCTTCCCTCTCGTGCTCTCTGTCTCTCATTCTCTCTCTCAAATAAATAAATAAAATCTTAAAAAAAAATAACAAGCATGGGTAAATTACTTAAATGCCATTTATAAGTAGAACAGGGTCAGTGGCATATTTTAGAAAGCACATGGACTAGTGATTTAGACACAGAAGTTTAAATCTCAGCTCTGTAAATTTGGAAAATTATGTAAGGTCTCATTGTATTTGAACGTACATGAGGCCATGGGTGTAAGGTACTGATTGCCAACTCTAGTAAATATTAAGTGCTCAGAATTGTTCACTAGAGTGGCAGTGTTGACGAAGACAGTGATGATGATGTAAAGTTAAAGAATTGGAGACAGACCACTAAACCATCAAACTATTCCTAAACTGTACTGTCCTCAAAACTTGAAGTCAAGACCTGTATGATCTAACAAAATTTGATACCAGAGTTCCACTTTGAATTGTGAACCCGTTTAATACTGTCATGTCTGCACTCCTGCCATTCTTGTTTCTCACATAAAATGAAGTTCTTTCTGTAATCTGTCTTTTCAGGACAGATTGTTTTTCATTGTTACTATTCTTTAAGCTTTCTTTTACTATCCTCATAATATTCCCTCTGAAATTCATGCATCTTCTGGAATGGTTATATCATAGATAACAAATTCAACCTATATCCCCAGTCTTTTTCAGAATGCTCACTCCATTTCTTAGTACCTCCCAATTATATAAAACCTAGTTTGTCCTTAAATAACCAGAAGGAAAATAAATTAACCAATGTGATTTTTTAAAGTACAGAAAGGGGGTAGAATTGAGCATTCTTTATATAGAAGACTGAAAATTTTACCGTAAATGACTTGAACTATATATCATATGTGAGGTTTTAGAATATCTTGGCAAAACAAAGTGACTGTTACTGCAAAGGTTGGTTAGTTAGCATAAGAAGATTGGCAAAGATTTGGAAAAATTATTCTGTTAAATTAAAGAGAATCTTGACGTAGGAGAAATAAAGAAAATATCAGCATATTGAGTAAACTACTGAGAGTATCATACATAAATATGTGGTAAACAAAGCCTTCCAGCACAGGAGACATTTCAGATGATCTCCAGGTTTCTAATCACCAATTTTCCTGAGATTCTGCTTCTTAAAGATATGATTTCTTTATTCACATTTTCTCATAGATGAATGGAAATATTATAGGCAAACTGTGGTGGAGCCTCTCTAGAAAAAAAAAAAAAGAAGAAGAAGAAAACAGGTCTGTTGATTGCTAAGAGGATTAGCTTATCTACAATCATTGGATGCATAACTCAAATGGGGATATGCCACATAAGGCCTAGAAACCCAAAAGAAGTATTAAGATTACAGGTGCCAGGAAAAGGACAAGAAATGCATATTTTTCTATTAGAGAAATAATAATGAAAAAGTTTTGATAGTCTCCCTTTCAAGAAATAATTTCATAAGAAAATGTTATTTGAAATATCTTTGATTTAGAATTCTGTTGATGCCTATTAGCAAGATAGTTTAACATTTAGCTATCATTTGGGATCCCTAGTATATATATTGGGGCCTATATGTTCTGAGGTCATTGGGGTCAAATATAGCATTACCCAAACAAATCAGCTAGAAATATGTGCTAAGCCAAATGATAATCAGGTCCTTCTTAGAATATAGAAAAGTATCCCTTTATCCCCTAAGTCATACATTTAAAGGGATTATTAATATGTTGGCACCTTTTGTGTAGTTAGCCTAAATGATATTTATACAGAGGGGTAATTCCCTTAAATGAGCATTGTACAAAATGATCTTACATTTAAAAGGTAACAGCAATTTCATGGAAAATTCCTTTCCAAAATACACAGAGAGCCAACAATAATATATTACAAGTGCACAAATTACCTAAGTTGTCTCAGTTGCCTTTTAGATATATTTAAAAAGAGGCATTTGTTTGCTTGCAATATTAAATGTTCTATTAAATTAGCTGACACTTAAACAAATATCATCTTCAGTTCACAATGAATTCCGGAAGCACTGATAGAAATTTCGGAGATTATTTCCAATTACCAGATGAGAAAAGCAAAAAAGAAATGCTAAACGTTTTTTCTTTCTTCCTTTCTTTCTTCCTTTCTTTCTTCCTTTCTTTCTTCCTTTCTTTCTTCCTTCCTTTCTTTCTTTCTTTCTTTCTTTCTTTCTTTCTTTCTTTCTTTTTTTCTTTCTTTCTTTTTTTTCTTTCTTTCTTTCTTTCCTTTCTTTCCTTCCTTCCCTTCTTTCTTTCTTTCTTTCTTTCTTTCTTTCTTTCTTTCTTTCTTTCTTTCTTTCTTTCCTTCTTTCCTTCTTTCCTTCTTTCCTTCTTTCTTTCTTTCTTTCTTTCTTTCTTTCTTTCTTTCTTTCTTTCTTTCTTTCTTTCTTTCTCCTTTCTTTCTTCTTTCTTTCTTTTCTTTCTTTCTTTGACAGAGAGAGACACAGCGAGAGAGGGAACACAAGCAGGGGGAGTGGGAGAGGGAGAAGCAGGCTTCCTGCTGAGCAGGGAGCCCAATGCAGGGCTCAATCCCAGGACCCCGGGATCATGACCTGAGCCAAAGGCAGACGCTTAACAACTGAGCCACCCAGGTGCCCCCCCCTTTTTTTTTTCAAGAAGAAAATTGAAGTTAAAAAAATAAAGTGTCTCTCTCTTAGCAGCATTTCCTATCATACATATGGGGAAAATTAGGTTCCCTGGTCTAAAATAACAAATAAAATCTGTCATATCTGTGGGAGCTCAAGCATGTGGATACTTATGTAGAAGAAGGTGGTCTTCTGACAATAAGGTATTTAAAAATTTATTCATCTATCCACACTCTCAGACTGAGGGACCCAGAAAGAGCAGGAAGATCAATGCTTTTCTTTTAATAAATATAAACATTGGTTTTCCTAAGAGAATTCCATGTTTGTAACATGGACTGAGGATAAGGAGTTATACTCCCATAAGAATTCCCTGAGAGAATTCATCCCAGGAGAGACATACTCTTCTAATATGTAAAATACTTAGCTATGGACTGCCATATAGTGTTGGTAGGGAAGTAAATTGTTACTAACTTTCAGGACATCGCATTGCCAATTTATATCAAAGCCATAAAAGAGTGTGTTTAACCACAATTTTAAATGTTTAAAAAAGTCTTGAAGATAGTTTTTGGCTCAAAAATACCATGTCAGGAAATTTATCCAAAAAGGCTAATAGTAGATATTTTACAAATTCATGCATATAGATATTTACTGCAGTATACTTTATATGAGCAAAATAGGACCAACCAAAATGGTCAACAAATGGTGATCCTAAATATATTATAATATACACATAAAACTTATTAAATTTGTAATTCTGGTATAGATATACAATTATAGACACACAAAGTTCTTTCAGTATATTATTGGTTGAATGAAGCACTTCAAAAAATGTGCATAATATGACCACATTTCATAAAAATAAATTATCATAGATGAAATGCTATAAGATTAACAGCAGAAAGAAAATATTGGTGTTAAACCTGGATTTTGAGATGGTAGACAATAAGTATTTATATTGGGGCGCCTGGGTGGCTTAGTTGTTAAGCATCAGCCTTCGGCTCAGTTGGTGATCCCAGGGTCCGGGATGGAGCCCCACATAGAGCTCCGCATCTGGCTCCCTGCTCAGCGGAAAGCCTGCTTCTCCCTCTCCCACTCCCCCTGCTTGTGTTCCCTCTCTTCCTGTGTTTCTCTCTGTCAAATAAATAAATAAATAAAATCTTTAAAAAAAATAAGTATATTGTCTTCACTATCTAGTTTGATTGTAATAAAATAATGTCACTTGCAAAATAAACAAAATAATTTTTAAACAAAAGAGATAAATCAGGTCAGTTTCAGCAATGTTAAAAGTAAATAGTGTCAGAACAAAAAGTACAAGAGTGTTGAAAACAAAACCAGCACCTTCCTCTCTCACCTCAGGAAAAAACATTGTCAACCAGGGACAGGACATCAAGCAAATAATGTTGGGATTGCTGCAGCTGGGAAAGGAATAGAGCCTGGTTTTGTGGGGTGCTAGACATATGCCTGGAGGAAGAACAGAAACACTTGTTAAAGGGGCGCCTGGGTGGCTCAATTTATTAAACATCTGCCTTCAGCTCAGGTCATGATCCTGGAATCCCTGGATCAAGCCAGGAGTAGGGCTCCCTGCTCAGTGGGGAGTCTGTTTCTCCCTCTGCCTCTACACCGCCTGCTCTCTCACTCACTCTCTCTCAAATAAATAAATAAAATCTTTTATTTTTTATTTTTTAATTTTTTTTAAATTTTTATTCTTATGTTAATCCCCATACATTACATCATTAGTTTTAGATGAAGTGTTCCATGATTCATTGTTTCTGCATAAAACCCAGTGCTCCATGCAGAATTTGCCGTCCTCAATACCCACCGCCAGGCTAACCCATCCTCCCACCCCCCTCCCCTCTAGAACCCTGTTTGTTTTTCAGAGTCCATCGTCTCTCATGGTTCGTCTACCCCTCCGATTTCCCCCGCTTCATTCTTCCCTTCCTGCTACCTTCTTCTTCTTCTTCTTCTTTTTTTTTTTTTCTAAGCATATATTGCATTATTTGTTTCAGAGGTACAGATCTGAGATTCAACAGTCTTGCACAATTCACAGTGCTTACCAGAGCACATACCCTCCCCAGTGTCTATCACCCAGTCACCGCATCCCTCCCACCCCACCCCCCACTCCAGCAACCCTCAGTTTGTTTCCTGAGATTAAGAATTCCTCATATCAGTGAGATCATATGATACATGTCTTTCTCTGTTTGACTTATTTCGCTCAACATAATACCCTCCAGTTCCATCCACGTCATTGCAAATGGCAAGATCTCATTCCTTTTGATGGCTGCATAATATTCCATTGTATATATATACCACTTCTTCTTTATCCATTCATCTGTTGATGGACATCGTGGCTCTTTCCACAGTTTGGCTATTGTGGACATTGCTGCTATAAACATCGGGGTGCACGTACCCTTTCGGATCCCTACTTTTGTATCTTTGGGGTAAATACCCAGTAGTGCAATTGCTGGATCGTATGGTAGCTCTATTTTCAACTTTTTGAGGAACCTCCATACTGTTTTCCAGAGTGGCTGCACCAGCTTGCATTCCCACCAACAGTGTAGGAGGGTTCCCCTTTCTCCACATCCCCGCCAACATCTGTCATTTCCTGACTTGTTAATTTTAGCCATTCTGACTGGTGTGAGGTGGTATCTCATGGAGGTTTTGATTTGGATTTCCCTGATGCCGAGCGATATTGAGCACTTTTTCATGTGTCTGTTGGCCATTTGAATGTCTTCTTTGGAAAAATGTCTGTTCATGTCTTCTGCCCATTTCTTGATTGGATTCTTTGTTCTTTGGGTGTTGAGTTTGATGAGTTCTTTATAGATTTTGGATACTAGCCCTTTATCTGATATCATTTGCAAATATCTTCTCCCATTCTGTCGGTTGTCTTTTGGTTTTGTTGACTGTTTCCTTTGCTTTGCAAAAGCTTTTTATCTTGATAAAGTCCCAATAGTTCATTTTTGCCCTTGCTTCCCTTGCCTTTGGCGATGTTTCTAGGAAGACGTTGCTTCGGCTGAGGTCAAAGAGGTTGCTCCCTGTGTTCCCCTTTAGGATTTGGATGGACTCCTGTCTCACATTGAGGTCTTTCAACAATTTGGAGTCTATTTTTGTGTGTGGTGTAAGGAAATGGTCCAGTTTCATTCTTCTGCATGTGGCTATCCAATTTTCCCAACACCATTTGTTGAAGAGACTGTCTTTGTTCCATTGGACATTCTTTCCTGCTTTGTCAAAGATGAGTTGACCATAGAGTTGAGGGTCCATTTCTGGGCTCTCTATTCTGTTCCATTGATCTATGTGTCTGTTTTTGTGCCAGTACCATGCTGTCTTGATGATGACAGCTTTGTAATAGAGCTTGAAGTCCAGAATTGTGATGCCGCCGGCTTTGCTTTTCTTTTTCAACATTCCTCTGGCTATGCGGGGTCTTTTCTGGTTCATACAAATTTTAGGATGATTTGTTCCATTTCTTTGAAAAAAGTGGATGGTATTTTGATGGGGATTGCATTGAATGTGTAGATTGCTCTAGGTAGCATTGACATCTTCACAATATTTGTTCTTCCAATCCATGAGCATGGAACGTTTTTCCATTTCTTTGTGTCGTCCTCAATTTCTTTCATGAGTATTTTATAGTTTTCTGAGTACAGATCCTTTGTCTCTTTGGTTAGATTTATTCCTAGGTATCTTATGGTTTTGGATGCAATTGTAAATGGGATCGACTCCTTAATTTCTCTTTCTTCTGTCTTGTTGTTGGTGTATAGGAATGCCACTGATTTCTGTGCATTGATTTTATATCCTGCCAGTTTACTGAATTCCTGTATGAGTTCTAGCAGTTTTGGGGTGGAGTCTATGGGGTTTTCCACATAAAGTATCATATCATCTGCAAAGAGTGAGATTCTTCTTTGCCGACTTGGATGTCTTTTATTTCTTTTTGTTGTCTGATTGCTGTGGCTAGGACTTCCAATACTATGTTGAATAGCAGTGGTGATAGTGGACATCCCTGCCGCGTTCCTGACCTTAGGGGGAAAGCTCTCAGTTTTTCCCCATTGAGAATGATATTCGCTGTAGGTTTTTCATAGATGGCTTTTATGATATTGAGGTATGTACCCTCTATCCCTATGCTCTGAAGAGTTTTGATCAAGAAAGGATGCTGTACTTTGTCAAAAGCTTTTTCTGCATCTATTGAGAGGATCATATGATTCTTGTTCTTTCTTTTGTTAATGTATTGTATCACATTGATTGATTTGCAGATGTTGAACCAACCTTGCAGCCCAGGGATAAATCCCACTGGGTCGTGGTGAATAATCCTTTTAATGTACTGTTGGATCCTATTGGCTAGTATTTTGGTGAGAATTTTTGTATCCATGTTCATCAGGGATATTGGTCTGTAATTCTCCTTTTTGATGGGGTCTTTGTCTGGTTTTGGGATCAAGGTAATGCTGGCCTCATAAAATGAGTTTGGAAGTTTTCCTTCCATTTCTATTTTTTGGAACAGTTTCAGAAGCATAGGTATGAATTCTTCTTGAAATGTTTGGTAGAATTCCCCTGGGAAGCCATCTGGCCCTGGGCTTTTGTTTTTTGGGAGATTTTTGATGACTGCTTCAATTTCCTTAGTGGTTATAGGTCTGTTCAGGTTTTCTATTTCTTCCTGGTTTAGTTTTGGTAGTTGATACATTTCTAGGAATGCATCCATTTCCTCCAGGTTATCTAATTTGCTGGCATAGAGTTGCTCATAATATGTTCTTGTAATTGTTTGTATTTCTTTGGTGTTGGTTGTGATCTCTCCTCTTTCATTCATGATTTTGTTGATTTGGGTCATTTCTCTTTTCTTTTTGAAAAGTCTGGCCAGGGGTTTATCAATCTTGTTAATTCTTTCAAAGAACCAGCTCCTAGTTTCGTTGATCTGTTCTACTGTTCTTTTAGCTTCTATTTCATTGATTTCTGCTCTGATCTTTATTATTTCTCTTCTCCTGCTGGGTTTAGGCTTTATTTGCTGTTCTTTCTCCAGCTCCTTTAGGTGTAGGGTTAGGTTGTGTACTTGAGACCTTTCTTGTTTCTTGAGAAAGGCTTGTATTGCTATATACTTTCCTCTTAGGACTGCCTTTGCTGCATCCCAAAGATTTTGAATAGTTGTGTTTTCATTTTCATTGGTTTCCTGTCAACGTCTAGTGCGTTGGGGTCCCTGGGTAAGGGTCTACGAAATCACCAGGACACAGGGGATGCAGAGCAAAGGCAGCACTTGCAACTGCATACTGCCGTTTATTTCTCACATAGCTATATACTCGCAGATATCAGATAAACATAACAATGTATACTTAGAGTATCAAGCCAACATCCGTGAAGTGAAATATACACGAAATTCAATAAGAACAAAATACATCCTGTTTATGCTTGCAGAATAAAGAATTCTCTTAGCCATCCTTCCTTTGGAGACAACATGTTCTTTGTCTTTAGAAAGAACACTTCTGATTAGAAAGATACACTTTAAGCTAGGCAAGAGCCACTTCCTGCTGATCCAGGCATTTAGGACTTGCAACATGAGATAAGGGGAAGAGAACATTTTCTCCTCCTGGCCTAGGCCTGCCTGGCCGACCTTAACCTCACTGCAGTCCTCAAATGACCCTGGCCTGCAAGGGGCCTACAAGCCTACACCATCTCAGTTTCCATGTATTTTTTTAATTCTTCTTTAATTTCCTGGTTGACCCATTTATTCTTCAGTAGGATGCTCTTTAGCCTCCATGTATTTGAGTTCTTTCCAACTTTCCTCTTGTGATTGAGTTCTAGTTTCAAAGCATTGTGGTCTGAAAATAGGCAGGGAATGATCCCAATCTTTTGGTACCGGTTGAGACCTGATTTATGACCTAGGATGTGATCTATTCTGGAGAATGTTCCATGGGCACTAGAGAAGAATGTGTATTCCGTTGCTTTGGGGTGGAATGTTCTGAATAGGTCTGTGAAGTCCATCTGGTCCAGTGTGTCATTTAAGGTCTTTATATCCTTGTTGATTTTTTGCTTAGACGATCTGTCCATTTCAGTGAGGGGGGTGTTAAAGTCCCCCACTATTATTATATTGTTGTCGATGTGTTTCTTTGCTTTTGTTATTAATTGCCTTATATAATTGGCTGCTCCCATGTTAGGGGCATAGATATTTACAATTGTTAGATCTTCTTGTTGGATAGACCCTTTAAGTAGGATATAATGTCCTTCCTCATCTCTTATTACAGTCTTTGGTTTAAAATCTAATTTGTCTGATATAAGAATTGCCACCCCAGCTTTCTTTTGGTGTCCATTAGCATGGTAAATGGTTTTCCACCCCCTCACTTTCAATCTGGGGGTGTCTTTGGGTCTAAAATGAGTCTCTTGCAGACAGCATATCGATGGGTCTTGTTTTGTAATCCAGTCTGATAGCCTGTGTCCTTTGATTGGGGCATTGAGCCCATTTACATTCAGGGTAACTATTGAAAGATAGGAATTTAGTGCCATTGTATTGCCTGTAAGGTGACTGTTACCGTATATTGTCTGTGTTCCTTTCTGGTCTATGTTGCTTTTAGGCTCTCTCTTTGCTTAGAGGACCCCTTTCAAGATTTCTTGTAGGGCTGGTTTTGTGTTTGCAAATTCCTTTAGTTTTTGTTTGTCCTGGAAGCTTTTTATCTCTCCTTCAATTTTCAATGACAGCCTAGCTGGATACAGGATTCTTGGCTGCATATTTTTCTCATTTAGTGCTCTGAATATATCCTGCCAGTCCTTTCTGGCCTGCCAGGTCTCTGTGGATAGGTCTGTTGCCAATCTAATGTTTCTACCATTGTAGGTTACATATCTCTTCTCCCGAGCTGCTTTCAGGATTTTCTCTTTGTCTATGAGACTCATAAGTTTTACTATTAGATGTCGGGGAGTTGACCTATTTTTATTGATTTTGAGAGGGGTTCTCTGTGCTTCCTGGATTTTCATGCCTGTTTCTTTCCCCAAATTAGGGAAGTTCTCTGCTATAATTTGCTCCATTATACCTTCTGCCCCTCTCTCTCTTTCTTCTTCTTCTGGGATCCCAATTATTCTAATGTTGTTTCGTCTTATGGTATCGCTTATCTCTCGAATTCTGCCCTCGTGATCCAGTAGTTGTTTATCTCTCTTTTTCTCAGCTTCTTTATTTTCCATCATTTGGTCTTCTATATTACTGATTCTCTCTTCTGCCTCATTTATCCTAGCAGTTAGTGCTCCCATTTTTGATTGCACCTCATTAATAGCCTTTTTGATTTCTACTTGGTTAGATTTTAGTTCTTTTACTTCTCCAGAAAGGGTTTCTCTAATAACTTCCATATTTTTTTCAAGCCCAGCTAGAATCTTTAAAGGGAGGATTCTGAACTCTAGATCTGACATCGTACTAATGTCCGTATTTAGTAGGTCCCTGGCAGTTGGTACTACCTCTTGTTCTTTTTGTTGAGGTGATTTTTTCCATCTTGTCATTTTGTGCAGAGGAGACTAGATTAATGAGAGAACAGAATGCTAGCAGAGTAACAGCGTCCCCAGAAAATATACTCTAAACCAATCAGAAAAGACCTGAAGCAGTGGAAGAAGAAACGGAAAGAGAGAAAAAAGAAAAAGAAAAAAAAGAAAAAGAAAAAGATAAAAACAAACAAAAACAAACAAAACAAAACAACAACAACAACAAAAACCAGAATGTGATCAATATGATCAGGCTGGTATATAGATCAGTGCCATACACTAGATTTGGGGTGTATTTTGGTCTGTTAGAAGAACGTGCCTCCCAAAATTTTAAAGAAAGAAAAACTTATGTATGTACAAAAATAAGGGTTGATATGATGAAGGGATGGAATATGACTGTAAAGACGGAAATTATAAAAAATTTTATAAAAGGACTTGATAAGTTGTTTGAAAAGAGAAAGAAGAGGATTTAAAAAAAGAGAAAAAAGAAAAAAGAAAAAAAAGGGAGAGAATGTGATCAGTCAGGGGAGTAGAAAAAACCATATACTAGAGATTTAGGGTATATTTTAATCTGTTAGAAGAAACTATCTCAAAATTTTAAAGGCAGAACAACTTATATATATATGCCAAAAATACGGGTAACTACTATGAAGGGATAGAATATGACTCTAAAAATAAAAAATAAAAATGTTTTTTAAAAAAAGGGATTGATAAGATGTTGGTTGAAAAAGGAAAAAAGAAAAATTAAAAAAAAAAAAAAAGAAAAAAAGACAGTTAAAAAAAATTAACTTTGAAAGACTAAAGAATCATGGTAAAAAAGCCATGAATTCTATGTGCAGTATTCCCCTAGCACTGGAGTTCTGCCGTTCTCATTGATCGGTAAACTTGGTCTTGGCTGGCTGTTCTCGCTGATCTTCTGGGGAGGGGCCTGTTGCCGTGGTTTCCAAATGTCTTTGCCAGAGGCGGAATTGGCCTGCCCTTGCCCCCTCCCGGCTAAGTAATCTGCTCGGCTTTTGTTCCCTGCGAGCTTTCCGTACAGCTTTGGAGGCGGAGAGTGAAAATGGCGGCCTCCCAATCTCCACCCCGGAGGAGCCGAGAACTCGGGGCCCCGCTCCTCAGTGAACCCCCAGAGAAAAGCCGTCAGTCACTCCCGTCTCCCCGGTTTCTGGCCACACTCCGTGCTCACCCGGCCTGTGACCGCGCGTTTCTGTCTCTGGCACCCGACCCCGGGTGGAGTCTCCAAACCCAGCAGATCCCTGCGGTGCACTCCCGCGCGGCTCCTCCCGGGGGAGGAAGGTGAGTCTCCCCGGATCTGCCGCTTGTTGGGTCCCTGCTGGAGGAGCAGTGGCCCGACTGTGCCGCGGATCACGGTTTATGGTCACCCCGAGCTGAGAGCCCGCTCCTCGGCTCCATCTCTGCAGCCGGCTTCCCCGCTCTGATACCTGGGAGGTCTGCCACACTCAGGCATCCCCGGTCTTTCTGTGACCCCGAGGGTCCTGAGACCACACTGTCCCGGAGGGTTCCACCCCCCGCTTAGCCACCAGAGTGACGTCCCTCGGCGGAGCAGACTTTTAAAAGTTCCGATTTTGTGCTCTGTGGCTCTATCCCTTGCTAGAAGCGGCTGACGGAGGCCCCTCCCCCGCCGTCTATCCTCCCGAATATCGCCTCGGATTCACTTCTCCGCACGTCCTACCTTCCAGAAAGTGGTCGCTTTTCTGATGAGAGAGTTGTTGCTATTCTTTTCTTCGATCTCCTGTTGAGTTGGTAGGTGTTCAGAATGGTTTGATCCCTATCCAGCTGAATTCCTGAGAAGAGACAAAATCCAGGTCTCCTACTCCTCCGCCATCTTGCTCCGCCCCAATAAATAAAATCTTAAAAAAAAAAAATTTGTGAAGGCCACATTCCCAAGATACAGCCTACTAAAATACTGAAATTCGATCAGAATAGAATACACCCCTTTCCTCACATCCCCCATCCCACCAACAGGGCTCCTGAATGATAACAGTTGATTATAACTGAAAGTGCCACAAGATACCGAGTCATTCAGAGCAGATGTACCTATAGAAGCCCTAAGTCAAGAAGGGAGATGAAAACAAGGACACCAGAGGGATTTGAAGTCTTTGGTACCAATAACTATAACAAACATTAAACACAGCTCAGCTCCTAGCCAGATTCATATAAATTCTCATATTAAAGACCTATTAACTTCTTTTGCTGATACAACATGTCTGAATTTCAGCAAAAAATTTCGAGTCATGGAGCGCCTGGCTGGCTCAGTCAGTAGAGCATGTGACTCTTGATCTTGGGGTTGTAAGTTTGAGCCCCACATTGGGTGTAGAGTTTACTTAAAAATAAAGTCGTAAAAAAAAAAAAATTCCAAGGCATAAAAAAAGACCAGAAAAAAGAAAGTCTGAAGAGACATCTACCAGAACCAGACTTTTATAAATATGATTCAGCCATGGTATTGAAAATATATAATATTTATTTAATATATAAATATACTTATATTATAAGTATAATTAATATTTTAAGGGCACTATTCGCAAAAGTAGACAACATGCAAAACTAGATGAATAATGTCATGTCAGCAGAGGTATGAAAATTATGAGAAAGAATCAAAAGCTAAGGCTAGAAAACTATTCTTAGAACTAAATAATAGGAAAATAAACAACCCAATTAGGAAGTTGGTAAGATACCCAAACAAACATTTTACCAAAGAAGATATGGAAAATAAGCATGTGAAAAGCTCAACATCATTTTTCATAGGGAAATTAAATGCAAATTATAACAATAATGAATTATAATGACACATCTATAAGATTGCCTAAAAATAAAGAAATTAATAAAACTGACAATACCAATTGCTGTCAAGGATGCAGAGCAATAGGAAATCTCATTCATTGCTCTTTCCATGGGGAGTGGTATAGCCACTTTGGAAGAAGTCTGACAGTTACCTGTAAAATTAAATATGGTCTCACTATG
Source organism: Mirounga angustirostris (assembly GCF_029215605.1). Lineage (NCBI taxonomy): Eukaryota > Metazoa > Chordata > Mammalia > Carnivora > Phocidae > Mirounga > Mirounga angustirostris. The sequence continues at coordinate 41,086,153 of NW_026991718.1, read as the reverse complement.
CAATGTAGCAATCATACAGCAAAGATATTTATCTGATTTGAAAATTTATGTACACACAAAACCTTCATGAAAGTAATGTTTATAACAACTTTATTTATCATCACCCTAAAATGGAAGTAACCAAGATATCCTTCAGTAAGTAAATGGATAAGTTTTGGTACATGCATGCATACAGTGGGGTACTAATCATTGATAAAAATGAATGAACTGGAAAAAATTTAAAAAAGAAATGAATGAACTGGTGTGTCTGGATGGCTCATTTGGTTACGCCTCCAACTCTTGGTTTTGGCTCAGGCTTAGGTAGTGATCTCAGAGTTGTGAGATCAAGCCAGAGTCTGGCTCCACGCTTAGTTGGGAGTCTGTTTCTTCTCTCCCTTTCACTCTGCCCCTCTCCCGGGTTGTCTGTCTGTCTCTCTCTGTCTCAGATAAATAAATAAATCTTTAAAAAATATGAATGAACTATTCACACAACAACATGGATAAATTTGAAATGCATATTGCAAAGTGAAACAAACCAAATAGAAAATGCTACAAATGGTATGATTCCATTTTCACGACATTATAGAAAAGGAAAAAAAAAAAATCAGTGTTTGCCAGTTTGGGAAGGGGAAAGCAGCTAAATAGGTAAAGTACAGGGATTTTTTTAGAAAAGAGATTTTACTAAATGTAGGTTAGTATACACACATATGTATCCAGACTCTGTCCACTGAGAAAGCCTAGAAGCAAAGACCTCCCAGTACCAGTGAAAAGATCCAATGCCCAAGACTTGGTTTCTAATTCCATTCTCTAATAAAACGAACAAGATCTTCTTAGAAAAATGGCTAATTCTATGGCTCGGGCAAGGAATGTATAAGATAGCCTGGAGCCACTAGCCTAAAAAGATAGGAAGTGATCAAAAAAGAACCATTAGAAAAACAAAGTGAATAATATACAAACAGCAATAAAAGCATGGTATTGGACTGTAACTCATGGAATAAAATAAATATTCATGCTTCCATAATGATTTAAATAAATGACAAAATAAGTAAAAAAAATAAATGGTCTGAAGTCATGACTTCCAAAGAGTGCAATATGGAAAGGCGGGAAACATTGTAAAGTCTGGAATAACCTCGGCAAACACTGCCTCTGACAGGTAATGGAGATCAACGTTAATAGTGATGAGTCATGTTAATCACATGTACCTTTGAGTGTTGTGAAGACAATGGTCTTTTACATTTGTGGTCTTTCTCTAAGAACCATAACTTCAGTCTAATTATGAGAAAAACATTAACAAAACCTTGTATTAAAGAGGGCACATATTGAATGGAGCACTGGGTGTTATACACAAACAATGAATCATGGAACACTACATCAAAAACTAATGATGTAATGTGTGGTGATTAACATAACATAAAAAAAAAAAAAAACTTGTGGAGAGACGTTTTACAAAATACCTAACCAGTACTCCTCAAAACTGCCAAGGTCATCACAAAAAATGAAAGTCAGAGAAGTTGTTCTAGTGTAGAGCAGCCTGAGGAGACATGATGACCAAATACAATGTGTTTTTATGGATGGGATCCTGAAAATAGCGAATGTTATGGAATAACAGGAAATTCAAATGAACTATGATATTTAGATAATATATCAATAATGTTTAATTGTAACAAATATATCATATCAATGTCATATGTCAACAATGAGGGAACTGGGTATGAGGTACACTGAAATTCTCTGTACTATTTTTGTAGCTTTTCTGTAAAACGAAACCTATTCTTTAAAAAGCCCATTTTAAAAAGGTAAAAAACCACAGTGTTCTGGAAAAAAAAAAAATTCAAGATATTCCACAATCAGATTTCCTTCATTATTTATTGCTTTAAAATTTACAATTATGTTTTGTTCTAGGAAAAGCGATTATTTGCCTCACCTGCTTCCTGGAAATCCTGAGCTTAAGGCTTGCTGCACAAGTCTATTAGGTGATTGCTCGTGCTGGCTAGTATAATAGTAGCTAGTCATAGCTGGGAAGTATGCATCCCAGAGTCTATTCCTTGAGGCATCATTTGCTGAGAATATCTGATGCAGTCCTTTTCATTGAGACCCTAAGGCTGACTGTCTTTGATATTTCTTCCAAAAGATGCTATTTCTTGCCAAAGGCCCTAGCTGGGACCTAAGGCAAACTCGAAGGGAGAGCAGAAACCATCCGTTGATTCCAACTCAGACTGTCTCAGGTCATTTTATCACAGAAACTAAAATAATCAGAATGGGAGAAAGTTAAATCCCCTTTTGGGGGATTATAGTACATCAAGGCATAAGCCTACCCTTAATTATTTCATAAGGACTCAGTCAATGATTTCCCTGTAGGAAAGAATGAATTTCAGACAGCAAAAGAATGAGACAAATTTTTTGGCTTTAAAATCTATCTTACAGGGGTGTGTATAACTGGAAATAAAATCCTTGTTAGATTAAAAAAAATTACAGTTGAGAGAAAATAAATTTAGCTCCCACCCCATCTCCATTCTTACTGTTTCACTTCACCTCATCTCCTTATTCCCAGAGATAGATACTTTTCTATGTCGTTTATACCCTTGTTAGTGTTTGTGAAGATATGAGCAAATGTGAATAGGTATTTTCCTATTTCTTACACAAAGATAGAATAACTCACTCTTCTGCACCTTGCTTTTGTGACTTCTGCTGATGCCTCGAGCACTCCCTGTAAGGCTGAGGTCGGCTAATTCCCATTGCTAATGCCTCTCCGGTAATGTGGCTCGGTTACTCCCTGTCCTTGCTTCTTCAGAGCGTCTTTCATGTCTTCTCTTTTTCCATGCCCGCTGTAAATTTTCTGTCTCCTGGTACCACCTGTTCATATTTCTGGACACGGGCATTTGGGTTATTTTAAAGAATTGCTGTCTGGGCGCCTGGGTGGCTCAGTCGGTTAAGTGTCTGTCCTCAGCTCAGGTCATGATCCCAGGGTCCTGGGATCAAGCCCCGCATCGGGCTCCCTGCTCAGCGTGGAGTCTGCTTCTCCCTCTCCCTCTGCCTGCCGCTCTGCCTACTTATGCTCTCTATCTCCCTGTCAAATAAATAAATAAAATCTTAAAAAAAAAAAGAAAGAATTGCTATCATCTAAGTTTGAAGGGTGCCTTTGCACCCAGATACCTCATACCCACAGAGTTCCCATCTCTTTAAATCAGCTGTGGTCAGATGACTGGGGTCATGTGGAAGCAGCTTGGTCATTCCTACAAAAATGGAATCAGCGAGAGATGCTCCCTGAATAGAGGCTGTAGGCGTGGCTGTTTCCATCAGAAGGGTGGTGAGCATGAGAGAAAACTGATTGGCCAAACTTTGTACATGGCTTATTTGTCTCTTCTGTTACCTGTCAAATAAAAGATGATTAGCATGACGTTATTCTGGTTTATTCTGTCTTTCTCATTTCTCTGAGAACTGTGTGCTAACCACATCAGTATAACAAATTTCATTCTCTGAATATATTCAACTTTTCTTATATTTTTCCCTAGCTTTCCCTTCCGTGGGAAATAACATGAGATATTCTTTCATCTTCTGAATCAATATTATTATTGCATATGCAAACACAAAGGTCCATATTTTTATTTCTACTTTATATATGCTGGGAGAAATTAGAAGTAAAGAATGATAAAATGAATGTAAAGAACAAAATATTTATAAAGGGCTAACTTGGTTCTGTGAACTCATGAGAGCTTATAAGTACTGCCGATCACTTTTTCCTCCCACAGATACTGCTCAAAACAGTGTAGGAAATAAATTGAGTAAGTATATACCTGTAATGACTTGCATATTTTTTTTTCATTGGTATTGTTGCCTTGAAGAAATCATAAAATGGGTAGGGACAGAAATTAACTACCCTATTGCCCTGAGTAATTTAGTTAGGGCTTTTGTCAGCTGCCTAAATTTGCTCTCCTTGCCCTTAATATTTTTCAGGAGCTTTGAAACCAAAAGGAAGAAAGAATAGAAAAGGAAGTCAATAAAGTATGTGGGAAAGTATTATTTTCTCTTTTTTCTTAAGTGCAAAGGGGACAGATATTTATGCAAAGAAGTCACCAGAAACAACTCTATTCAGGAATGACACCCATTTAGAAATGACTGCAGCTTCATAGTTCCACCTTGAGAACCAGTTTCCAGTTCACTTTGCAGTTGCTAAACACAAAGTTGCTTCATTTCTCAAGGAACTAAAAATGACTTCCATATCCTTTAGTTGTATAGCCTACAAATACGTTACTTTGAATCTATTCAATTTCTACTGATAGGTCCAGGTTTAAAATTTCAAAGAAAATTAATTAGAAACAGTATTTAGGGATGATATAATCCAACTTCCAAGGAAGAAAAATATTTAAAATAATAGAATTAATGTGTCAAAATCCCTACCAAAGGAAGAATTCATTTTCAGCATTTACTGAACTACATGGACATATCTGATGTACCATGTTTGGTCAATACTTCAGACATATCAGTGTTATTTGCAGAGTAAATGTACTTTCTTCTTTATCCTTTTAGGTATATTTTTCCCAGTGGTGAGCTTGTTAGTTTCATAAAAAAATGTTCAGTTTTTGATTGCTGCTTTTACACATAAAGATGCTAAGATCAGAAATACACTTTTTTTTTTCAGGTGAAATTTGTAAAGCATCTATATTAATGAGTATAATGAAAGACTTTTTCAGACTTGAGCATACAAGGCAATGAGGACTAGCTATGATATGACAACAGTTTCAATTGAGGCATACACTTTTATGTCTGATTTTGTAAAAGTATTAAACATCTTCTACTTACTATGAACTGTGACAAGCAGTAGTTTTATAAAGATGAGAGATGAATACTTGATTTTGATGCTTGAATTTTTCATCTCTATCATTTTCCTCAACTGCCTGAAGAAGATAGGGAAAGAAGAGATTCTTTTATTCTTCCCAGTAGCTAAAACTAAAGCAGGAATAATGTTTTTGTAGTCTGCAATGTTAATGTATTAATTATTTTCCCCGTGAACAAGATTCTTGAGATATATGTAAAAAACTAATTTGAATTGCCACTTTTATGTGCTTGCTGCTGGAATTCAATAAGAGATTATTCAGATTTTCAGTATGTTAGTTACAAATCTGAGTTGAGCATCTATAGTGATACTTACTTTTAAAAATTACTTTCAAAGATCTTTACATTCCTTGTTTTTTTTTTATTCTTATGTTAATCCCCATACATTACATCATTAGTTTTAGATGAAGTGTTCCATGATTCATTGTTTGTGCATAACACCCAGTGCTCCATGCAGAATGTGCCCTCCTCAATACCCACCAGCAGGCTAACCCATCCTCCCACCCCCCTCCCCTCTAGAACTCTCAGTTTGTTTTTCAGAGTCCATCGTCTCTCATGGTTCGTCTACCCCTCCAATTTCCCCCGCTTCATTCTTCCCCTCCCGCTACCTTCTTCTTCTTCTTCTTTTTTTCTTAACATATATTGCATTATTTCTTTCAGAGGTACAGATCTGAGATTCAACAGTCTTGCACAATTCACAGTGCTTACCAGAGTACATACCCTCCCCAGTGTCTATCACCCAGTCACCCCATCCCTCCCACCCCACCCCCCACTCCAGCAACCCTCAGTTTGTTTCCTGAGATTAAGAATTCCTCATATCAGTGAGGTCATATGATACATGTCTTTCTCTGTTTGACTTATTTTGCTCAGCATAATACCCTCCAGTTCCATCCACGTCGTTGCAAATGGCAAGATCTCATTCCTTTTGATGGCTGCATAATATTCCATTGTATATATATACCACTTCTTCTTTATCCATTCATCTGTTGATGGACATCGTGGCTCTTTCCACAGTTTGGCTATTGTGGACATTGCTGCTATAAACATCGGGGTGCACGTACCCTTTCAGATCCCTACTTTTGTATCTTTGGGGTAAATACCCAGTAGTGCAATTGCTGGATCGTATGGTAGCTCTATTTTCAACTTTTTGAGGAACCTCCATACTGTTTTCCAGAGTGGCTGCACCAGCTTGCATTCCCACCAACAGTGTAGGAGGGTTCCCCTTTCTCCACATCCCCGCCAACATCTGTCATTTCCTGACTTGTTAATTTTAGCCATTCTGACTGGTGTGAGGTGGGTATCTCATGGAGGTTTTGATTTGGATTTCCCTGATGCCGAGCGATATTGAGCACTTTTTCATGTGTCTGTTGGCCATTTGGATGTCTTCTTTGGAAAAATGTCTGTTCATGTCTTCTGCCCATTTCTTGATTGGATTCTTTGTTCTTTGGGTGTTCAGTTTGATGAGTTCTTTATAAATTTTGGATACATTTCTTGTTTTAATTAGCTCCCCTTCAAACGAGTAAGATATTAAAGTGTACTTTCAGTCCTTTGTTCTTAATGTATTTTTCACTGGTTTGTTATTCTCTGAGAACTTGACTTAAAAAAAAAAAAGTATTGATGCTGAGAGGGAGAAAGCAATTTTTGAACAGGAGACACTGCCAGGGAATAGCCCATAACCTCCTATGTAGTACTCTTTTTGAATAGATAAATTATAAAACCTCTGAGATGGAGCTCCAGGGAGGGAAAAGAATCCTTCCCTGAATTCTTCATTCTAATACTCTGGTTTCTCTTCAGATCGTATAAATCTTTCGCCTTTTACTGAATTCTTCATTCTATGCAGATAATGCCAAGAAAAGTGTGCAGGTTACACTGTTCACCTAGAGGTGGCCAGAAAACTTTACTTAATCCCTCCTTTTTTATGCATTTTATGCCAGAGCATATATTAGGTTGTTAACATGTTATCTTACTTATTCCTCAAATAGTAGGATGATTATTCCTCAATTTGTAGGATTACTACAAAGCAAGTAACCATTTCATTGCACATCCTACAGAAAAATAAATTGTCTGTGATAAGCAGTGAAATGTGTCTGAGATCACTTCTGTCCACTTTTTTTTCTTATAAAAATACCAATATAATTCATTATAGACTCCTTCTTGGATCATGTGAGTGGAGGAAAGATAGAATAGGAAGGGAACTCCTTTGGATAAACTAAGGTATTCTTTCCCTAGCACAGGGTCCTGAGATAGGGTCTGACACAAAAGCAACACTGTGAGTCTGGTAAACTAATTAATAATTTGAATTTTTATTTTGTGTACAAAATAGAAACATTAAAATATTTACAATAAGAGATTGATATTATTTAAAAAGCAAATGAAAGGTAGCAAAACAATGGAAGAATGTTCTTTCTAGACTAATGGGAGACATGGTTTTTTTTTTCATATCTAAGCAGGTTATAAAGGTGAAGTAATATTGTGGAAGTGATATTGCAAAACTCTTGTTATGGAAACATAAAGAAAGAGGGAAAATACAGCCAGTCATATCTGACGACTTTGCAGCTTTCTATGGATCACCTAACAGCCGTCATAAATGTATTTTGTATAAATTAAAAAAACTTACTTCACATATGTCCTCCTCTTCTAACATTAATCTAAACAATATTTTTTGAATGACATCATAATCTCAAGCTACCAGGACTGAAACCTGGATTTATCTTTGATCTCCAGTCACCAAGGCTATTTTTTTATCATACCCCTCAATTATTTCCCGTTTTCCATTTTTCCTACCAGCAGCTCAAAACCTGGGATGATCACTGCACTCTTGACAATTTCATGACTTCCCAGCTAGCCTGTCTCCTTGTCCCATTCCAGTTTACACCCCATGATCTTTTTGTTCTAACTTCTAAAACCCCTCTTTCTTTGGTCACTCCTTTTCCTTAAAACTGCAGTGGCAACATGACACATAGGAAAAAGAAATTCTTAATATTCTCAGCAAAATGAAATCTAATCATGATGAAGTCACTAGATCTGACTACCAATTTTCAGGAAACACAAGGAATAGATGAACCTGTTATATGTGTGTGCATGTGCTCACACACATGTACACACACACTCATTGAGATGCAGTTAGCAAAACCCAGGCTCCGAGAAATTCTATAGACAAATGATTAGTTTTATTCAACAATTCCAATGCATAGAAGAGAAAGAGTGAGCGAGAGAGAGAGAAAAGAGAGACTCTGAGGAAAGGGAGAAACCATAAATTAAATACCTGTAATAAATATATTCAGCCAAGTGCAGTGCAGAGACCTGATCTGGGTTCTGGTTCAAGAAAATAAACTTAAGATATGTGAAGTCTGAACACAGACTGAATATTTATTGATACTCAGAATGTATTGTTATTTGTTTTAGGGGTCATGTTTAAATATTTATGCCAGAAATCAGAAGATGTGTAAAGATATATAAAATGTGCATCAAACTAATCTAGCAGAGGAAGGACCTCTGTCTGAATCTAGATGAATGGTTTTCAATCATCTTTATGCATTAGAATTACCTGCAAGATGATTGCTGGGTTCCATTTCTAGAGTTCATGATTGAGTATGTCTAAGGATGGAGCCTGAAGATTTGCATTTCTAACAAGTTTGTGGGTGATGCTGATGCTGCACACACATTTTGAGAATCATTCGACAGATGACACAACATTGTCCATGGGTTGATGGTTATTGAGGCCAGGATGTAGGTGTATGGGGCTTCACTAAATCCTTCTTTCTACTTTTGTATGTGCTGGATATTTTTTATGTTTTGAAAAGCCAAAAAATATCCAAAATGTGTTGATCATATTAGAATTCAGTATACTATTTAACTGAGAAAGAGGATAGTGATTGGGAGGGGCACCACAGGGACTTTTGGATGCCTTTATGTTCTATTTCTTGACTTGGGAAAAATTTACATGATATGTTCACTTTGTGATAATTCACTATGCCTTGTGTTATCATGTTATCCTTTAATAACATGTCTTTTAAAAAAATCCTATAGCATTTATCTCTGTTATTTTTTCTGGTATGATAAATACATAGATAATATTTGTAACATATTTCAGAGATTACAGAGATGAGGAAAATGAGCAATGGCCAAAAACTACAGCAAACGTAGATGGATGGATGGGTGGATGGATGGATGGATAGACAGATATACTGTGATTTTTTTACTTACTGAGATTGAGTGCCCTTGAGAATATTGGGGAGTGATGCTTAACTGGGGAATATAATCCAAGTTTATTCCATCTTTAGAGCTGATAGCATCTCAGAGCACCCCCCTGCATCTGCAACTTTCTGGGTGAGCATGTAAAGGTATTTCCATTTTTATAAGAAAACATTAATACATATGTCAGCCAGCATGGCATTTCTCCTCTCCCCTTTACAACAAAGTAGTTCAAAAGTGTCCATTACACTTGTGCTCTCCCATACTACTTTCATCTCTTACATTCTTCCCTGTAGTCTCTCATCCCTATCATTCCACTGACATTGCTCATCAAAGATAATAAGGAGGGCCATGTTACCAATTCTGATGATCATTTCTCAGTCTTCCTCTTATTTGAACTATGGCAGCATTTGATACGTGTATTCATTCCCTCCTTTCTGGACACTTTTTGGTTCCCCTCTTTTCTCACTGGACAGTCCATCTTAGGATCACTGGCTAGTTTTCCTCATCTTTTTAATTTCTGAAATTTGGAGTGTGCTGAGATGGAGTCCGTGGACCTTTTATTGTCTGTTTGTTTTATTCTGTTGGTATATTTGCCACCATGACTTTAAATTCCATCTACATGGTGATGACTTCAAGATGGGTATCTCCATGGCTTAACTCTCTTTTGGGCTCTTGATTCATATATTCAAACACATACTATCAACATTTCTGATTAGATTGTTCAGAGGTAATCCCAAATGTATCTTGTGCAGAACAAATTATGACTTTAAAAGAAAAATCTCAAAACTATCCATCCCTCAGTTTTCCACCTTAGTAAATGATACCACTAGTTTTGTGTCAAGTCAGGTGTCAAGTCAGACACTTAGACTTTATCCTTGATTTCTCTCTTTTCAGAACCAAAATGCTATAATCAATTTTATCAGAAAGTTTTACTTTGATGAATGGAACAGAAATATAGAAAACTATCCTAGGCACTCACTCTGCATATCCTAGACAATGAGCTACATGGTTATGAAGATTCATTTTTTCTCCAAGTAGGAATGGTCTCATGTTTTCCTTCCCTAAACAGAAGGATTGTGATTTTCAGTAGCTCTCAAGGTGAATGAATGCTGGGTAGTTGGTATTCCCAAACACCTGTGAAAAGCTGGCAGGCAATATGGACTGTGTGGCATCCAGATCATTTGTTTTCCTTTTTGAAAAAGACTAACTTCTTGTAAGAAGGAATAGTAACAGGAGTTGTGAGGTGCCTTCACTAGAAAGCATATCCACCCTGTGAGTTCAGCCCTGGCGCCAGGACTTTTTTCCATGTGTTCATTGGGGAATTATGCTTTCGTTTCTTGCACACGACACTGGCTTTTTAAGTTTCACCATTCAAGTCTGTCCCTGAACCCATGTCAAGTGACACCATAGAATTCTTCCCCTTACCTTTTAACATGGGAGGTGGCTAATAACAGATCACCCACTTTGCCACCCAAATGGCAACCATGAAGGGACCCTTCTTACAAAATGCTTCTTAGTTCTGGTTCCAAAATATATTTCAAATGTGTCTATTATATCTCTACTGACAGCCTCATGTGCCAAACTACTATCCTCTTCCTGCATAATTGCAAGTATTGCTGGTTTTCTTACTTTCACTCTTATCTTTCTGAAATCAAGAAGGGCTCCTGAGGGAAAGGGGGATTAGAGAAGGGCTTAAGTTTCTAGGGTTGTCACTCAGCAGCATGATGGGTTAAAGAGCTCAGAAGAGGTCAGTAGTGGCCTGCGCCTTTTATAGGTTTGTCTTATTTATGGCTAGCAGATGTTGGGTGCAGTTTTGTGTTTTATGCAAAGCAGGCAGACACTAAATGGCTGAAATTACTTATTTGGGCTATTTTTAAAGCATTTGGAAGCATAAAAATTTGAGTCTGGCACCAGTGGACTTTTGAGCTAATAGTCCTAAACTGCTGTGAAGAAGTAAACAACATAGGGCCAATATACAGGGGCCATCCTCAATCCATTTATATAGCACATGAGCATTATGATACATGCAAGCTCTTAACTACATTCTACTTCCCTTTTTATGGTAAATGGGACAACTGCTGGAGGGTGTCTTGCATGGGGCTGCTTCTTCCTGTGCAAACATTATTTCCGAAGTTTGATATTGAGGGCCTATATAAATCTGGTCCAGCTATAGACAAACAGATGATATATAGATAGACAAATAGACAGATTATACCATGTAAATTCCATGTAGCCTGGTTAAGGTTCATTGACTACAGCCATTTCTGGTTTAAAACTCACTTGTATTCAGATTATTTTTGCTCTCCCTCCCTCTCACTTGTGTTGATTCTAACTTTGAAGCTTACATAAACTAGTGTCATAGAGTGCATGTCCACTTCTCAGTCTTGATCAGTAGTGCCCAGCATTAATTTACCTCCCCCCTGGTAGGCAAAAGTGATTGGGATATAAATTAATCTGAACTATAGGATAATTTTTTTAAAAGTTATGCTTGTTGTGTATTTGTGTTTGTGTCTTGTGAAAATAATATCTGCACTGTATTTATTTTATATCCCACTTTTGTTCCCAGATTCCTCTTCATGGAATGCCTACTTTCTTCCTCTGCCCCTCAAGTACCTCTGGCCACTCTGTATATCTCCAGAAGCTTTCTCTGCCAACCCAGCTCTAGAGAAAACCACCTTTTGAGTTGCTACAGAAATAATCAGTTTTACCCCTTATTCATTACTTTTGCTCTACAGTCTACTATTGTCAAACAAGATACGTGCATATTCTGTCTCCCTTTGCAACATCCACCCATTCATTCAAGTATATTTATTCAATGCCTGCTATGTGTCAAATACTGTCTCGTGCACTGGGAATATAGCAGAATGCAAAAAAGCAAAAAATTTCTTTGTTCTTGGAACTTCTGTTTCAGTGTCAACAGGAAGATAATGATCATGATAAATAAGTAATTATATGTGGTATGTTAAATAGGGATACATGCTAAGGAGAAAATAATTAGATACTAAATGAGAATTGGAGGTATCAGGTGAAATTTTTTAATGTGATGACTGGAGTGGGTTCACTGGAAGGTGAGAATGAAGCAGGTGAGCTTGCTAAGCAGATAGTTTGGGGATAGGCACATCAAATAAAGGAAACAGCAAGTTCCAAGTCCTATAGGTGAGCTATAGCTGGAGTTTTTGAGAAACAACAAGAATCTCAGCGTGCAGAGTAAGCATGGAAGAGGATAAAGGATATAAAGTCAGAGAGGCAGTTGCAGGGGGTAAGGGGAAGGCATGCAGAGGATTTTAGAGCACAGATAGGCATTTTTATTTTGAGTGAGATGGGAAAACAAAAAAGAAGACTTATATAATTTGATTCATGTTTTAAAAGGATCCCACTCTGCTGGGAAGAGACTGTAAAGGGAGAAGGTCAGAAGGGGACCAGGTTGGAAGCCTTGATACCTGGTTGTCGAGGTATGAGATGAAGGTATGCTGGACCAGAGTAGTAGCAGCATTTGGTAGTGAAACAAGGTCAGGATTTGGATATATTTGGAAGTAGAGCTAACAGGATTTGATGGTAAATTGTGTGTGAACTAGGAAGGAAGAAGGGGAATGAAGAATAAGACCAAAGTTTTTGACCTGAGCAAACAGAAGCATCTTTTGTTCTCATTTTTTAAATTCTTCCCCAATACCCAACATTTCCCGCATCCCCTATTAGAATTGTATCTGATTGCCAGCTAAAGTGCCCACAGTCTGTTTGACCCCATGCTGCTTACTGTCTCCCCTCTTCCTCTCAGAGCACTTGAAATCTTAAACTCAGTGTGTCTAATTTGAACTGTCTAGTTTTATCCTCTTGATTAGAAATGTACCTGTCCAGTTGACCTCCCCTTTTAGCCTGATCTCTACTCCTTTGTCCAAGATACATCTAGTGTTGATGTTTGGTACAGGGATCCAGTTTCAGCTAGGCCCCCTGTACCAAACTTGCAAGTAGCTCATTGTCAGCATCAAATGCCCATTTTTATCAATAAGGATGAAAATAGGAAGAAACAGATAGTGAAAATAAGGTACAAGATTCAAAGGACATTTTTTTAAATTCCCTTTTTGTAGCTATTAAATCTGGAAAGTCCCACCACCCAAATGAGATAGCTACACTTAGGTGAACACTAATGAAAAGCAATAGTATCCTTGAAATCCATACCGCTTTACTTTTTGCCTATCCAAACAAGTGTTCCTAGTACATTCTCACTTCATTGCTTCTGCTAATATTCTCCTCTGTGTTTGTGTGAGCACTGCCCATCATGGAGAAACTTCCTATAAATGTCAATAATGATCCATGAATTTTTATAGGACTCTTTCCCTAGAGAACTTCTTTGACACTCTTTCACACTGCTTAATATTAGTTAGTTTTCTATGTGAGTATATGTCTGGCTTCTCCATATTTCATAATCTGCTCTGTGAGGGTATGGACTTTGATTTCTCCATAATGTTGTGCACAAAACCAATGGCCAATAAATACGGACTGAAGTAAGTTCATTTCTTTGTCTCACCAATTTCCTTTAGTTTAGCTTTTTTGTTGTTGTTGTTCAAGGTTGTGAAAAAGAAAAAGTCAATTTGTATTGTCTTTCTTTCCTAAAAATGACCCATGCCCTCCACGCAGCTTCTCCTCCCTGTAACCAGTTAAGAAAGTCCTCAGTGAAGTTCTTCCACCCACTTGGAAGTCCATCTCATATCATCTGACTATTAAACCATTGAATAAATAAATATTAAAAGTGCAAGTAACCTTAGAGGATGAATCTTTTATCCTATTTGGGGAAAATTCTATAACTGCACTGCCCAATTCAGTAGCCACAGGGCATATGTAACTATTGAAATATACCAGATTCATATTTCAAGAGTAACTGAAATTCCCATGGAATTTCAAATACTTAGTGTAAAAACATTTAAAAATCTCATTTTATATTGTTTATGTGGTATAATGATAATATATTAGATATAATGGGTTAAATAAAATACATTATTTAATTAATTTCTACTTTTTAAATTCCCTTTTAATGAGATAGCCAGAAAACTTATAATTACATATGTGACTCACATTTCTGGTTCACATTTTGTTTCCTTTAGACAGTGCTATTCCATAATATGAATTGCAGACTGAATACTTGCCATGACAAAAAGCCTACTACTTACCTAAGCAACAGTTCACGCCTCCCCCCCCCCCCCACATTGTTAGAGAACTCCAGAACTTAAATATGTCTTCCTTACTGGGTACAAAATACCCTACCTTAAAATTCAAATCCATAGATTCTAATGATGGTCTTTCCATTTACAAAGCCAGCTACACTTTTCAAATATGCCAACTTCATGTAATTTATATAACATATTAACAATCTGCATCAGTGTAAGAAACCTGCCAGGTATTATATTTATATTTTACTAGATGCTTCAATCTAATAATTTTTTTTTTAAATTTCTGGGACTGTTTTAGGCCAATAGGTGAGCTGTTTGAATTTCAGGGACTGTTTTAAAGCTAATAGGAGAGATAAACCTTAGAGTCTCTGCCAAATGGTAGTGTATGAGTAGGAACCTCCTCCTTTTCTGGCCACTAGATTACTTTGTAGTCTGCACACTGCTTTCTCCAGGCTTCTGTTATTCCTCTCACATTCCTCTGTTTGCCCTGTTGAAATCCTTGTGATACCTTTGTACATTAGGCAAAGGCAAAAAACAGCCTTTGCAAACGTTTCTTCTGCATGATAAATCCCCTTGATTATGGAGGATGAAACAAAGGTACTGTAGAAGAACAAAGATCAATTAATTAAAAAAAAAAAATCAGCAGCTCAGATTGAACCATCAGGTTGGTTTCTCCCAACCATGTTGCAACACATTAACCCTCTTCAAAATCACTACTCATGGTACCTCGAGTGAATATAGACTTTAGGGTTATTTTCTTTCAATCTTAAAGTGTTCTGGTAATACTGACTCCACAGAACTGTGTGACCTTTGTGTGTGCTTTTCTGAAGATATAATTGCTTCCTGAATTCTGGGTCTCACAGTCACAGTGCATCTTGGTTGTAAACCAGAGATATGCAAACTTCATGATTTTTGCTGCTCTGTGGAGATGGAGCAGGATATGAGAAATTCTCTATAATTGAGAGGAAGTGTATGATTGGGCCTGATCATTCCCTTTGTGTTCAAAACAATGCTAGGTCTTGTTCCAATCTGGAGAGAAGTATAATCTTTCAGGAGTTATCATATCCATCTAGTGTGAGAAGTAGCTAGACCTAGCTAGAAGATAAAGTACATAAAATGTACTGTGGTGATGCAAGTCTCTGAGAATAGTGGAAACAACAGTTGAGACAGTTGACAGTCCTGTACACTTGAGAAGTACTTTTGGTTAATATTGTGATTTTCTATATACAATTTAATTTGTCCATCTCAATTATTATAGCAGATGATTTTGGTCTTATCATTAATACTATTATAGAAAATATTAACAATTTGTAAATTCAACCACAAATATGTTGATAGTAGGAAAGGCAACAAAGTTGACGTGTGGTGGAACTGTGCTGTACTAGGTGTCTCTAGATCATCCTCACTCTTTAAATATGCCTCTTGGGACTGGCTACTTCTATTTTTGTTTATTATTTTTCAGTGAAATAAGCATAATTTATGAAGATAGGGAAAGAACGAAAATGGAAGCTAGGTCTCTAGGTATAACAACTGGTATTCAGGGAGTGAAGGGATATAGTGCGTAAGAATATGAGGACACTTTTTCTCTGAGCAAGAGTAGAGACATGGAAAAACAGAAGTGTGATTCACCAGACATAAGTATGGCTTCATGTTGATGCTTAAGAAAAACATGTCAGTTCAGATGGGGAAATTTTCCATCAAACCCAGGGTAAAAGAAACATTGTTTTTAGAGGAGGGGTGTTGTCTGGAGATTTTGGAGTGAGATCTGTTTCACTTAGTAGCTCAGAGCTCAGTAGCTTTTGATTTCACTGGCATAATATGACAAATAACACATTTAATGTGGCATTCAAGGGGCTTTGTGGAAGTAGTGGGGCAAAATTATTTTATAAGGGGCCAGTTTCCATCATAGTAGAGGATTTTGAAGCCCCCTTCAACATATGGGACACTTTCTATACAAGGCTTACATTAGTTCATATTTAGCCCAAACTGTTCGAAAACTGAGTCAGAGAGGCTAGTTTTGAAACTGGTGTTCAGGAGCCACTCACTGTGTCAAGTCTATGGTGGCATGTCTGAAAAGCATGTCCTGTACCAAGTAGCTTAATATTGCCAAATGTGCTGAAGATGTTGCAGCTAAAATCCATAATGCAAAGCTGTAGAAAACAATACCCATACCTCAAGAGCAGGCACTGTCTCCAAGTGTCCAAGTGGCCGTTGATAAATGAATGGAAAAAAAGATGTGATAAAATGGAATGTTACTCAGACATCTTGTCACTGGCAACAACATGGATGGAGCTAGAGAACATATGCTAAGCAAAATAAAGCCAGTCAGAGAAAGACAAATACCATATGATTTCACTCATATGTAGAATTTAAGAAACAAAGCAAATGAAAAAAGGGGAAAAAAAGAGAGAGAGAAAAGCCAAAAAACAGACTCCTTTTTTCTTTTCAGAGAGAGAGAGCAGAGAGTGAGAGCATGCACCAGGGGGTGGGGGGGTTAGGGGGAGAGGAACAGAGGGAGAGGGAGAGAGAATCTCAAGCAGCACACATCGCAATCTCCACACCCAGCACGGAGCTTGATGCAGGGCTCTATCTCACAACCCTGAGATCATGACCTGAGCCGAAATCAAAAGGCGCTTAACTGACTGAGCCACCCAGGTGCCCCCAGACTCTTAACTACAGAGAACAGACAGATGGTTACCAGAGGGGAGGTGAGTGGGCGGATGGGTGAAATAGGTGAAGGGGATTAAAAGTACACTTATCTTGAGACATCTGACTGGCTCAGGTTGGTAAAGCATGAGACTCTTGATCTCAGGGTTGTGAGTTTAAGCCCCAAGTTGACTTAAAAAAAAAAAAAAAGAGTACACTTATCTTGATGAGTGCTGAGTAATATGTGGAATTTTTGAATCACTATATTGTACTACCCTGGAATTAAAAAAAAAAAAGATTTTATATATTTGAGAGAGAGAGAGCACAAGCAGGGGGAGCGGCAGGCAGGGGGAGAAGAAGGCTCCCCGCTGAGCAAGGAGCCCACATGGGGGATTCCATCCCAAGATACTGAGATCACGACCTGAGCTGAAGTCACATGCTTAACTGACTGAGCCACCCAATTGCCCCTACACTGGAATTTTA
Organism: Mirounga angustirostris; assembly: GCF_029215605.1. Taxonomy (NCBI): domain Eukaryota; kingdom Metazoa; phylum Chordata; class Mammalia; order Carnivora; family Phocidae; genus Mirounga; species Mirounga angustirostris. The sequence continues at coordinate 41,068,850 of NW_026991718.1, read as the reverse complement.
AAAAAAGAGTATGCAATGTGTCCTTTATGAAACATCACAACAGCTAATTTTGGTTACAGAAATGCAAGCAAAAATTTTTGTGATTCAGTTGAAGAGAAATAGAAAGCAAAGAAATATTTATTGTTATCCATGTAAAAGTAAAGCTATTTGAGAGAAACTGGTGCTGTTTTAAAAATTATAACTGGAGCTAAGCAGACAGTGTCATTGCTTCTAATTTGCTAGTATTTAGAGCAAATTGACGTGGAAATGCTAATCCATGTGAAGTATGCATAGCACCATCTCACACTAATCACATGCAATAAGAATGAATGAATGCAGGCATTTGGGGGAAGAAACAAAGAGCAGAACAGATTCTCAAAGGAACTGTGTCAGGGATAGGATCCAGTTATCTGTAGGAAGCATACAGCCAGGTGAAAATTATATATTCTTCCTTTCCTCTTATTAATGATATTCCTAATAAGCCAGGCCTACTGTATGTCAGTCATGATATCCATTAATTTTTGACCAAGGGATTACTAGCAAAAATCAGACCCTGTCTCTAGTTCATGTTACTCCAAAACCCTGTATGTTTGTTTTTTATATAATCCATATCCTCAAAGAGAGAAGTGTTCCTAAAATGTCCACCCCAGCTCTTCGTGAAAGACTAAAATGAGATAAGAAAGTAAGCCTAATTCTCAACTTGATGGAAGAGGAAATGAAATGCAAAATTATTGGATTATATATCAAATATTTTTGTGTCACAGACTATCTTTATCAGAAGCTGGTATAGCTACTGGACCATACCACCAAGCAGTCTATAGCCCTACAAAATTGGTTCCTGGTTTAATACCCTAGTTCCATTTTTTTCCCCCTCTAACTTCAGAGGTCCCTATATTTGCTGCCAAGTAGATTATAATATGAGAAAAGGACATACATCAGGTCATCAGACATTTTCTGACATTATCACCAGTCTTTTGTTTTAGGCTTCCAGTTGATATGTTCTTCCATTTGGCATTATTTATGAAGTGCTTATATTTTAAACATTAAAAGTTTAAAACATTAAAAGTTTTAAACATGAAAGGTAGATCAAGGAAAAGACAGAAAATAATCCTGCCCTTATCAACCCTGTGTTCCGGTGGGAGAGATGGAAGCACATACCATACATGCATGTCAGAGTGATAAGTGCTATGAAGAAAAAAGTAGACCAACATGCTTGATAAGGTGCAAGAGGAATTTTTCTTGAGCAGAGACATGAGAGAAATGATAAAACGAGGATGTGAGGGCCACAAGCAAACACCAGGTGAAGGTTCTGGGTTTGAAAGCAAGTTTGGCTTATTCAGGGAACCCCAAAAAGCCAATGGGGCTGGAGTTACATAAGGAAGAAAATGTTAAGGGAGTAATTCAGAAAGGCATGCCAGAGCCAGGACAAGGAGGAGAGTGGTTTTCAACCCTGGGGAGCTGTAAAAAAAAAAAAAAAAAAAAGATCACCCTGGCCTTTCCCCCAGAGAATCTGATATATATGGTCTTGGATAGGTCTGGGGCATAGGTATGTTATCAAAACTGTCCACGTTATCTTAGTGTAAATCCAGTTTGAGAAAAATTGAAGCAGGGTGTGTAGGCCATCTTTCCTTACCTTAAAATGTGATGGAAATTCCTTCCAGAGTTTTGAAAGAGTGAAAAGATTTGATTCCTCTACTGGATGTAAAATTTTGGAAAGACTGACAAAAGTGCAGGCATTGGAAAGATGATCTGGTCTAGAATCAAGGTAATCCTGGAAATGGCTGAATTTATTTTTTTAAGTCTTCACAGTATACATCATTCAGAAAGCAGTAAACAAGAAAAAAAAATGCACCGTGGACCACTATGTTTGTTGGAAGAGTGGGCAACAGAAATATGTTTCTCAAAATGTTGGTTGATAGTATGATTCATTTCATATTTTGCAGCTTAGAATTGAATGGAATGATTTTTTTACCCATTGATGATAATTGTTGTTGCTATAGGCATTATTTGAATTTTTTAAAGAATGAATTAAGAATTATAATCCAGGCAATAATTTGTTTTTAATTACACATTCATTTATACTGGCATAATGCTGAAACCATTAATGCACATGTGCACCAGATATCAGCAACCTTGGAAATGTTTTAGTAAATAAGATACAGTTTTGTCTCATATCTTATGCATAAGTAGCCAAAATATTGTGAGATATGTACTGATATCAAGGCAAGTGTAAAAGAAAGGAGAGCATAGAGCATAAAGAAAAAGATCATTCCTTTAAAAAAAAATCAACTTTTTTTAATGCATAAAGAACTCTGTTAGGGCTCTCCAGGGAAACAGAACCAAATGGGTATGATACATATTATATATGACATAGATACATATATATGATACATATGGTACATATATCCTATTTATAAATTATATATATACACATGCCCTAGTTTGAGTCTGAAGGAAGGCCAGAAGGTGTTTTAGAACCAGGAAGAGCCAGTGTTCCAGTTCAAAAGTTACCAGGCTGGAGAATTCTCTTACTCATGGGTCAACCTTTGTTCTATTCAAGCCTTTATCAGATTGGATGAAGCACACCCACATAATGGAGAACAATCAGTTTTATTCAGTCTGTTGGCTGAAAAGTTAATTTCATCCAATTACGCCCTCACAGAAGCACCTAGAATAATGTTTGACCAAATACCTGGGTACTCTGTGTCCCATTCTAGTTGACATATAAAATTAACTGTCACAAGAGCTTTAAGGATTACTTTTTCCCACTTATTTCTTAATAAAATCTAATAAATTAAGACTATTGCTAATTAAAAGAAGTAACTATCCAGGGAACAATAGACAATCTTATTTTGAGTGCGGTGAATTTTCGTCTGTTTTGTCTTATGTACTGTAAGGCAAGCGCTATTGCTGCCTCCAGAAAGCGCCTAATGGCTGGGTTACTGATGGTTGGGCACAGGGTGTGCATGGTCATTCGCTGTGTCAAGGTATCAAATTCAGGTCACTAAATATTACACATTTTAAGAACAGCAGCCATTACTAGCGTCCATTTATACAATACACTTTTTGCTATTTCTCTCTCTCTTTATATATACATATCACATATTGTGTGTATGTATGGTGTGTGTGTGTGTGTGTGTGTGTGTTCCAGACATCTCCACAGTAAATGTCTCCAGACATTCCCAAATGTTCCTGGGGAAGAAAATCACTCTAGTTGAGTACCACTGGGCTAGATACCTGAACATGCAGTAGTTTGTCTTACAGGAGAATGCTGAGTCTGGGGAACCCACTGCTTTATAGCCTCCTATTAGTAAGTCTGTCCTTTTCTGCAGAGAAATATTACTTCATTCCTCAAGGTTGTTCATCACAAACACAAAGGTGGCCCAGACAAAGAGCAGTCTGGGCCTTGAACTCAAAATATACCCAACAAGACCGGCTGGAGTACAAGAGACTCCAGTGTCTTACGCCACACGTTTGACTATAGCTTTTTCATTCATTAATAAGTACCCAGTGAGATAAAAAGCCCCAAATACAGTTCACTTTACTTTGCATTTAAGTTAAAAAATGTAATGTCAAAGATCCTCTTTTCTCAATTTTTAGTTCATTTTCTCAGACAAAAGAGCTTCATTTAGACTTAATTCAGATTACTTCTTCACTTGAGCATCTTGGGACTCCTTCCAATATAGTGAGGTGAGCCAGTTCAGCATTCCAAACTGTTTCATTGAAAACAGGTAACCTACAGAGTAAAAATAATAAATGTGCCTTAATCATTAATTATTTAATGCTGTGGCTTGTACATCTCACCATCATATGTAATGGTTGTCATGAAAAAGGAATATTTCCTTGAAGGATATGGTTCATAATGGTCTGTTTGGACGGCAGATCCACATGATGAAGACTGAACAATGCAAAAAGTCCAATTTATTTGATTTTAGTACCAGATCTTGCAATGGGAGCAGAAAACACTAGGTCACCTCACTATCAATACAAAATCTATAAGCCCATGTTGCTATTCCTGGCCAGGACCAAGGCAGAGACTTAGTGTTATTGGCAGAACGGGAGAAAGCAGAGGCAAGGGGAACTTGTCACAGTGTTCCATTCATAGAAAGTCCACTTGGACTTAGTAACCACTCTCTTGGTAGTATTTCTCCCAAAGGTATTTTAAATGCTTCTTTCTTCTTGCAAATTCATAAATTTAGAAATCTGCATTATTAGCAGCTCTGGTCTCCAGATCCTAACTAATGGTTCCTTTCTTCCAACAAATGTCTCCCATATAAACATTTAAAACCTTTAAAATTTCATCTTATATTTGGTCCTTATTTTCTTTATGCAAGGTGCTCAAATGAACATGAGCTTGGGACAGAATAGGGTCTGTCATCTGAACGGGGTCTTGAAAATTATACTTGTAAGTCCTCCACACTCATCAGTGGTCTACCCTGTTGGATCATCCCATATCTTATGCAGCTGCACAGTAGGACGCTTGAAAGTTTAAAGGTATGTTTCCCCTTTTATTTTGTATATATTTTTAGCTTTAAATATTTTACTGGCTTTTTTGGATCAAATAATTATTTGTGAATGTCATTTAACTTCATTCCTTTAAATTGTCTCTTCTGTTATCTATTTGTGTATTTATGTATCATTATCCATCAATTTATCTGAATTTTCAGGCCCACTTACTCTGTCTGATTAATAATTAAGTATAAATTAGCTGATTTTTAAACCAGGCAAATATGAATGCATCTCTACTTTCTTACTATTTTTAATAAATTTCTAGCTTGGACTTTTAAGTTCTTAAGCTCTCAATCTCTTTTCTTTCTTTTTTTTTTACCAGCTTCATATTTATTTAAAGATAACACATGCATGAGGTATCTAAAAGCATTTGGCTCCTTTAATGATTAACACATTTTATGACATTCCCTCAAACGATGGAGAAATACTACCCAGCATCTTATTGCCTTCTGTAGTTCCTGGATCTAAGGTATCCCTTTCCCTGACACAGAAGTTCTTTCTGTGTCTCTTTTTTCCCCTGTTCCTTTGCCAGCTGTATTTTTTTTATAATTTTATTTTATTATATTAATCACCATACATTACATCATTAGTTTTTGATGTAGTGTCCCATGATTCATTGTTTGCGTATAACACCCAGTGCTCCATGCAATATGTGCTCCTTAATACCCATCACCAGGCTAACCCATCCCCCGATCCCCCTCCCCTCTAAAACCCTTAGTTTGTTTCTCAGAGTCCATAGTCTCTCATGGTTCATCCTCCCCTCTGATTTCCGCCCCACTTCATTTTTCCCTTCCTACTATCTTCTTTTTTTTTTAGCATATAATGTATTATTTGTTTCAGAGGTACAGGTCTGTGATTCATCAGTCTTACACAATTCACAGCACTCACCATAGCACATACCCTCCCCAATGTCCATCAACCAACCACCCCATCCCTCCCACCCCCCTCCACTCCAGCAACCCTCAGTTTGTTTCCTGAGATTAAGAGTCTCTTATGGTTTGTCTCCCTCTCTGGTTTTATCTTGTTTCATTTTTTCCTCCCTTCCCCTATGCTCCTCTGTCTTGTTTCTTAAATTCCTCATCTCAGTGAAATCATTTGAATTTGTCTTTCTCTGATTGACTTATTTCGCTTAGCATAATACTCTTGTTCCATCCACGTCATTGCAAATGGCAAGATTTCGTTTTTTTGATGGCTGTTCCATTGTATATATATATACACATCTTCTTTATCCATTCATCTGTTGATGGACATCTTGGCCCTTTCCGTAGTTTGGCTATTGTAGACATTGGTACTATAAACATCGGGGTGCACGTACCCTTTCGGATCCCTACTTTTGTATCTTTGGGGAAAATACCCAGTAGTGCAGTTGCTGGGTCGTAGGGTAGCTCTATTTTCAACTTTTGGAGGAACCTCCATACTGTTTTCCAGAGTGGCTGCACCAGCTTGCATTCCCACCAACAGTGTAGGAGGGTTCCCCTTTCTCCACATCCCCGCCAACATCTGTCATTTCCTGACTTGTTAATTTTAGCCATTCCGACTGGTGTGAGGTGGTATCTCATGGAGGTTTTGATTTGGATTTCCCTGATGCCGAGCGATATTGAGCACTTTTTCATGTGTCTGTTGGCCATTTGGATGTCTTCTTTGGAAAAATGTCTGTTCATGTCTTCTGCCCATTTCTTGATTGGATCATTTGTTCTTTGGGTGTTGAGTTTAATAAGTTCTTTATAGATTTTGGATACTAGCCCTTTATCTGATATGTCATTTGCAAATATCTTCTCCCATTCTGTCAGTTGTCTTTTGGTTTTGTTGACTGTTTCCCTTGCTGTGCAAAACCTTTTTATCTTGATGAAGTCCCAATAGTTCATTTTGCTCTTGCTTCCCTTGCCTTTGGCAATGTGTCTAGGAAGAAGTTGCTGTGGCTGAGGTCGAAAAGGTTGCTGACTATGTTCTCCTCTAGGATTTTCATGGATCCCTATCTCACATTTAGGTCTTTCATCCGTTTTGAGTCTATTTTTGTGTGTGGTGTAAGGAAATGGTCCAGTTTCATTCTTCTGCATGTGGCTGTCCAATTTTCCCAGCTCCATTTGTTGAAGAAACTGTCTTTTTTCCATTGGACATTCTTTCCTGCTTTGTCGAAGATGAGTTGACCATAGAGTTGAGGGTCCATTTCTGGACTCTCTATTCTGTTCCATTGATCTATGTGTCTGTTTTTGTGCCAGTACCATACTGTCTTGATGATGACAGCTTTGTAATAGTGCTTGAAGTCCGTAATTGTGATGCCACTGGCTTTGCTTTTCTTTTTCAACATTCCTCTGGCTATTCGGGGTCCTTTCTGGTTCCATACAAATTTTAGGATTATTTGTTCCATTTCTTTGGAAAAAGTTGATGGTATTCTGATAGGGATTACATTAAATGTGTAGATTGCTCTAGGTAGCATTGACATCTTCACAATATTTGTTCTTCCAATCCATGAGCATGGAACGTTTTTCCATTTCTTTGTGTCTTCCTCAATTTCTTTCATGAGTATTCTATAGTTTTCTGAGTACAGATTCTTTGCCTCTTTGGTTAGATTTATTCCTAGGTATCTTATGGTTTTGGGTGCAATTGTAAATGGGATTGACTCCTTAATTTCTCTTTCTTCTGTCTTGTTGTTGGTGTATAGGAATGCCACTGATTTCTGTGCATTGATTTTATATCCTGCCACTTTACTGAATTCCTGTATGAGTTCTAACAGTTTTGGGGTGGAATCTTTTGGTTTTTCCACATAAAGTATCATCATCTGCAAAGAATGAGAGTTTGACTTCTTTGCCGATTCAGCTGCCTTTGTTTTCTTTTTGTTGTCTGATTGCTGTGGCTGGGACTTCTAATACTATGTTGAATAGCAGTGGTGATAGTGGATACCTTGCCATGTTCCTGACCTTAGGGGGAAAGCTCTCAGTTTTTCCCCATTGAGAATGATATTCGCTGTGGGTTTTTCATAGATGGCTTTTACAATATTGAGGTAGGTACCCTGTATCCCTACACTCTGAAGGAGTTTTAATCAAGAAAGGATGCTGTACTTTGTCAAATGCTTTTTCTGCATCTATTGAGAGGATCATCTGGTTCTTGTTCTTTCTTTTATTAATGTATTGTATCACACTGATTGATTTGTGGGTGTTGAACCAACCTTGCAGCCCGGGAATAATCCCACTTGGTTGTGGTGAATAATCCTTTTGATGTACTGTTGGATCCTATTGGCTTGTATTTTGGTGAGAATTTTTGCATCCATGTTCATCAGGGATATTGGTCTGTAATTCTCCTTTTTGATGGGGTCTTTGGTTTTGGGATCAAGGTAATGCTGGCCTCAGAAAACGAGTTTGGAAGTTTTCTTTCCATTTCTATTTTTTGGAACAGTTTCAGAAGCATAGGTATTAATTCTTCTTGAAATGTTTGGTAGAATTCCCCTGGGAAGCCATCTGGCCCTGGGCTTTTGTTTTTTGGGAGATTTTTGATGACTACTTCAATTTCCTTAGTGGTTATAGGTCTGTTCAGGTTTTCTATTTCTTCCTGGTTCAGTTTTGGTAGTTGATACTTCTCCTGCATCCAAATGCATCCATTTCCTCCAGGTTATCTAATTTGCTGGCATAGAGTTGCTCATAATATGTTCTTATAATTGTTCGTATTTCTTTGGTGTTGGTTGTGATCTCTCCTCTTTCATTCATGATTTTATTTATTTGGTTCCTTTCTCTTTTCTTTTTGATAAGTCTGGCCAGGGGTTTATCAATCTTATTAATTCTTTCAAAGAACCAGCTCCTAGTTTCGTTGATCTGTTCTACTGTTCTTTTGGTTTCTGTTGCATTGATTTCTGCTCTGATCTTTATTATTTCTGTTCTCCTGCTGGGTTTAGGCTTTATTTGCTGTTCTTTCTCCAGCTCCCTTAGGTGTAGGGTTAGGTTGTGTTTTGAGACCTTTCTTGTTTCTTGAGAAAGGCTTGTATTGCTATATACTTTCCTCTTAGGAACACCTTTCATGCATCCCAAAGATTTTGAGCAGTTGTGTTTTCATTTTCATTTGTTTTCATGATTTTTTTAATTCTTCTTTAATTTCCTGGTTGACCCATTCATTCTTTAGTAGGATGCTCTTTAGCCTCCATTCATTTGAGTTCTTTCCAACTTTCCTCTTGTGATTGAGTTCTAGTTTCAAAGAATTGTGGTCCGAAAATATGCAGGGAATGATCCCAATTTTTGGTACCAGCTGAGACCTAATTTATGACCTAGGATGTGATCTATTCTGGAGAATGTTCCATGGGGACTAGAGAAGAATGTGTATTCTGTTGCTTTGGGATGGAATGTTCAATATATCTGTGAAGTCCATTTCATCCAGTGTCATTTAAAGTCTTTATTTCCTTGTTGATCTTTTGCTTAGACGATCTGTCCATTTCAGTGAGGGGGGTGTTAAAGTCCCCTACTATTACTGTATTGTTGTCTGTGTGTTTCTTTGCTTTTGTCATTAATTGGCTTATATAATTGGCTGCTCCCATGTTAGGGGCATAGATGTTTACAATTGTTAGATCTTCTTGTTGGATAGACTCTTTAAGTAGGATATAGTGTTCTTCCTCATCTCTTATTATAGTCTTTGGTTTAAAATCTAATTTGTCTGATATAAGGATTTACACCCCTGCTTTCTTTTGATGTCCATTAGCATGGTAAATGGTTTTCCACCCCCTCCCTTTCAATCTGGGGGTGTCCTTCGGTATAAAATGAGTCTCTTGAAGGCAGCATTATCAATGGGTCTTGTTTTTTATCCAGTGATACCCTGTGTCTTTTGATAGGGGCATTTAGCTCTTTACATTCAGGGTTACTATTGAAAGATATGAATTTAGTGCCATTGTATTGCCTGTAAGGTGACTGTTACCGTATATTGTCTGTGTTCCTTTCTGTTCTATGTTACTTTTAGGCTCTCTCTTTGCTTAGAGGACCCCTTTCAATATTTCTTGTAGGACTGGTTTCGTGTTTGCAAATTCTTTTAGTTTTTGTTTGTCCTGGAAGCTTTTGATCTCTCCTTCCATTTTCAATGACAGCCTAGCTGGATAGAGTATTCTTGGCTGCATATTTTTCTCATCTAGTGCTCTGAATATATTATGCCTGTCCTTTCTGGCCTGCCAGGTCTCTGGGGATAGGTCTGCTGCCAATCTAATATTTCTACCATTGTAGGTTAGAGACCTCTTGTCCTGAACTGCTTTCAGGATTTTCTCTTTGTATCTGAGACTTGTAAGTTTTACTATTAGATGTCAGGGTGTTGACCTATTTTTATTGATTTTGAGGGGGCTTCTCTGTGCCTCCTGGACTTGGGTGCCTGTTTCCTTCCCCAGATTAGGGAAGTTCTCCACTCTAATTTGCTCCAGTTTATATTCTGCCCCTCTCTGACTTTCCTCTTTTTCTTGGATCCCAATTATTCCAATATTGTTTGCTTTATAGTATCACTTATCTCTCGAATTCTTCCCTTGTGATGCAGTAGTTGTTTATCTCTTTTCCTCAGCTTCTTTATTCTCCATCATTTTGTCTTCTATATCACTAATTCTCTTTTCTGCCTCATTTATCCTAGCATTTAGAGCCTCCATTTTTGATTGCCTTTTTGATTTTTACTTGGTTAGATTTTAGTTCTTTTATTTCTCCAGAAAGGGTTTCTCTAATATCTTTCATGCTTTTTTCAAGCCCAGCTAGTATCTTTAAAATGGTCATTCTGAACTCTAGTTCTGACATCTTACTAATGTCTGTATTGATTAGGTCCTTGGCAGTCGGTACTGCCTCTTGTTCTTTTTTTTTTTTTGAGGTGATTTTTTCCATCTTGTCATTTTGTCCAGAGAAGAATAGATAAATGAGAGAAGAAAATGCTAATAGGGTAACAATGACCCCAGAAAAATATGCACTAAACAAATCAGAAGACACTTGAAACCAGGGGAAAAGAAAGGGAAAGAAATAAAAAAGAAAAAAAAAAAAGAATATGATCAGGTACGATCAGGCTGGTGAATAGATCAGTGCCACATACGAGATTTTGGGTGTATTTTGGTGTGTTAAAAGAGTGCCTTCCCAAATTTTAAAGAAAGAAAAACTTATGTATGTACAAAAATAAGGGTAAATATGATGAAGGGATGGAATATGACTGTAAAGATGAAAATTATAAAAGACTTTATAAAGGGAATTGATAAGATAAGAAATTCATTGAAAAAAGAAAGAAGAAAAGGGCGCCTGGGTGGCTCAGTTGGTTAAGCGACTGCCTTCGGCTCAGGTCATGATCCTGGAGTCCCGGGATCGAGTCCTGCATCGGGCTCCCTGCTCTGCAGGGAGTCTGCTCCTCCCTCTGACCCTCCCCCCTCTCATGTGCTCTCTCTTTCATTCTCTCTCAAATAAATAAAGTCTTTAAAAAAAAAAAGAAAGAAGAAAAATTAAAAAGGGAGAGAATGTGATCAGGCAGCAGAGTAGAACAGAGCCATACACTAGAGATTTAGGGTATATTTTGGTCTGTTAGAAGGAACTGCATCCTGGGCGCCTGGGTGGCTCAGTTGTTTAAGCGACTGCCTTCGGCTCAGGTCATGATCCTGAAGTCCCGGGATCGAGTCCCACATCGGGCTCCCTGTTCAGCGGGGGGTCTGCTTCCCCCTCTGCCCTCTTCCCTCTCATGCTGTCTCTCATTCTCTCTCTCTCAAATAAATAAAATCTTAAAAAAAAAAAAAAAGAAGGAACTGCATCCCAAAATTTTAAAGAGAGAAAAACATATATATACAAAAAATAAGGTTAACTACAATGAAGGGAAAGAATATGACTCTAAAAATGAAAATTAAAAAAGATTTAAAAAAAACGGGATTGATAAGATGTTGGTTAAAAAAGGGAAAAAGAAAAGTTAAAAGAAGAAAAAAAAATTAACTTTGAAAGACTGTGGAATCAGGGGGAAAAAAGCCAGGAATTCTATGTGCTGTATTCCCCTAGTGCTGGAGTTCTGCAGTTCTCCTTGATTGGTAAACTTGGTCTTGGCTGGCTGTTCTTGCTGAACTTCTTGGGGAGAGGGCTATAGCAGTGATTCTCAAATGTCTTTGCCAGAGGCGGAATTGCCCCGCCCTTGCCAGGAGCCGGGCTAAGTAATCTGCTCGGGTTTGCTCTCGGGAGCTTTTGTTCCCTGCAGGCTTTCCTTACAGCTTTGGAGGACGACAGTGAAAATGGTAGCCTCCCAGTTTCCACCCCGGAGGAGCCAAGAACTCGGGGCCCCACTCAGTGATCCTCAAGAGAAAAGCAGTCAATCACTCCTGTCTCCTCAGTCTCTGGCCGCACTCCGTGCTCCCCCGGCCTGTGACTGTTCTTTCTCTTCACAGGACCCCGTTTGGAGTCTCCAAACCCAGCAGAGTCCTGTGGTGCGCTCCAGCGCCCCTCCTCCCAGGGGAGGAAGAGGAGTCTCCCTGGACCTGCTGCTTGTTGGGTCCCTGCTAGAGGCTTAGTGGCCTCCATTATGATCCCAGTTTATGGCAACCCAGAGCTGAGAGCCCACTCCTTGGCTCTGTCTTTGCAGCCAGCCTCCCAGCTCCTATACCTGGGAGCTCTGCCCCACTCAGGCACCCCCAGTCTTTCTGTGACCCCAAGGGTCCTGAGACCACACTTTCCCAGTGAGGGTTCCACCCCTCACTTAGCCACTGGAGCAATGTCCCTCAGCAGAGCAGACTTCTAAAAGTTCTGATTTTGTGCTCCAGTGCTCTATCACTTGCCGGTAGTGGCTGACGGAGGCTCCCTCCCCCTGCCTTCTATCTTCCTGAATATTGCCTTGGATTCACTTCTCTGCACGTCCTACCTTCCAGAAAGTGGTCGCTTTTCTGTTCAGAAAGTTGCTGCTATTCTTTTCTTCGATCTCCTGTTGAGTTCATAGGTGTCCAGAATGGTTTGATCCCTATATAGCTGAATTCCTGGGACCAAACGAAATTTAGGTCTCCTACTCCTCCGCCATCTTGCTCCTCCTCCTCTCAATCTCTTTTCTTACAGAGTATTTCCTCTCTCTTCTTAAGCTAAGTAGATGGATATTATTGTTTTTCTTCTATTGCTACTCTGACTCTGCCATTATCATTTCTTTCTCAGTATTAGTTTTGTAAAACTTTCATTGAGCTCATCTGGATCTCATCCCAAGAAACTCACTTATTTGCTATGTAATCAAGACCTATTATTTTCTTAAACCTCTCACCCATTTTAAATGCTTTTTTTTTTTTTAAGATTTTATTTATTTGAGAGAGAGTGAAAGCGAGAGAGATCACAGAGGGAGAGGGAGAAGCAGACTTGCTGCTGAGTGGAGAACCTGATGTGGGGCTTGATCCCAGGACCCTGGGATCATGACCTGAGCCACAGGCAGTTGCTTAACCAACTGAGCCACCAGGCACCCCTTTAAATGCTTCTTTACTCAACTATTTTTTCAAGGCAAACTTTTTTGTATTCTTGATTTATCCAACTTGCTCCTTTCACCCCAGGATGAAACAAGGGCTTCAGGGAACAACTGTAGGATGTCTTAGGTTCATGTCCTATTGACTACTCATATTTTCTGCCTTTCATCATTGTTAATCCTTACTTCTTTCAATCCCTCAAATGAAGAATTTAGCCCTTTTAGGTTCTGTGACATAATAGAAAATATATATTGGTCTCTCCCCTGCCCCACCCTTGTTCCTAGGAGAGAGCTCCTGAAACCATTGTCATCTCCTAAGCAATAAGAGCATTAGGAGCATCTTTTGCTAACATGACTAATATTTGGTCTTTGACTCCTGTTCATGACACAGGGCTCCTGAAATCTTTGTAATTTCCTGCGGGGTAGAAATATATTTTGTTTTAGTGAGGTGACTCTGGGTGGGCTCTTGGATGGGGTCTGGTCACTGAAAAGAACAAACCATGATTATTAGAAGTTTGGAATTTTTGGCCCAGCTCCTCATTCTCCTGAGAAGGAAGAAAGGCTGGAAATGGAGTTGATGATGCATAATGGCTGTGTGAGGAAACTTCCATGAAAATCCCAAAGTACAGGGTTCAGAGAGCTTCCAGATTGGTGAATATATCCACACCAGGAGTGTGACCCGACTCAACTCCACAGGGACAGAAGCTTCTACAATGGGACCTCCCAGACCTCATCTTATGTATCTCTTCATCTGATTGTTCATCTGTATCCTTTATCATGTACTTCAATGAACTGGCAAACTGTTTCCCTGAGTTCTGTGAGCCTAGCTGGCAAATTAAACTTGAGGAATGAGTTGTGAGAACGTCTGATTTGTAGCCAAACTGGACAAAGCTACTTGGGATTGGCATATGAAGTGGGGGGCAGTCTGGTGGAACTGAGCCCTTAACCTGTGGGATCTGCCACTGTCTCCATGTAGGTAGTGTTAGAGTTGAGTTAAATTGTAGGGCTCCGAAGTGGTTGTTGCAGAGAATTGCTTGGTGGTATGGGGAACGCCCCCCATACATGTTGGATTTGAGAATCAGACCCTTTTAGATTCCCTTCCCTTCTCCCATTCCTCCTAAGGAAGGAAAATACTCCCAACTGAAGTAACAAGCCACGTTCAATTGATTCTATCTTGTGTTAGAAGCCTTTTTGTATCCCGATAGCCTGAGGCATATGCTAAGTGTCACCTTCTTTTGTTCTCTGTGTAGTTTCTGAAGTCTCTGCAAGGAAGAGGAGGGAGAAGGAGGGCCATGCAAATGAAAGAGAGGGAACAAGGGGCTTCCACGTGAACTGGGATTTATTTACTCCTAAAATACCTGAATTTAAATAAATACATCTTGCCAGCACAATTATTAATTTTGTTTCACATTCACCCATTTCATATTTCTTTTTGAGATACTACAATAACTGTATGTCTTGTGAGCTGTCATATCATCCTTAAGTGAAGAAAGCAGTCACTCCCACCTCCTCAGGTTGGGCCTTATAAGGAAACACTCTAATATTAACAGATAATGGTGGGTATCATGCTGAAATTTGGAAGGCTTCTCTCTATTCGTTGGACCCTAGAAGTGAGCAGAAATAAATTCCAGCTGAGGCTTTCTATCCCAATATTAACACTACCATCATCATCTAAACTACTCCCACTGTCTACTCAAAACAACTGACAGAAATATCTGGACAAGTATGTACCAACTCAAAAATGGCAACTGCCTTCGGCTCAGGTCATGATCCCAGGGTCCTGGGACCGAGCCCCACATCAGGCTCTTTGCTCAGGGAGTCTACTTTCTCCCTCTCCGTCTACCTGCTACTCCTCCTGCTTGTGTTCTCTCTCTCTCTCTGTCAAATAAATAAATAAAAATTCTCTTAAGAAAATGGTCTATGAGTGTTGAGCCTCCTAAACATGAATCTAGAATATCTTTTTTTTTTTTTAATCCAAACTATAGTTCTTCCCTTTCCTTCTTCTCCTCCCTTTCCAGACTCTATAATTCTTTTCTTGAGAACTGGACTACAGAAATAGAGACCTGTAAGTTTAGCAATACACTCTCTCTGCTTTTATATCTTTTACCAAAATTGTACCCAGGATGGGCCACATAATTAGCAGGGCCCAGTGTGAAATGAAAATGTAGGGCTTCTTCTTAAAAAATGATTAAGATTGTAAATAAGGAGACAGCAGGGCATTAAACTAAATCCAAGACCATTCTGAGCAGGGGGCCCCATGTAAACCATGCAGGCCCCATACCCTGGAAGCTGGCCTCCTTTCTATAACATTGCTTTTGGAGCTTTCCCCTCTCTACTCCACCTTCCTCTCCCTGCTCCTGCCTCCCTTTTCTTTCCTTTCTTCTTTCTCCTTCACTTCTCTCTTCCTTTGTTCTTGTTCTGCTACCTCAGTGAGTAATTGTGAAGATTAACACATTTATAAAGTTAGAATGTGTAGTACTCTAAACACTAAATGAGTAATGGTAGTTAATATCACTTTTTTCCCTCCCTATATCTAATATCCTTCTGATTTCTTATTCTTCATTGATTTTCTCTTCTTTTTATTCCCCTTAAGGAGGGTTTACTGAGGGACTGTCTTTCTCTCTATAGGCCCCTCTTGCATTTTAACTCTTTCTTTCTTTTTCTAAAGGCCTCTTGTCTCAGCAGACATATACTATGTAAAGAAAAATGGAAATGATGGAAAAATGACAGAATTGGCAATGTCTTTTTTCTTCCCTTGGAAGCTGAGATATCAATGGCTGGGTACAGACTACATATATCATAAAAAGGAAACATTTTCAGTGTCAACAAAATCAATATGAGTACAAACTGGGCTCTCTTTTGAAAGGATAAATTAAATCCAGAAAGAAGTGAACCTGGTTATTTTGCCTCTAGAGTTCCTGAAACCACAAAGTCACTTCTTTCCTGATAATTGCCATTACATTTGCATATGAAGCCAACCATTATTTAAAATGAAATTTAAATTTGGTTTTATTTAAATGTACTTTTCCAACTCAGTTCCAGGATCAGTTCTATTTGCATTAATATATCAGAGCTCTGGAAGCCAAGAAAGAAAGTGTCTGTGTTAGGTGTTTATTTGTGTTAGTCCACATGTAGGGCAATGTAGTTTAAGGACTGGGCTTTCAGAAGGGAATCCAGACAGAAATTTTTTTTAAAAAAACAAAGGAACAACAGGCTTTTAACACACTTTACACACACAGTGTTGTACTTCGGTGGCATGTGACATGTCTTGTCTTGAATTGCATGTGCATTTCAGTGACATTCCTTTAGGACTATGGTGTACTAGGGCAAAGGAAATAGGTACGTTTATCGGCTGGCCACCCCAAGGATTCAAGAGAGCCCAAAACTCAGATTCTAACTTTTGAGATATAAATATTTTAACAGTTAAGAGCTCTGACTTATTCATGATCAGTGAAAGAGGGAAGCCATTCCAGAAGGAAGTCTGGCATTTGAGACCCAGCTAAAATACTCAGATTAATTCCAAACATGAATGTGGCCTATCACAAACTGAGGCAAGAACAAATACTAAGGCTCCCTGCACAAGGAAAAATATGGATCACTTCATAGCCCCTACTTCTTAATTTCGCCTTGTTCTTTATGGAGAGCATACACAGAGTGAAATACACCAAATGCAAATGTATAGCTCCCTGGGGGTTCACAAGTGCATATACCTACTTGGCCCCAGTTACCTTGAATGGCTCCAAAATTCCAGTGCTCCGGAAAGTTTTGTTGAGCCCCTCCTAGTCAATGACCCTCACCCAGAATAATCCATTTGTGTCTTGTCTACTGTTGACTTTCATGTAAGTACAGTGATAAACATGTGGCCTTTGTTTCTGGGTTTGGGCCCACCATGTTACTGCATATAGCAGGACTTTGGATAACTCTGTAGGGTCCCACTAGATTTGTGTATTTACCCTATTATACTGCTGATGGATCCTTGGAATCTTTCTGATTTGGGGCTGTTGTGAAAAAATTGTCATTGGCATTACTATACATATCTCTTGCCTAGTCTAGCTTTATTATTTATTTTTTAATTCATTTATCTTTGATCTATGCTTAATAATAGAACTGCTGAGCTGTAAGTTATTCTTGTATTTTTAGTATTAATAGACATCTACAGTCTTCCTAAGTGATTATACAAACTAATACACTCACCATCAATGTATGAATGTTTTAGCCGCTATAAACCATAGCTTATACTTGATGTCATTAGTCTTTCCTGCCATTCTGAATGGCATCATTGTGGTTTTAATTAGTATTTCATGATGAATAACGCTTTTCACCCATTTTCAAGCTTTTTACCCATTTTTTAAAAAATTTGGGACGTGTGTGTGTGTGTGTGACATTTTTTGTGGATTTGTAGTAGTTCTTTAAATATTATCCGTAAATGAGTCCTTTTGCCCATACTTGTATTGTGAATAATCATCTCTCATTCTGTGGGTTAACTTTTCACTTGCGGTGGTGCCTTTAAATCAATAGAAGTTCTTAATTTTAATTTAGCGAATTTATCAATCTTTTATGTGTTTTGATTAAGAAATTGTCTATTCCAAGTTCATTTAGATTCTCTTTTATGTTTTCTTTTGAAGTTTTATTATTTTACCTCTTACACTCAAGTCTATGATCTATCTCAAGCTGAGTTTTGTATGTGGTATGAGGAAGGGCCAGGTTTTGGGTTGTTTGTTTCTCTTATTTCATATTCATATATTCAATATTTCAACACAATTTGTTGAAAAAGACAGGTCCTGTCTTTTTTTAATGGAATTATTGCTTTGGAAAACATACCTGGCATATCCCTACAGTGTGCAATCCCAAAAGAATATAACCTTTTACTCCAGCTAATAGTTGTTAGCCAAGTCTAGTACTAGTGTTCATGTTCTTACAGTAACACTTTCTTATATGGCCCTACCTGAAAATAATTTTTCATGCTCCATGCTCCCTTTCTAATGGAAAAGGCATGTATTAAATTTAACAATTTTTTTAAACATTAAAAAAATAAAGTAGGATATAATCCAATAAAAGATATGTAGGAAGGTCAATGTTAGATGGTTCCTGTAGTCTGCTGAATACATGTTTTCTTTCTCATCAGAAAAAAATCTATTTCTGGAATAAGAATGCTGCACAACTGTTTTAACCAAAGCCTCTCTCCCCATCTCTCCTCTCATTTCTCTCATAGTTGCAGTTGTCTCAGAGAAATGATTAAATCTCTACTGATTTAGCTGACACACTGATTGGTACCTAATCTGTTAACTACAGAAAAGTTTTTCTAAGATCCAGTGTGTGATTTCATGGTTTTGAGCTTCCCTTCCTCAGCTGGTTGTTATCTAGCAAATGCAGTAGGCTTTTGTGTGTGTGTGTGTATGTATACAACCAGGAACTGTATCACACATGAGAAGGGGACTGTGATGATTTGAAAATCATGGACAGCATCATGAGTTTCAATCAGAGACAAAGAAATTATATCTGAAGTGAACAGGAACAGTGGAGTGACAAGTGATAGCTGTGTGGTGCCAAGTGAATAAAAGCAACCAAATACCAAAATAATGTTTTAAATCTACACCATTTCCTAAAAACTTCCTACCTAATCACTTCTTTAGGTGACAGTGTGCAGGTTTTGATGGACGTGCCAAAACTCCAAAAGGTCATAGGTTCTAAGCCATTACCAGCTACTGGCACTTGGCCTAGAATAATTCTATCATTTCATCATTTATTTTATTATTATAATATTAGATCAATTGCATTACACAACAAAGGTTCAGGAGATGAAGATAAAAAACAGCCTGAGGAAGAACATGCCAATGGGATTAGTCTGAAAACTTGAGACCCATAATGGGCAAGATAAGCATAGTGAGAGCTAAGAGTATTGCTAAAGTACATTTTCCTAGTAAGCTCTTTTCCTCTGGAAGGAAGTCCCTCACAGAGAGAAAAAGAATACTCATTCTTCTGTGACTTCTCCTATCTGAGCTATTATGAAATTAATTCGAGAGGACAGAGAAAAATCCATCCACTTCTACCATTTTTTGTTAAAGAACCACCTCTGGTTGTTTAATGGAAATAGGCATTCATTCCTTCTCTCTCTTTCTTCTCTCTCTTTCTTCTCTCTCTTTCTTCTCTCTCTTTCTTTTCTCTCTTTCTTTTCTTTCTTTCTTTTCTTTCTTTCTTTCTTTCTTTCTTTCTTTCTTTCTTTCTTTCTTTCTTTCTTTCTTTCTTTCTTTCTTTCTTTCTTTCTTCTTCTTTCTTTCTTCCCCCACCCTTTCTTTATTCCTAAAGATTTTATTTATTTGAGAGAGAGAGAGCTCAAGCAGGTAGAGGGACAAGCAGACTTCGCATTGAGCACAGAGCCTGATGTGGAGCTCAATCCCATGACCCTGAGATCATGACCTGAGCTGAAATCAAGAATCAGATGCTTAACTGACTGAGCCACCCAGGCACCACTTTTCTTTTACTTTTCTTTTCTTTTCTTTTTTCTTTTTCTTTTCTTTTCTTTTTTCTTTTCTTCTTTCTTTCTTTCTTTCTTTCTTTCTTTCTTTCTTTCTTTCTTTCTTTCTTTCTTTCTAATAGAGGAGAATTTTTCTTTGTCTCTAACCTTGCATTAAACAAGCACACACACACAAAAGAACACATTTATATTTTTCTCACCAGTTATGTTCTTACCATGCCATTTTCTAATAAGATAATCATGGTGCAACACATAGAAAAATGGGTGTCAAGAGTTGCATTGTTGGCTTAGCTTGCTGAAGGTCAAAGCGTGGTAACTCTGTGGAGGAAAGCCCTTTAGTGGGGGCACATAACTGCATCAGGAGCGAAGAAGATAATATTAGCTTCCCTCCCTGAGCTTTTGTGATTGTTCTCCTGTGTTAGAAGGGGATAATCAGTAGAGGACATCTCTGAGGAAGTTAAATCAGCTTTGGCTTGGTTCATTTGTATCAGCTTTCAGAATGAGATGGTATTGCCACTGATGAGTTTCTTTTAAATGACTGTTTTCTCTAGCAGTATTTTATAAATGGTTGTTGCATTAAAGAGTAAATGAAACTTCCCTGAAGAACACACTCCACCATGCCGTTAGTGTCTTTACTGACACATCTCTGAAGATGGATGGAGCCTAAAGAGCTAGCTGCAAACTAAGTGAGTCATATTTGTCTCCCAGGAATGTTTTATATGCTGCAAAATGTGACAAAGGCCATTACAGAGATTATATTTCCCAGCAATGAATCTGCTGTCCATCCTCCACTATTCCAGACATACAGACAATTGCTATGGAATTACTCATGGCCCAGAAAGCAAGCAATCATTGACTGGCTGCCCTGATATTTTCCCTGAAGATAGGGCAATGACAGTAAATTTCTTTAGTTGAGAATGAGTGTTGAAAGGATATATAAAAAATAACTTTCTAAATCCTAGTTTTGAAAAAATGTTTTCCAGAGTTTATGTTGATGATCAAGTATATGTTACTGATGATCAATTAAATGAAAATTTTCAATCCTACAAAATATATATTGTTAGTTTTCCTCTAAAATGGTCATCTCTGTAACCTGTTTACAGATGTTAAATTGGTCAGACAGTGAACTAAAATCCTTCTACTATTTATTGAGGATTTCCAAGCTGGGAATGGGTGTCTGACCTTGGGGAGATTATGGTAGCAAAATGAGATTACACATACACAGCAAAAGTGTAAAATCAAGTAGTAGAATACTTGATGCATATCTGAAACCATTCCATTTCTAGTAGCACACTTATCTAATGCAATAATTCCTAATTTTTCCAGGAAGTAAGTCTAATTCAAGGTGATTGTTAAAAGATGAATTGATGATTTGATGAGTACAAAATTGGGCTGTGCTTTTAAGACACTTGGATGTAGAAAAATGCATATGCTGCTTATTTTTTTAAAGATTTATTTATTTGGCGGTGGGGGAGAGTGTGCACACGCAAGCGGGGGAAGGGGCAGTGGGAGAGAGAGAGAGAATCTTGAGCAGATTCCCTGCTGAGCACAGAGCCTGATGCAGGGCTGGATCTCACAACCCTGTGATCATGACCCATGACCCTGAGATCATGACTCAAGCAAAAACCAAGAGTTGGATGCTCAACCAACTGAGCCACCCAGGCGCTCCTGCATATGCTGCTTATTAAAGGCACATCAGACCCAGGCTATGAAAGGGGCTCTTTGGCCCAACATGCCTTCAGTTCTGACTGTAGTTTCTTGTGTTGTTATTGGTTCACATCCTGTGTGTATGTTCCCAAACTTGACAGTTTTGCAGTATTCTCTGAACCATGACTTTTAATATCTCCATGATTTTGTCCTTTGTATCTCCCGTGGAGTTTGACTTTATACCCAAAGCCCCATTTCTCAAATCATGTACAGAATCTCCCATTTTCTCTTCATTGACCTTTGGTACTGCCTTCATGTACTCCTAGAAGAGGGCCATGTTGTACTTAGTGAAAAAGATGGCAAATGGAATGTTAGAATAGATCCAAAAGTAACAACAACAACGAAAATAATAACAACAATGCATATTTCCTGCTTGTTCACTAATTCTCCTGAAATTAATTGTCTGTACACAGTAGAATGTGAAGCCACTTAAGCTAAGAGAAGCAGTGATGCTTAGGGCAGAACCTGATGTATCCCCAACAGTAAAGTCACATGAAAACAACAAAAAGTAGTAAGAAAACCCACTTTCAGTCATTGCAAAATGCCAATGAACTGCTTCCAGGAACATTCTTATATTTAAAGGACCCGGGGTGGGCATGGCAGGCAAGGGAAAACATAAAATGGCTGAGACTGAATATGATAGATAATTAATCTTGCATTCCTGTGAATCCTCTTGCATGTTCCTTTATTACTGGAAAATTCCAAACCTATTGCTTCTATCTAGACCTCAAACTACTTACTGTCATGCTGTGTAGCAGCTAGTTACTTAGAAACAATATAGTTTGTTGTATTTCTCTTTCACCCTTAAAAAAGTAGTGTGTGTGTATACAACAAAAGCATAATATGTAGATATCTACTTTCATTATGCAATTTGGCCAATTCTGATAAGTTACTAAAAAAAGAATTAATAATCAGGGCTTGGTGTGGGTGGTGAAGAAAAATCCCAGTTGCCTGAATTGATTTGGAATGTAGTAGCAAACTGGCAGTAATGTCAGGAGCCCAGGAGGGCAGAATCAAGTTGATAATTCAAGATCTTGAATATGTAAGGTTATAGTCAGAAAGAACACTGAAAAGATCATGAAACGGGTAGAGCAGAGCCAGGTGAATCAGTTTTTAGCCAGCAGCCCTGAAGATCTTACATTGTTAGATTAGCTTTGGGTATTCTCTGCTTCCACATCTTTCTATTTCAAAGTCAATGCAGTGCTTAGAAACAAAAACAAAAACCAACCAAAGCAAAACCAACTCATAACTAGAATTTCTCCTATAAGAAAGAATGTAGCAGAGGAAAACAAGGTATTATTTTTTCAGATATAAAATTTCATGTTATGCTTAGTGAATATCATATTCATGATTTGTCACTAAGTATATATATATCAAAATATCTTCTCATGTTTCATAATTATAAATGTATATAATCTATCCACTTTTAGAGAGAGGAAGGAGAACTGTGAAAAGTGAAGATTGGGGAAGTCTGAGAAATTCTGAAAAGGGGTTTTATGGGACATCAAGTAATATTTTTGAAAATGACTGAATACATTTGGGATGGATAAACAGGTACACATCACAGTGGGTGTCCATGTCTTTTTATCTAGGGTTGAGGAATAATCATATATGCCTCTGGAGATTGTCTTCACCAGCATCTTCTTATCCACATTCTTTTGTTAGTGCCACTAATTAATAACTAAGAAGAACCATTCCTATGTATTATGTTATCTGTGCCTACCATTATCTCAGCAAGTGATTATCTAATTGCTCTTTGATTTAAATCTGTTGTTCATCATCCTGCCAAACTATTCTTAGAATTATGGAAGTAGTTCAGTGCAGACTTGTTTTACAGTTTTACCCCTTAGGATGGAATTCTTTGTATTATATTAAAATGAGTGATATGGATTCTTCTAGTATATAATGTCAGGTTACCACCCTTTAGGTCATTTAATCTTACTTAGCATATGCTATAGTTTATTATATATGAATGCATGTGAATATGGGAATATGTGACTCTAGTAAATCAAGTTTACATGAAGACATTCAATTTTATTTTTTTTCACCAGGAAGTTAGGAAGTGTCTTTGAGTAGACAGCAAAGAGTCTTGAACACTTTGGTCTGGAGTGTTCATTGATGAGACCAGTTGGTGAAATAAAGATCAAGCTTCCAATAGTAGCTATTGTATAGTATTTCCACTTGGCAGCTTGTTTTAATGCTCCCCGTAGCTCCCCATGAGAGAAGGCTCGTCACATTTCATTTAGGGTCTCTCCAATGGAGGAGGGAATCTCCCCTTTTTCTTAGCTCCCATATTGTGTTTATAGTCTGCTTAATCTAACCCTGGGATAGAAGTGATATGTTTCAGAGTCCATAATTATATAAGATTATTGATTTTAGGAATGCCTAAAATTTTTAGGTTGTTGTAGTCACACTTGGTTCCTCTTTTGTGAACCTTTCTCTCCATTAGGAGTCTTCCACAAAGGTATTTTCTCTTTAAGATTTAATTTCTTTCTAAAATCCCATCCTTCTAAAAAGGATCCCATGGATTGTTTAACCATATAAGCTTGTCCTTAGTTACTTACACTACATAATAATTGAAGGATATGGGAATTAGTATTTATATTAGGGTCAAGATATTCCTTGTTGTACTTATTCCCTCTGTGGTAGTGAGGGATAGACACCCATTACCACCTGTACATTCAGTCAAAGAATAGTACTCTATACAAAGTTGCTGTAAAAAGTGTAAAGTAGATATCCAAGTGAGCTATTATGTACAGAGGTAACTGGTATTCTTTGCATTCAGCACATTATACCCCAATGTCCAACTGATAAATCAATTTAAGCAGTTGGAAAATAAGTGCACTATAAGATAATGAAGTAGTTTTGTATTCAGAGACACAGAAAGAACATGGCTTCCAGATTTGACCAAAGTTGTGTTGGAATCTTAGTTATCACATTGACTTTGTTACCTTGAACACATCACTTTAATCTCAGGTCCCTTCTCTTCATGTACAAAATATAAGGAATGATAGATAAGCCATAGTCTGCTACAATTAATTCTGTGTATTCTGTAGTATATGACAAGTGCTCAATGAAAGATAATCATGTTGGAAGAAGTACAATAGTGAGAGCTCAGGAAACATTTACTGTTGACAGGCAGGGCACCAACCACCTACTGTTGCAGTTTGGCATATTAAATACAAACCATCGTCTATACTTAAACCCGTGCATCTCCAAATTGCCCCTCAGGAGACAAAAACTGAAACCTCTCTTTCTGTAGTTTCAATTAGGAAAAATATTCTACACCTTGAGAATTCTTATGCAAGCAATGTTGTAGTTTCAGAGAAACCAGGCAAAGTAACAGAATAGTCAATCTGTTACTTATTGCTAAAAACCTAATTGCTAAAATTAAGATTTTTTTTTGCTTAATCAGAAGAAACAGAAAACTTATTATTGTCTTTATTAGTAATAGCTGGCATTTTAGAAAATGTATTCTATACTAGGCATTGTGTTAAGAACTCTTTATTCTCACAACAATAAGAGGTAGACATTAGGATCATCTCTGTTTTACAGATGTGACTGTTGAGGCACAGTTCTCAGAACAGAAATCCACTGGGTATGTTGAATAAATAAATGAGCAGTGAATGAATTTATTAAATGACTGTCCTTGTTAAAAACATTACCCAGTGCTGCACAGTTTGAAGTTTGGAAGTAATTAAAACTAGGGTTCTATGTAGGAGTGGAAACAACATTAATACTGACCTGATTTAATGTCAATGCCCTCTATGAAACTAAAACAAAATCAACCAATGGACCTATGCCAGGCTTGGGCTGATGTATGCACAGGGAAGGGAAAGCCAAGGATTTGAAGACAAGAGCCATTGAGGACTTTGCATCCAAGTGCATTCAGTTACACAGAGATTAGTGATGTGATGAGTTGATACCAGTGTTCTTCTGTCTCCACATTTGGAACATTTTAGACATACTGATTCCTGGGCTCCAGTCCAAAGCTACAAAAGGAGGATGTCAGGAGGCTAAGCCAGAATTGGTAACAGCTGAGATTCTTACCGGCATGAGGATAAGGTGAAGATTAAAGCTCTCCTGATATCTGTCCCATGCCTAGAGGACAGAACTGTTGGATCTGTTGAGTAAATAAATGAAGGTGTGCATTAATTAAATGAATATCCCTAACAGACTTCCTAAATTAACATTTGCATTTTTCATGTATAAGGTTAAACACATTCACTGACTTCCTTCAACCACTCTGACAATTCTCTAAAATCTTTTCAGCTTGGCTCAAACTCATATTCCTTAGTGCTCATAGTCCCTTAACTCCTTTTCTCTAGTCAGTATCCCACAGGCAAATAATAATGAAAGGTACCATTCATTGATAATTGCAATTATTCAAGTCACTTTAGCAACTAGATGCTGTATGTTCTTAGTCTCATTTCTCCCTTATAACTAGCATACCTACAGTCTACTGATACCCAAATATTCGCCCACAGACCCACAGCTTTAGACCTCCTATCCCAAGGCTTTTGCTCATGTTGGTTCCTCTGTAGGCCTCCAGTTGTTAATGAGACAACCTGAGGCTCTTTGTCCTGTCTCCAAGGG
This sequence comes from Mirounga angustirostris, assembly GCF_029215605.1. Classification (NCBI taxonomy): domain Eukaryota; kingdom Metazoa; phylum Chordata; class Mammalia; order Carnivora; family Phocidae; genus Mirounga; species Mirounga angustirostris. The sequence goes on along the minus strand of NW_026991718.1, from coordinate 41,043,193 downwards.
ACCGGTATATGAAAGCTAAAAGGACTTGCACATACTGTCTTTATCAGTCTCATCATAGTCATCTGTCACTCAGACCACCATTAACCACATGCTCTCTGCTCAGGAAAAGCTTCATACAGCATGGTTACCTCACTTAATCACATCAGTGAATAAACAATATTTAACAGACATTTATTCTGCTTTGCAGGTTACCTCTTATCTAGCTAAGAGTATGATTTTAGAAACTTATTTTAAGAGGGGAACTAGGGCTTAAAGTACACTTTTGTAATGCATCATCTCCAATAGCACTGCTGGATTTTGAGATACTGGATTGTTCCTTTTTCTTTAGTCTTGATTATAATCAAAGAAACATAGTAAAGGATCTATACTTGTAAGAAAGCAGAACAACTAAAATGTCTTTTTTTTTAGGTTTATTTATTTATTTGAGAGAGAGAGAGAGCTTGCATGAGCAGGGAGAGGAGCAGAGGGAGAGGGACAAGCAAACTCCACACTGAGCATGGAGCCCCATGTGGGGCTTGATCCCTTGACCCCGAGATCATGACGTGAGCTGAAATCAAGACCCAGATGCTTAACCAACTGAACCACCCAGGCACCCCAGAACAACTGAAGCTTCTTTATATCTAATCAGCAGGATAGATATCACATTGAAGATAACATGTAGAGCTAAGTCAACTTGGTATAACATCTGAATCCAATCATGTGTCCTATATATCCTGTATTAGTTTATGGGATAAAAGCATTGATATTCAGTGATGATGATGATGATGTGAGGTAAAAGCATTGATACTGATGATGAGGAGGATGATGATGTGGGACAAAAGCCTTGATACTTAGGATGATGATGATGATGATGATGATATTAACCACTATAACTTTTGGCTTCTGTATTAGATTCTTTTACCTCAGATCTCAAATAATTATATAAATTTCATAATATCATTTTATTATTGAGATGAAGACTTCACTAATGCAAGTTAGTTCACTTAACTAGTATTGCTGAGTTGCTCAACAATGGCTCCACAATTTGATTCAAATATGGGACAGTATCCAAAATGACCTACCATTGTATTTAATGCTCCACTTCTCTGTGGACAGAAATAATAATAATAAAAAAAGAAATAATAATGATGTTTTAGTCATAAATTTGCATGGTTCCTAATCACGAATAATTGGAAATTTAGTGTCATTTGATAATTAATTGATTCTAAAATCTAGTTAAGTTACTGAGAAATGTTTCAAAAGACTATTATCAACTAAAAATAAGAAACTAGTATCAAATATTAAAAATAATAGCTGTATAGAGATCCTTTGTAATGTCTTTGTGATTGTGAGGTTCTTTCTTTTTTGTTTTGGTTTAAATTTTTATTCAGGTGTGTAATTTAGACAAACTTCTTTCAGCTTCCTAAAAATAGTAGAAGATAAAATATGAAGTTTACGAGGTTGGTCTCAAATAAGACAAATGCTTTTGAAGAAGAAACATGAATTAATTATGCTCTAATTAACTTATAAAAAAGAAAAAGAATCCTACAGTTCATGGATTCGTCAAAATAAAGTGGGTGGAAAAGAATTTCACATGTTTTTCTTTGTTTAAACTTAGGTACTATAAAATATAGAAGTATGAATGAAAATTCTTATGGCTCTGGATTAAGTGAAGAAGAGAAGAACAAAAATAGAACAGAGCAGAATCCTACCAGTTGGTCTCACAAAATAACTCAACATGAGCTAAGAAAAAACAACTAAAATATAAGCTTTATAGGGAGGGGAAATTTTATTTTCGACTTTGTTCTCTGCTAGATCGCCAATCCCAAGAATATCTGGCACATTTTAAGCAATAGTGTGTCATAACTGAAGGAGTAAAACAAATAAGCTTAATTATTACAACATATAAATAAAAGTTGAATGTATTATTAGAGATGAAGCAGAAAATATAATTTAATGAAAAGAAAGTTACAAATTGATATCACTTTGGGTTGTTTTTGGTTTTTTGGTTTTTTTTTTTTTGTACTTTTCTTCTGTAAGGTTGATCACACTTTTCCTGAAAATCTATAGTCTTACACATTTTAAGGGAGAAAAAGAAAATCTGGACTGACACCATCTTGATTTAGAGGAATGAACTCCTCACTCACACTATCCCCTGTGACTATTAAGGCATTCTGACAATTGAATTGGTTAAAATTGTATTTATATATTCTTGTTTGTTTAATTCTTTGTTAGAATCAATTATTTTCTCACTTTTAGTGACTCAATAACCTCCTAATTCTAATACATAAATATGTATTAGCAGATTTAGTGGCATGAGCAACTTTGTCAAGGATGCAAAACCTCTTATGTGGTCTCTACATCTTGAAGCTGCAAGTGTTCTGTGGTTAAAAACATGAATTTTCACAATGAACATATATGGGTTTGAACTGATATTCTCCCACAATGTGACCTTAGTCAAATAACATAAAAAACACTAAATAGCAATATTTTCAAATATTAAAAAGGTGGGTAATATCACCTTAAGCATATTTTTGTGAAAATTAAACACGATTATGAATACTTGGTACATACTAAGCACTCCATATATGGTGCTTTATTAAAAGCACCATCATTATCAATATAAAAGGATGTATATTTGTTAAGCATTTACCATATACTCTTCTATGTGATACAGAGACAACTATGAACAAAACATTAAAATTTCTGTTCTTGTAGAGGATTTGTCCCTATCATAGAAGATACACAAATAGAAATTAACAAGAACAATATGTAGTGTGTTAATGGTGGTGAGTACTATGGTAAAAATAAAATAGGAATGGTAGACCAGGGGCGCTTGGGTGACTCAGTTGGTTAAGTGTCTGTCTTTGGCTCAGGTCATGATCCCAGAACCCTGGGATCAAGCCCAGCATTGGGTTCCCTGCTAAGTGGGGAGTCTGCTTCTCCCTCTCCCTCCCTTGCTCATTCTCTCTCTCTCAAATAAGTAAATAAAATCTTAAAAAAAAAAAAAAAAAGGACTGGTAGACCAGGTTTAAGGAGAGGAAAGCAATGATCACAATTTTAATGAGGTAGATAGGAAGGCTTCACTGAGAATGTGATATTTAAAAATATGTATCTTCCCAAATGTGTATGTGTCAAAACACAAAATTTCTGATATAAAGGATTTTGTATTTTATTTTATTACTTTATATAATAATATAAAATTATTTGTTATCTTATTTATATTGATTTTATTTTTTATTTTGGTAGGAAAAACATGTCCAGTGTGAATTATTTTTATCTATTATTTAGGAAAATTTTTATGTATTTTATGTATATATGTTTACACTTTTTATGTTTTCATACATAATTCCATACATTTATACATTTTTTACATGTGTTTAATGTTTTTCGCAGGATTTTCACAAACATTATCTAATGTTGCATTAGGAATGGACAACCTGATTTTACATTAGTTTAGTTTTTGCTAGATGTAGTTGTTTTCCAAAAGCAAGTATCAGTATTTTCCCATTAGTATTAAGGAAGTTCTAGATGTATAAGGGTGCCTGCGCAGTAGGTACAGTGAGGCCTATGACTGTTATTATTTGAGAAGCAAAATTGCACTGTTGTTTTTTTTTTTTTTTTAAGAATTTATTTATTTATTTGACAGAGAGAGACAAAGAAAGAGAAGGAACACAAGCAGGGGGAGTGGGAGAGGGAGAATCAGGCTTGCCACCGAGCAAGGAGCCCAATGCAGGGCTCGATCCCAGGGCCCTGGGATCATGACCTGAGCCGAAGGCAGATGCTTAATGACTGAGCCACCCAGGCGCCCCAAAATTGCACTGGGTTTTGAGCACTGGTGAAATGGAAGGATGGAAATCTATCTGAATCCATTACTGGAGATCTAAGATAAAAATAAGAACAAGCCATTGGGAATTCCAGAGACCATCATGGAAAGTATTATGAAGAAATAAAGTATCAAGTCAGTCTAATTCAGGATAATGCTCATGGTGTTAAAAGTAGAGAGAGTAAGAGAAAGTCAAGAAGACAGACTTTTTTAGGGTGTTGAGCTCTATCTCAGACAGTCTTTCATACAACTTTCACTGAGTCTTCAAAACCAAGGAGTGACTAGACACCATCCTGGGGGGCTACTGCTCACCACAGCTCAGCCACTTCTATGCCTGACAGATGGAGGTGGGAAAGCCTTGAGACCCATTATTAAATGCAAAAGCATATTGGGCAATTGTTTTTATTTTATGTTCAATACAAGAAGAATATCTTTCAAAGTAATGAAAATTGAAAATGAAAGGAAAATCCAGATGAAGTACTTTGTCCACCAGAAAAAGGCAATCAGCATTGCAGGTTTAATTATGTTAGTTAATGTAGGAGGTGAAACAGAGGACTAAGGTCTTATGTTGAATTAAAATTGATTGACCCCAGAATATGTCCTTAAGTTGAAGAAAAGAAATAACTTGACCTTTGAAGCCATCAAAGTTATAAAGCTTCCTTTAAAAATATAATTTTCTCTTGGGGAATTTTGATTGATCACTTCTAAGCAGGCTGTCAGCAAATGTTACAATTTTCCAATAATTTGGACAGGCCTCATCTAAAGATGGGAGATTGTTGTTCACACACAAATAGAGGAAACATTATTTGTGACCCCATGTAGGGGAAAAGAATAATTTCCAATTTATATGCAAAACAACAAATATATATGTATAATCCATCCCTTCTGGCTCAATTAGTTAAGAAATAAAGGAGAATGAGTAAGAGACTGACTGAGCAACACTGGATTCTGAGTATAATATTGGTGTTTCCAGAGGGAGCCAACTAATTGGTCATATCAGTACTTTGCCAGCCTAGCAAGTCACACATGAACTGTGCCATATCTCTGAATGAGAAGGAAACAAGCCAAAGCTCATGGAAGACAATGGGAGTGGAACACTGGAATATATTCCTCAACATGCACTTGAAGCCTTACCAGACATAGGATTAAGTCAGACATAGGGTTGGCAATAAAAGAGAATGTTGAGGGCGCCTGGGTGGCTCAGTTGGTTAAGCGACTGCTTTCGGCTCAGGTCATGATCCTGGAGTCCCGGGATCGAGTCCCACATCGGGCTCCCTGCTCGGCAGGGAGTCTGCTTTGCCCTCTGACCCTATCCCCTCTCGTGTGTTCTCTCTCTCTCATTCTCTCTCTCTCAAATAAATTAAAAAATCTTAAAAAAAAAAAAAGAGAATGTTGATTTCTAGTTGCGTTTTCTATTGTATTTCTTGGAAAAGAATAAATAGCACCTCTTTAATTTTTAATTAAATCTCAATGAAGCGTTCTGTGCCCTAGTTCTTTATGCTTATTCTCTGTCCCCCCCCCATCTATTGCTCTCAGTCTCCCTCTCTCCTTCCCACTTCCCCCCCAACACAACTAAACATTAAGTTTACACTTAAAGTTAATAAGGGAGATTAAATGGAAGAAACCTGATGTTCTAGCATTCATACATTTGAAAGTTAGCGGTACAATGCAACCTCATTTACTCTTATGCAAGCATCCTGCGTTTAAAATTATTTCAGAGGGTGCCTGGGTGGCTCAGTTGGTTAAGCGACTGCCTTCGGCTCAGGTCATGATCCCGGAGTCCCTGGATCGAGTCCCGCATCGGGCTCCCTGCTCAGCAGGGAGTCTGCTTCTCCCTCTGACCCTCCCCCCTCTCATGTGCTCTCTCTCTCTCTCTCACTCTGTCTCAAATAAATAAAATCTTTAAAAAATAAAATAAAATAAAATAAAATAAAATAATTTCAGAAAGAGAGCATCTTTACATTTCATTGCAAAGATATATACTTAACTCTCCAATGATCAATTGGAAAAAGAAAGGAGGAAGGCGGCCATTGGGAAAATGAAAGTCTGAGCTAAATAGGTATCTTGAAATATTCAGCGGCTCCCAAAATCTACCAGAAAGTCTTCACAATTGTGTTTGATCAGACTGCCTTAGTCAATTCCAATACTCTGAAAGGCAGCTTTTTTTTCTTTTTAATGTCCATCCTTTTTCAGTATCTGTCATCCCCTAATGGAAAGGTACATACCACATGACGCCAAGCCTAGATCTTTTTCTGCATCTGCTGTATGTGTATGAAAGTTTATATATGTGTGTGTGAGGGACTGTGTGGAGTAGTTTGGTGGGTGAGTGTAGTGATAAAAAAAAATGTTATTGCAGCAACCCTGACTAACATTCAATGTTTGTACCTGGCAGTTGGCATTATCCTACTCTGTAGTTTTAGTTATCTATCTTGTATGTTATTAATATTTCTTACACTTGCCCGTAAGCTCCTTGTAATATTTCTGCCATTGTTTATACTCTCAAAACCCCAACTAAAAATCTTAGAGATACATTCCTTGTGTAATGGAAATAATAATGAACTTTGAGTATTACTATCATTTAGGAGATGATACAGTTTAAGAAAACAAAGTTCATACAATCATAAAGACGGAGTTGGTTTTCTTCCTGTGACAGCTACTTGATGTGGGGGAAATAATTTAACCTTTCCAAACATCTATAAAATGAAAAGTGTTGATTAATTGTTGAAGCAATTTAATTAAAATGTGTTCAGCATGTAAGGAATGTGATGTTAAGTTCATTCATTAAGTGGAGTAAACTTACAGAAATCATGCCCTTTCATTCAGCAATTTTTTGACCTCTTAGCAAATTCAGATATACAATAGTATCACGATGCATTTTACTTGCAATTATTAACCATTAGCAAGATCATATCCACAGTGCACTCAATAACTATACAGGAAAAACTTAGGGCATTAAAAAGCCTTGTATATCTTGATGTTCTTCAGCGATAAAGCAAGATTTAGGATTTTTTTTTTTCACTTAATACCAATCTGTTGCCCTTGGAATTAAATGCATTGTATGATTCAGATCTTACAATGTTATTCAATTATGCTTCTGTTATACCTTCTCCTGGCTTAGTCTTTGTAACAGTTATCAGTTCTTGGAAGATAGCTGAAGGTTTGCAGAGAAGCAGCATGCATTCTGAAATGGAATCTTATTAAATACATTTGTATTTGCTGTAAAGCAAGTACAGTTTCAAGTGTTTGCATATTAAGAGTATATTTCTAGGAGCAATATTATTATTTCCTCATAGCAATGTTAAAGAAAATGGTTGTATCTGTAAATAATTATCTGAATGCTTCCACAGCATCATACCACGTAACCATAGGAAGTCAGTAGGGAAGCCATGACTGTTCCCATTGAATATGTGAAGAAAATAGTGTAGTTTCATTTGTGTAACTAATCATTTGCTAAATGCCTACTCTATGTAAGGCATTATAATAGGCACTGGGAAAGAAAAATGCAGTGCAACAAAGCAGCCCAGGCTTTTAAATTTAAAAGTTTAAAATAAAAATAGAAAATATATTTATGAAAATTGTCTATGTTAGGTGTGAATATCAGGCCACCTTCCTCTAGACGATTTAATATGTTTAGGTTGTTGTGATAGCAAAGCTTTCTTCATCTAATGCCTTTTTGCCAAGAAATTACCCTCACCTTCTGTTTGGCACTTGTTCTTTTTTTTTTTTTTTTTTCCCTGTTCTGTTCTTTATACCCCCCCTTTTTTTCTGGTATTACCCTAGTTTTCAGCCTTTCATTTCTTACCAAGATTCTCTCTCTCCTGCAACAGGGCATATTTTGAGTAGTGTTATATTTTCTGTAATTAACATGCTTGCTTTAAGAATTCATTTGTATATATAATGTATATATAATGTATGTGTATTTCTAATATTTTGTTAAGGGGCAGTTTGCAAGCAAAGTATTCATATCAGGTATTAGCATTCCAGAAATCATATTCACCTTTTAAAATTCTTTATCCAAATATACAGTTGATCCTTCAGCAACATGGGTTTAAACTGTGTAGGTCCACGTACATGCAGATTTTTTGATAAATACGGTACAGTACTATAAATTTATTTTCTCTTCCTCATGATTCTCTAGCTTACTTTTTTGTAAGAGTACAATAAATATACATATACAAATTATGTGTTAATTGACTATGTTATCAGTAAGGCTTCTGGTCAACAATAGGCTATTAGTAGTTAAGCTTTTGGAACATCACAAGTTTTATTTGGATTGTCAACTGACCAATGAGTTGGCATCCCTAACCCTTCATGTAGTTCAAGGGTCAACTGGGTAATAGAATTTTTGTTAATTAACAAATAATTTTTAAATTATGTTTTTGTGTGTGTATGAAATGGGCAATGCTCAAGGAGAGTGTTTGGTTAGAAACACAGTAAGGACTCCACCACTTTTCATGAACTAGGCATGAAAATCTTACAGGCACAATGACTTCCTACCATTGGGCAGTCACACTGGCTCTTCAGTCTCAATGGACACTTTTCTTTACCCACATACAAAACTTCCTGCTTCCACCATGAGAATATTGTGTTTTCCTTGGAATGAGCACTTCAAATCTTGTGCTATTTTCAATGTCTAATGACCTATTCCCTGTGACAGCAACGTAACATACTTTTTAATGTGTCCACTCACTTATTTGCTAGAGTTTGGTCTAAGAATTAATTCCCTTATTGTTTATCCATGATGACATTCAAAAAGAGGAGGAGACTTATAATCTTCAATGACCTGCAAACATATGTCCTACTAATATTTATAAAATATTTTGGTATTTCCTAATAACCAAAGGAGATTAGTTATAGATGGCCCACCATCTTTTACATGAATATTTTCTTGGATGTCATCCCTCCACTCTACCTCTTCCCTCCTAAAGTGAAGGGGCTGCTCTTAACATAGTATCTTGACCTAGACTCATCATTTCAGGACTCCACTTACCTGGTTGGGGAAAATGTATAATAAGTGTTATATAGAACTAACTATACACAATGTACTTTTGAAGTGAAAATATAAGAAGGATTAATGAGAAGCTATAAACAGCTTAACAGATGAGTTTATTTGAGATGGGCCTTACATAATGAATATAATTATGGTAAGAGTAACCGTAAAGATCATTCTGGGCAGAGAGACTAGCCTGAAAGTACATAATTATTTCTAAATTTGATTAACACAATTTTGCTTATATTTGAAGATATGTTTGGAATCTTGTTACATTAAATGGACAATTTCCATCTCTTAAGCAAGCACTACCAGACCAATATTTTTCCTATCTTTATAAAATATAAAATAAAGTTGAATTAGTATTTTTTCTTAGTTTTATCTCACATAGGGAATTGGTGTATAGGACTGTGAGGAAATGAAGGTAGTAGAGAGAATAAATGGGGATTTTAAATGGTAAGAAACAAAGGAGAGTTTTTAGGGACCTATAAACTGTTACTACATAGGAAGCCTACACATTCAATGATCGAGAACAGCATGGAGGAACCCACTCAGATGTGTTTCAAGCTGTTCTATACATTACTAAGATCCTAAATCTCTCCTATTTCCATTTAAATTTTACCTCTCTCTCAAGGGCCCATCCAATCCTATGTCTTCTAAGCATATTGCACTTTCTAATATTACCATCATTGCCTTTCAGATTAGTTTTAGTACCCCTAATGTATTTGCTTAACACCAAATACTATGTATTGTCACTTAAGAGTTTCAGAGAACCTTATTTTTATAAACACATGATAAACTATGAAGGAGATATGGGCCATGGTTGCTTTAAGTATAATCTCATAGCATATTAAATAAGACTGATTCATCAAATATTTGTTTAGTAACAGTGATTACAGAGAATCTAGAAAGTAATATTATAGTTCTTAGCTATTGCATCTTTAAAATGCAGATAATTTAAAAATGCAGTGACACCTACTGCAAATTGATACCAATTAGAAGGAACCCTTAATCAGCATTTAATTTTAGGAAGAGGGATAAACCTAAGAAAATAATCTAAATATATTGGGGTTTTATTCAAGAAAACGACCTCTTAGAACTGACTTGAGTAACGTCCACATCACATTCAGTATCACTGCCTTCTCTATCTTTTCCTCAGCCCATCATCAGTGAGAATGATGGGTTTTCCTTTTTCCTCCTTTTCATTGTGTGGAGCCCAGTTGTGTAGATTATTTCATTTGATGGATATAGTTACTTTGACAAGTTAAACAGGTACTGTTACTGGAATTTTTTAGTATGAGAATTTCAGTTCTTTAAATCCATATACGTAGTGAGAATGGGGGATTGTATAATTTTTACTTTAATCATTTCCTTTCTAAAACAAGAAAGTAGACTTAACATTTTATATAGATTTGCTCACACAAAAAAATGATTTTTAACTAAACCATCAGTTAGCCTAACCTTCGATTAATCACAACTCCCCCAATCATTAAGCAGTTCTTTTAATTTACATGTTTTTCTATAAAAGATATAATTTATTCTTTTAAAAATAATAAACATGGAGACACCTGGGTGGCTCAATCCGTTAAGCTCCGACTCTTGGGCTCTTGATTTCGGCTCAGGTCATGATCTGAGGGTCGTGAGATCAAGCCCCATGTCGGGCTCCACACTGGGCTGAGGTGGAGCCTGTTTAGGATTCTCTCTCTCCCTCTGCCCCCCCCCCCCACTTGCTGTCTCTTACACACTCTCTCAAACAAACAAACAAACAAACATGGAACTTTTATGCCATATCCTCTCCACAGGTTTTCTTTTACATATTCTGTCTTCAAAATAGGGAGTATTTACAAGATAGTACACAGAATTTTCAGAAAGGATCTCACGCTTCTGTTTGTCTCCTTGATTGATGGCATGATCAAGCAGTGTGAGTTTTATTTATTTCTTAGTGTGATGGAATTCTATCTTACCATGATATTAATCATACTAGTTCAGTGTTCCCCACTTTTGATGGCTAGAAAAGTTCATTTCTGAAGAATGGCATAGGCAAGTTGTTAGAAACATATATATTTCTATGTTAGAAAGTTGTTAGAAACATATTTACATCACTTCAACAATTCTTTGTTCAATACATGTTAAGTGAATACCTAACAGGAAAAAGGCACTATACTATGTGTAATATAAGGAAAAGCAAACCGGGGATGGCTCCAACCCTCGTGGTACTTTGTTTCCCACCATTTGAATATGCTTTGCAGTAATTCTCCTTTTTAGTCCTATTTATCTGAAAATACTGCATGTAGAAATTTAGGGAGAAAGAGTAATTTGGCAAATTGTTATGCTTGTGATTATAAATCATGTATCCTTAAATAAATTGCATATCTGCAGTTTCTCCTACGTAGTTAATAGTTTTAAAAATGTGAGGGAGTTGGTGTGTCTGTTAAAGTAGCTGTTGGTTGATTAAAACATTAATCCTTATAGTATTATCAATTCAAAGCCACCTCAGAGTTCATGTAGTCCAAATCCCAATTATACTATAGATTATTATCCACAGAAGCAAAGTGAATCGTTAAACATCATAAACCAAATTATTTGTGACTAAACCTGGCCACTTTTATGCATTACAGTGGAATGAAGTGAGAATTAATTGCATGCATAATGTTTGAATGACACATGATGTCACTTTATATTTCTGCCATTATGTACCTTAGCCCTCAAGTTAGATAATACAGAATTTAGTATCATTTTAAGAAGCTTATTTTTAGCATTGATAACTTTACTTGGCAATTTGTGTGAAACAATATTTAAGTATTTAAAATTGATAATTAACGTGCAATAAAAAAGAAAATTCACTTTTTAATTGTATTTGAATGTTCTAAATACAGATTTTTACAAATTGTACACCAGCATAGTCCTTAAGGAGAAAGGAAATTTAGCCCTTAAATGCACCTGTTTTCCTGGTATAATATCAAATAATACATTATTGTAATTTCTTGGCTCTGTAGATGCCTGATATTAAAGGAATGTGACTCTTCTATGAGCCTGCTGTGATATTGCTGTGAGGTTTCTATAATGGCAGGTAAGAAGCATACACACTGCTATTCCCCTGAACCATGTCAGAGATACTGGACTGATTATTGTTCTCTCCACAACTGAGTCAACCCAAAGACTAAGACTTTAGCAATAGAGTAGGCTTGGCAGCCAGTGTTAATTAATCAGTTTAATGATAGTTTTAGCATATAATTACTTGTTTTCCTCTTTTCCTTCTGCTTAACTAATTTTTCAGAATCTAGCACTTTTTTGTTTTGTTTTGTTTTGTTTTTGGCACTTAAGTTTTCAATAGTGATTCAATGGATTTCAATTCAATAGTAAATCACATGTCATTTTTCTGGACACCATGGTGCAATATAATGCAGTAGTTTATGTCCTAGGTTGATATAAAAAAATCAAATTAACAGGTTTTTGTTGTGCACTTAGTTTCAATTATTGTGTCCCTTTTTCTAACATGAGAGATCAGATTTGGGAGGAGATATGAATACACATTGATTGAGACACTAAAATTAATTTTAAGGGCTATAAATTTTGTAAAAGTTCTAAGGTGGGAAAAATACCTTTGACTTTAGCAACTTCAAAGGCTTTACAGAAAATATGGCACTTAAATTAGACTTGGGAAGGTTGATAAATTTTTAATTATCAACAAAGGTGATAAGAAAGGGTTGATGGTTGAAAGAGACTTTTTTTAATGTAAAGTATACTCTATTAGGTGATTTTGAGTATATATAAAATTTAATTTCTTCCAAAACAAGAGGAAATACAACAAGGCATTTATTCCATCTTCACTTGGGATGACTGTTGTTATAATCTAGGAAGTAGGGTTTACCTCATTTATAATAATTTTAGAAAATCTGGAAAAATCATAAGCACTTTCTTTAGTGTAAAGCAGTTTGTTTGTATGTTATACACTTCTTCCTAACCTATATGAACCCTGGAAATATGAATTTAGGTAAAACTAGATTAATATGAATGGTAGCTTTGAACAATGGAAATAAAAGCAGAATGTTTTGAATAATTACTCTTGGCCAGATACTGTTAAGTAATTTCTTGCACATGTCCGTCTTCACAGCAGATGAAAAATTTGAGAATTGGAGATTAAATGACATGATCAAAATTGCATACTTAGTAATTGCCAAACCTGGGCTGGATTTCATGTTTTAGTAATTGCAAAAGTATTATAAGGGGAGGTATTGAATTAAGGAAGTCTTCTCTTGTCTGGGATCGCCCTTAGTCTTGTTCACAATCTGAGTGACCCTATCCAAGTGTCATCTTTGCTTCCTTACCACTTGTCATCAGCAGAGCCACCATTTTTTTATCCAGTGTTTGCCTCCGTGTGTCATTGAATCACTCTAAGACAGGACCTGTAAACATTGTCATGTTTATTATAATTGATGATTGTCAATCACTACAGAGCATCCATAGTAATTATCAGAAGTGAGGGAAGAATGTAGGCACCTCATTTCAGTCGAGTGAGCCTAGAAATTACAGGACTGTTGAAATTAGTCTTCTTTGAAAGAAGATCCTGAGGCTTTGGCTATCACGTCGTGCTTCAAGTACATTAAAATTTGTATAAAAAGCTAAAGTTTTAAAGTATATTTTAGAAACCATTAGCTTTCTGAATATTTTTTAAATTGAAATATAGTTGATAGACAATGTTAGATTCGTTGGAGATGTACAACGTAGTAATTTGGCAACTCTATATGTTACGCTATGCTCACCACAAATGTAGCCACCATCTGTCACCATACAGTGCTATCACAGTACTATTGACTATATTCCCTATGCTGTTGAATAGAAGACATTGGTTTTTATAGAAATATCCTACTTTAGGGAAAATCAGTATCAAATCTGTGTTTCCTGGTTGGAAACCTATGGTGTTTTTAAAGTTCTATTTCTGATGATTTTACTATAAGGTGGTGCTGCGTTAATTATGCCCAAAGAGAGAAGAAATTAAAATTCATGAAAAGAAAAGACTTATCTCAAAGTATCAGAATTAGGAGAATCTCAATTTGGGAATTGGTTTCTAACAGTGTCAGGGAATATGTTGTGATGCTGTGCTTGAATTCATTGATCTCAGTCTCAAAATTAAGGAACAATCCCTATAGTTCATGTTCTTTTTTTTTTTTTTCCTTTTGCCATGGAGAATTCATTATGAAAATAACTTTTATCAGCATGTCTGAAGATGCTTGGTAAAAATGATTTCTTAATTTTTGGACATCATTTCTAATTTGAAACTTTTTATATAATTTCAACTCTTACCACTTCTTGAGATGATGAATTCAATAAGGCTATAGCCCTTCATATGTAAATGTTTGTTTAGTTGAACTTCCAATCTTCCAGGTGCTTGAGGTAGAGGTCTATTTAAGGTTTGTTGTGATAGGACATGGAATCATTCTTAATTTGGTGAATGGCAGATGAATGACAAAGATACTAAGAGGTATAAAATGTCCGATATTGAATATTTGCAAAAACTTTCACCTCAGTAATACGCTATGCTAAGTTAGGTCCTCTTTACCAACTACTTTTTCCTGATGTTTATCTTTTAAATGAGGAGTCTGCATAGCTTCAAAAGATAGATAATCGAGATTATCTAAATTAAGTGAATTCTATATAAAGCTAAACACTAATGTTGAGATTGATTAAATGAGTAATACCACAGCATAGCAAGCTTATGGCAAATCCTAAGCTCCAAAGATTCTATCTGAATTTTACACTTTCCTAGAAAACCAAAGATTCTTAATTATTTAGGCTGTGCTTAGCAGCATAGCTTTGCTCACTACTCAGGTGAATTTAGTTGTTTAATTATCTGTGTTTGTGTGTGTGTGTGCACGCATATATATAGTTATATTATACCTTTATTTTTCCTATAGAACTCTCTTGAGACCTGGTCACAAGAACTGAATAACATTCAAGATATGAAATCTCATGATGTATTCTCATCCGTAACACCCTGCATAACATGTAATAGGTATTTACTCAATAGGTATATCATAATTTAAAAAGGGAAGACAGTTTATTTTGTTTTATTTTCCTTTGTTCCATTTGAAGATGTAAAAGGAACTAGAATGCAATATTTCTTGTGAGCAGTCTGCTCAGAAAACAGTATGCTTGTTTTGTCCAGAAAGACATAAACTACACTACTTTAAGCTGATAGGATCCATGATCCTATAAAAGGAAATGTCCTTTTAAAACTCCAAGATTGATTTTATTTGTTCTAATTATAATTAAAAATAATCAATTCACAAGTGTGGCAGGTTTATTACATATTTTATTTTGTAGTCCCAAGCACTACTTAGTAAGCATTCCATTTTGTAGCGCCATTTAAAAATTCTTAAGTTAGATATGTACATAGTTGCTTTGTATTAAATGATGTTGGTATTTTAAATCCATAATTTTGAGTTAAGAATTAATCCATTGAAATGATAGTGAAGAAAAATCCAGTAGTAATTCCCTTAAAATAAAAACAAGAAAACAAACTTAAGCATTTTTTTTCATCTCTTCTGTGGGCTCTATGATAAAGTAATTATGCAATAAATCACTTCTAGCCAACAATAAGAGCATTGTAATTCTGAAAAATAATGCATTCTGCTAAAATGGTTGGATAATAACCAATTGAGCTTAACACAAACATTGAGATAATAGAGAAGAGACAATGAAAATAAGTTGTGCTCCTCTGGGAAAGCAAAGACAGAAAATTAATATGCAAATATGCAAATTAGAGGATGTGATTCCTGGAGGTACATTAAAATGGAAGAAACTTTGCTAAAAAAGTTTAACTTGGGTTTCCACAGGGATGGTCCCTTCCTTTCCCTTCTCCTTTTACGGATTATTATTATTGCCTAAATAATTAAATCTCTCAGAAATATTTTAGATGACAAAACACCATAAGCTAAAAGAAAACAAAACTATATGGATAAAATTAAGTGAATGTATGACCTACAGTGATTCTTAAAATAAAATAAAACATTACCCCATATACAAAAGCAATTGTCATTTTTTCTACCTACCAGGAAAAGATAGCTTCATTTAATTTCTGCATATCCCCTTTTAGAAACAGCCAGGAAATAACAAAAGAATTAGAGAACCCTACCTGTAATCCTTATTTACTGATCTACTTGCTATCTCATACAATTTACTAAACCCAGTATTTTAGGAGATACCCCACAGTGTTTTTGTTTGGATCAAGTGTGATCATTTATATGTTGAGTCTCAAGATTAGATAGATGATTGATTGATAGATAGATAGATGATAGATAGATAGATAATTGTTTATTTTCCTCTTTTACTTCTTCTGTAACTTCATCCATAAGTACCTTCCTGCCTACCATATTTGCCCTAGTTTAAGAGCTTATAATTTCGGTAGGCACTGAAAAAGAAGTTCTATAGTATCCGAAATCTTCCCAACAACAGACACAAGACCAGAAAAAGAACATGCCATATAAGAGATACTAAATTAAAATAAGGAGTGATTTTGATTTGAGATAATTGAAGTTTAAGATATGTACTTTTTTTTTTTCTGGTGAAAAAAATCTTCATTATCTGATCTAAGTAAGGGCTTTTAGTTCATGAGAATGTTGATTTTGTTACCATGAAATAATGAACAAGAAGAGGATTTTTCATATCCATTAGAATTCCTCCTCTTCTCTCCTACCACTGTCACTCCCATGAAAAGGTGTGGTGATAGTCTATTTAAATAGAAGAAATGGTTAATTTCTCTCTGTATCGCATATATGTTCTGAGAAAATAATTTGGCCTGAATACTTATCCATAGACATTTGAGGGAAAAAGTAGCAAAAATAAGTTGTTTTATTGTTCAGGCTGTTAATCATTCATAGATAGGTAGGTAGGTAGATAGGTGGAAAACTCTTTCAGTACTGGAGCACAATGAAAGAGAATTGAGAGTCCGTACACCAATTAAGATCAGAAAGAGTTCAAAAATTAGGCAGCATGTGTCCTTCTTGGTAGGTCAGAGGACTGTGGTAGAATTTAAAGATTAGCTAGCCTGACCTTATAGCAGTTTCTAGAAGATGAAACAGGAAATAAACTTTTGTCAGAAAGAATGTGGTATGATATGACCTCGTTGAAAATCAACCATGCACTGAACATTCCTGAACACATAACTTCCTGGCTAAGTGTGCCGAATACAAATGACTATTACCTGAATTTCCTTGGAACAGGAATCCTAACATGTTCCCACTCCTGTACTTCTGAGGACATGTGCTCTTGCCTGATCATAAACACAATTTCCTGATCTTCCATACTTTAGGACAGGGGCCTATGATTAATGGGTTTTGATTGGGTGCATCTCAAAGTTTTGAAAATACCATTAAATCTGTTTATTAGTTAAATGGTGAGGAAACTGATGCTGTGGTAAGGAACTTTCATAACAAGGCTTAAATATTTTAATGCATTTGGTAAAAATTTGAGTTTCTAATTGGACAACTGGTTGATCAAATTTGTGTTCTAGAAGAATAAGGGAAGTATTCAGATTCTACTCAACTTCTGGAATGCCTACCATTTTGTAGATATTCCTATATAGTTTCATATGCAATGCAATGCCTGAAAAAGGTATTATTGTCTGCACTTTTGTAAAAATAATAGTAATAAGAATAATGTTCAATGAATTTATGTTACTTTCCCAAATAAAATGCACCAAATAATGGTAGAATGATGAGTTAAACATTTGCCTTTATAATTCAAGTACACAACTAGGACTGCTTTCAGGAAAGGACTGAAAAGAGGTTGATTAGTCAAGAGATTTTTCCAGAATTTCACAATAAATAGGACAAGGCTTAGAGTAAGTCCGGTGGTAGGATGTAAACTAACAGCAATCTTTCGATGATTTATGGGGAAGATATTTGGTTAATTAATTATTGGATGTAAGAATGAAGAAGTGGGAACAGTTAATGATCATTACAAGCTTTATAACTTGGAAGACTGGGGAGTGAATTAAGGAACTTAGAAAAACATGTTTAGCAAATATAAAAATACAGAGATCAATTTGGGATAGAATAAGTGGCCTATGGAACATTTATTTTGGACGTCATATAAACCTGTCAAGTCCTGTTGTTGGATGCTTGTAATAAACATAAATTGCTTGAGGATTTAATCTCTCTCAGACCTAACACCAGTGAAACCCTAATTGATAGGATATCTGTTGTTCACTCTATTAGTCATTGGAGTTGTGAAATAGTGTCATCTTCAGCTGCCTGGTTCCTGTGGTCTGGGTGCCTTGAAATAAGCAGAAACCCAGTATAAGTAATAACATTGTGGTCAGCCTAGCTTGTCTTTATGTCTGTAGCCCAAGTAGCTAAATCCTCTAAATTCCATCAGTTTGGTTCCTCTGGATGCTATATATAGCTTAACTCAGTGCCTGGCTTAAAATACTTAATAAGTGGCTATTTCATATTATCTTTGCTTTCTCCAGGGATGGTGTTTCAATAGGTAGGTCTAGAAAAGTGGGAGGTAACCACTGAGTGGCTAATGTAAACTGGAGAGGGTGTGGGAGGGAGACTAATGGAAATATACAAAACAAACCCCACCAATTTCACAGGGGACCTGGGGCTGCCCTTGCCTGTAGAAATTCTAATTGCATCTTTTCAAAAAGTTGCCTAATGTACCAATTCAATTTATACAAAAATATCTTTCTTTAGACTGTTAGTATACAGATAACTGAAAATGGGATAAGCTGACTTCATCATTCTATCTTATTAGTCACACTAAGCTCGTATGAAAAACAGAAGATGGACAAAGGAAGAAAGGACAAAATAACTTCAGTTTCTTGCCCTGGCTCAATTAAACTCTAACCAGACCTGTTTATCACTGTAATTAGAATCATCACTTTGTTCTTCAATGAAGGGGTCTGCAAATGTCAGTATTATTCCTTCCATATTCCCAGATATCGAATGAATTTAGATGCACATTTGTGTCTAGGACAAGTAGTTTCTGACATTCCCCACCCCTAATCTCATTCCTCTACCAAGGTTGAGGAATAGTCACAGGAAAAGACATTCTATTGAGATGCAGTGTAAGTGAGTACAAAAAAATAGTCTAAGAATTAAAGTGATTCAAGTTTTAGCCTGAATAAGGTTTTTACACCTCAAATGACTTTCTCTTCTTACAAAACTTGCGAAGTATTGGGCTGGGGGGGCAGTTCTAGTTTAGGTAATATCCCGACCTGAAGGTGAGCAACTTTCCTTTGATACCTTAATAAAATTGTTCCCTCATACTGAATTATTTACTTTCACTTACATGGCTTGGCTTGTTTTTGATATATGGTGGTAAGTTGCAGAGGATAATAGATTAAGTCCTGGGCTAATTAGGAAAAGGTAAAAGTTGTCACGTCAGCCTACCTTTAAATGAGGCAAAATGAATCCTCCACTTGACCTGTGTAGTAGCTCTCTGCTGGGCCAAGATATTATAGCTGCATGAGAAGCATTACAAAAAATACCTAATCCCAGCTCCCACTCCACACAAGCCAATTAAAACAGAATTTATGTAGGTGGAGCCCAAGCATGGGTATATTTTTGTAAAAATGTCTTAGGTTATTTTAATGTGTAGTCAAGTTTGAGAACTCTTGCTATATAGTCTTAGTTTACTTAGGTTGTTCAGTAGGATTTAGGGCTCAGTCTATGTAGGGCTAATATGGTGCTCAACTTATACCTCTGTGCACATTTCCCTACTGTGCCTTTCAGAAGAGTGAATGACAGTCATTTGTGGATGTGATTTGAGTGTCCAAGTTCCTGAGTTCCTATCACATCTCTCTATGTCTCACATGGTTTATTTTTTAGAGTTCAAGCAGCAAAGCAGAACCAGTGGAATATACATACATATGTATTTACATAACAATTGCTTAGTAACCCTTTTCTTTTTTCATAGTTGGATCCCCCATGGGATATAAGCCTTCATGTGCAGGAGAGAGAGACAAGATAAAGAGAAAAAGAAAGAAAAGAAAAGAGAAATTTGTATTTATATAACCTATATATGTATGCATATAATACATATTTATTTATATGTTTATTATCTATACAAATTCAATATATAAGCTTATTTATATATTTATACAATATAAAATAAAATATGTATTCATATTTGTAGGAATTTGTGGGGGCTGGCTAAGCAGTCATGACTGTCCCCACAAGACTAATGCTGTAATCCAGAATCCATGACAGGTAGGAAGGGAAAATTAAGTACAGCCTGAACCCCCATAAGCATGAGCAGAAACCCTAACAAGGATGGACTAAAACCCATGCTAATTCCTGTTGCCTCTGACCTAGCAAGGTACCCTGCAGAAGCTGGGAATCTCTGTCATGGAGCTGAACACACGTACACACCTGGCCCAAGAGTCATAGAAACTAAAGAAAGTTACGGGGGAAGATAGAGAAATTATAGGTTCAGCTGCTGCTTCACACCATTAAGGTGGACCAGGTCAGCAGCAGTGAGGTGAGTATGCGGGTCCCAGAATGAAGAAAGGTTCTGCAGTTTTCTTTCCTCTCTGCAATCTGGAGTCTCTGCATCTCTAGGGGTCATTAGTCCCTTTTTAAAGGCCTCCCACTTAATGAAGTCAGGAGCACCCATAATGTTCTTCCTTTTGATTAACTCGAAATCAACTAATAGAGGATTTTAATTACGTTTACAAAATAACCTCTGCAGCAACAGCTGTACTAGTCTTTGAGTAACTAGGAGAGCTACTGGCTGCTGCCTTCCACTGCCCACAAAATCTCACGAAAGAATTTCCTTTGTAGTTCACCCTCCCAAAACTACCTGCAAGGGAATTCTGGGGAATATATCTTAGCCTAATCAAGTAGACATGTCACAAAGCCATCGCTCATGGCTTTTATGAATCAATAGAGTGCTCTAAATTTTTTGAATGTGAAAGAACTCTCCGGTTTAGATCCATAACTACTCAAGAAATATCTGTACACCAGGATACTTAAAAGGTACCGCTAGTATTTGGAAGCATTACTTCCAAGTTAGTGAGTGCTGCCCTTCTAAAGAGAAGCATCTCAGATTGAAGCCTTATTTCTCTCTTATCTCTTGCTTTCTTGTTTATGTTCTTTGTGTCTTCCAACTTTTGTACAGCTAATTAATAGAAGTAGTGGGCCTCAAAATGCCCTCTTGAGACTTAGTTTAGTTTTCTTTCCTTTATGCTTCTGTCACTGGAATAAGGAAATCAGAATGCTATTGATTTGTTAGAACATTTATACAGGCATCCCAGAACTCCCGTGCTGTGCTTAACTCCCCTGATATGAGAGATCTGGCTTTTTTGAAGTACGGTCAATTTGCTTTTGTGATCGAATCAATTGTGCAATGATCTGTTCAATTGCTCACTCATTGACCTGCAAAGAATCAATCTAGTTAGTCATGTAGATATGCCTCCCACTCTTACTAATTACTGTAAATGAATCTAGTTTCTATTTAAGATAGTCATAAGAGGAGGATTCAGTGAAAACGAGTAATTTGGAAGGAAATCACTCATTCTCTCTCATTCATATGGTAACTTGAAATACAATTATAACTGGCTAGTGAATGTGTTGTAAAAATAGGGCTGCTTATATGTCCTCAGACTGGACTAATCCTAATGAAATTTATGAAATAGCATTCTGTTTTCCTTTAGTGTGCCCAAATCTAAATCTAGCCTTTAGATAAATACTGGTTAAAAAATAATAGTTCAAATACATTCTGGTGGATAGTAGCTAACTATCTTCTTTCCTCTTCTCTTTTTTCAAAATTAAGTGTTTCAAATCTGGTGTGAATATGTTCCAACTTAGTTTGAGCACATTTAAAGCTTCATGTCTTGGAAGAACCTATTGTAAGGTGGGCAAAATACCTTCTAGGATTAAATTAATAAAATGAAATTTTAGTAGTGGAACATAAAGCATAATTAGTAAGTGAAAACAAAACGATTTGCTAGGCAGAATACATTTAAACTTTACTAAACAGGCATTTAGATACTTGGGGATCTAAGAGTACCTCAAATTTATTAAATTATTCTAAAGGCTTATGTACATACTTGATAAGAGGTATGTATCTTTAGATTTAGCAGACAAGGCTGTAGGAAAGGTAAAACACTGAAAGAGTCATTAACATGTATTTAAATATGGTCCCAGAGTTGTATGACTGACTTAATTTATCTTAAACTGAACTATTCACATCTGTGAACTTAAACTAGATTATAATATTTTATTTTCCTTTTTTGCAGGGAGGGTAAATGGGGTCTATTTCATGGCATTTTTGTTAGCCTCAAAAATTCCAACATAATAATACTTTGGAAAGAACTATGGATGTCACGTTACATGGTATTTTAATATTTTAGTGTCATATGTCTTTACATTACAAGCAGTCAGAAGTATAAAATCCTTGAAGAATGTGTGCACAGAGAGTACATGATTTAATTCATGCATTGTACTCTTGCTAGATCTTTCATGATCAGTAAGAAAGTCCTATTGATTATTGTCCTTAATTGTTGTAGAGAATCTATAAACTAGAAGTAGTGTAAGTTCCACAGACAGGTTCTGTCTGTTTCTGCAGTTTTAAAAGACAATGTAATTTTCTGGGACTTAAGTTCAGTGCAATACATGGAGCTTGGTACCCAGTTTCTTACAAGAGCCAACTTCATTTAGATGATTTGAAGCTGTCCTCTCTCCCCTAAGAATGGGATGCAGTTAAAAGAATGAAAATAAACCTAACCTCAAAGCCAAATGGAACACTGCATTATAGTTATTGACACAGTTACATATATTTATCTGTTTTTCCTTCTAAGGCTATACTAAAATAATGCCAAAAAATTAAAAGGTGTATATCCACAAAGGTATGAAAACAAGATGGGGGTCATCAGCTACTAAGCAATACAACAAATTTCCACATCAGGACAGAATAAATGGAGGCATATTTGATAAATCAAAGGAGAAGAAGCTGCATCCTTGAGCACATGATATGATAGATCAGAGCCAATGGGAGAAGCAGTCAGCTCAACAGAAACCTGGGGAGGTTCTGAAGCATCAGGTCCCAAAGTGGGAGTGAACATGAGACCTGGGATAGGAAGGAGGGGAATGACTTAAAGGTCTGTGTATGAAACAGTTGGCCCTTAGCCATTCCTTTTCTCCACCTGGGGTGGGCTTCTGGACAAGTATACCTGAGGTGAAATCTCCCATTTAACAAGCTCTAGAGACCTCTGTTAACTTTTAATAGATTCATTCTGAAACACACACATATACACATATAGACGCACAGGTGGACACACAGTCATGCACATCCAATCAGAAAACAAAATAGTAGGTATTTTAGGAGATCATGAAGAATAAAAAATAAAGAGCAAGAAAAAAATATCTGTCCTGGAGAAAACAAATGATTTGAGTGAATTTAATTTCATAATTATCCCAATAAATATATTTAAAGAGAATCATGAAAACACTGTATCCATACAAAAAGAATTCTATAGAAAAGGTATAACCTAAGGATTTAAACTATGATGTCCAAAATGAAAGAAAATCAGAAGAGTCCAAATAATGTTGGTACTTGAGATATAAATATTTGGAGGCTATGGGAGAGGTGTTAAGTGAAAAAAAAATAAAAAAATTTAGTAAGAAGTTTATAGATATTACCTCTGTGATTAAATCAGTAGGTAACATGGACATTATAGATAGAACAGTAATACCAAAAGAAACAGCTATCAGTGGAGAAATCTGAAACTGAAAGTGTTTCTTAACATTATAAGCCCTTTAGCACAATTCAGTATTTTAAATAAGCACAATGTATTGTTTTCAATTTTTTTTAAAAAAGTCATATATAAAACTTAATAGCATTTCTTTAGAAATCTATATAGTATATGATACTTTAGGTTTTTGAGATAGGAATTAATAGAAACAGTGATTGACCTCTATATGAGATCCAAATTTACATCAATTTTCATGTTTCTGGTGGTTGGTTGGTTTGTTTTTTTAAGTACCTGGAAGTCATGACCATGAATTTAAAACTATATGACTGAGCTGGGTAATAGAGTTTTTATTAATGGTATGTCAAAAAAGCTATGATTATTACTGAATTGTTAAATTCATTCTATTTCTTTCTTCCCATCAGCAGTCTTTTTTAAAGTTGTAATATAGATCTATTTGCTGTCATTACAATGAGGTATAGAGCCAAAAGAGAGAGGGACATACCTGGTTCAAGTTTCCTCTCTGAGAGATAAGAGGGGAAACTGCTATTCTACTGTATAC
Organism: Mirounga angustirostris; assembly: GCF_029215605.1. NCBI lineage: Eukaryota > Metazoa > Chordata > Mammalia > Carnivora > Phocidae > Mirounga > Mirounga angustirostris. The sequence continues at coordinate 41,019,138 of NW_026991718.1, read as the reverse complement.
TAGAATGAAGTAACTGAAACATCATACAGCTCTAAGAAAACCCTGCTAAAGAAGAGAAATTGTCTTCCAGTCAAGAGAAGGGTAAATTTTTCATTCATTTTCCAACAGCAAAGAACACAGCTGCCAAATATTGTTCTCTAAAAACCAAGAAAAAGACTGGAATGAGAGTTTCCAGATCAAGCCCAGCTCTCTCTTTGCACCAAAAATTAGATTTGCAAACAGATTTTGTATACTGTTATTTCGCTTCACTGGTTTGCTGTTACATTTTAAAATACACTGATTGGAAGCATTCTTGCACATTTAACATGTAGACAATAATAGTAAAGAAAACAAAAAGGAGAAAAATATACATTTAAAAAATGACATTAAGTTCATCTAAAATATATTTTTCATTTAAAGTTAATAATAAAAGTCAGTGTGGTGTGTGGATATCCTTACCCAGAATTGTATGCATGAAAACAAACCAAGTTGAGCAAAAAAAGTAAAAACCCTAAAATAAGTACCCATGAAGATAATCAAAGCCATGAGATCTGTAAGAGATCAATTAGACTAACTGGACATAGAAAGGGAAATGTGTAATTTTGTTATTTATGTGGCCCTCTTCAAGGAACACAGAAATTTCCAGGTAAATAAGAAATGTGTGGAATACCTACCCCATGGCCAACATACAAGATATTGTAGATTTAAGAAAACAGCTAGTAGAGCCTTCGTGAGGGCCTATCTTACTGGATTTATTCCCTACTTACTTATTTATTTGGCTGTCTAAACAACAAATAGTTAAACAGAGCATCCTCCATGCCAGGAACTGTGCTAAGCAATAGGAAATCAGGGGAAGATGGATGTGCTTGGTCACCATTGATCGAGTTTCCTACACAGCTTTTTACACTGTGGGGAGACAGAAAGAGAAGTATGAATGTCCTTTGTTCCCAGTCCAGCAAAGCAGTCCAGACAGGCTTGCAGTGGCCAGTTTGTGTTGCATGAATTCCTATCAGCTTGTTTGGGGATCACTGTATGTTAGACATTGTGTCTGGGCTTGTCAAGTACCTAAAGATGGCCAGTGATAGTCTCCAAGATGTCTTTCATCTTGTCTCTTTCACAAAAATTCTTGCCAGAAAGGTTTAAACACATTCAAGTCCCTTTCAAATTCAATAAGCTTAAACAAGGAAAAGATGAAATAGACCACTTATTCAGCTCTTCCTTATTTTGTGGGGAGTAGGGCTGAGGCTAGTAATGTTTTCTTCTCTCCTCTAGAAGCCAAACTTGTAAAAATACTTTTCTTTTTCTAGACTTAGTCCATTTTTTCTCCTCCTACCTTCTGTTCCTTACTCAGTCTACTGTCATTCCCCTTTGGCCCAAGTTATGATGAACACAAGTGCTCCGACTGAGGTCATCAGTTAACTATATGTGGCTGAACTTGAAGGGCATATGTTGAACTTCCCCTAATGAATCAAAAATACCTGAAATATGACTCATTAGCTATTTCTTAAAATTTACTTCCTTCATCTTCCATGACAGTTTAGGTTCTTCTCCCAATCTTGAGGCTCTTTCTCATTCTGTGTTTCATTATTTTTTACCATGACAATGAAAAATGAAATTTCTTTTTTTCCCTTTTTTTAAAATTTAAATTCAATTAATTGACATATAATGTATTCTTGGTTTCAGAGGTAGAGGTCAGCGATTCATCCATCTTATATAATACTCAGTGCTCATTACATCTTGTGCCCTCCCTAATGTCTATCTCCCAGTTACCCCATCCCCTCACCTCTCTCCCCTCCAGCAACCCTCAATTTGTTCCCTATGATTAAGTCTCTTATGGTTTGTCTCCTTCTCTGGTTTCATCTTGTTTTATTTTTTCCTCTTTTTCCCTATGATCTGCTGTTTTGTTTCTTAAATTCCACATATGAGGGAGATCATATGATAATTGTCTTTCTCTGATTGACTTATTTCACTTATCATAATACCCTATGGTTCTATCCACGTTGGATGGAAATTGGCAAGGTTTCATTTTTTTGAGGCTGAGTAATAGTCCAGTGTGTGTGTGTGTGTGTGTGTGTGTGTGTGTGTGTGTGTGTATACACCACATCTTCTTTATCCATTTATCTGTCAATGGACATCTGGACCCTTTCCATAGTTTAGCTATTGTGGACATTGCTGCTATAAACATTGGGGTGCACATGCCCCTTCTTTTCAATACATCTGTATCTTTGTGGTAAATACCCAATAGTGCAATTGCTGGGTTGTAGGGTAGCTCTATTTTCAACTTTTTGAGGAACCTGATACTGTTTTCCAGAGCGGGTGCACCAGTTTGCATTACCACCATTTTCAATCTGGAGGTATCTTTGGGTCTAAAATGATACAGCATATCGATGGGTCTTGTGTTTTTATCCAATCTAATACCTTGTGTATTTTGATTGGGGCATTTAGCCCATTTATATTCAGAGTAACTATTGAAAAATGTGGATTTAGTGCCTTTTATTACCTGTAAAGTGACTGTTTCTGTATAGTGTCTCTATTTCTTTCTGGTCTGTGTTACTTTTTGTCTCTTTCCTGAAAGGATCCCTTTTAATATTTCTTGTAGACCTGGTTTGATGATCACAAATTCTTTTAGTTTCTGTTTGTCCTGGAAGCTTTTTATCACTCCTTCTATTTTGAATGCCATCCTAGCTGGATAAAGTATTCTTGGTGGCATATTTTTCTCATTTAGCAGCCTGAATATATCATGCCAGTCCTTTCTAGCCTGTCAGGTCTCTGTGGATAGGTCTGGTGCCAATCTAATGTTTTTACCCTTGTAGATTACAGACCTCTTGTCCTGAGATGCTTTCAGGATTTTCTCTTTGTCTCCGAAATTTGCAAGTTTCACTATTATATGTCGGGGTGTTGACCTATCTTTATTGATTTTGAGGGGGCTTCTCTGTGCCTCCTGGACTTGGATGCCTGTTTCCTTCCCCAGATTAGGGAAGTTCTCCACTATAATTTGCTCCAGTTTACCTTCTGCCCCTCTCTGTCTTTCCTCTTTTTCTCGGATCCCAATTATTCTAATATTGTTTTGCTTCATGGTATCACTTATCTCTCGAATTCTTCCCTCGTGATCCAGTAATTGTTTATCTCTGTTTTCCTCAGCTTCTTTATTCTCCATCATTTTGTCTTCTATATCACTAATTCTCTTTTCTGCCTCATTTATCCTAGCAGTTAGAGCCTCCATTTTTTATTGCATCTCATTAATAACCTTTGATTTTGACTTGGTTAGATTTTAGTTCTTTTATTTCTCCAGAAAGGGATTCTCTAGTGTCTTCTATGCTTTTTTTAAGCCCAGCTAGTATCTTTATAATCATTATTCTGAACTCTAGTTCCAACATCTTACATATGTCCATACTGATTAGGTCCCTGTCAGTACTGCCTCTTGTTCTCTTTTTTGAGGTGGGTTTTTCCATCTTGTCATTCTTGCAGAAAGTGGTCACTTTTCTATTGTAGAGTTGCAGCTATTCTTTTCTTAGATCTCTGGTTGGGTTCACAGGCGTTCAGAATGATTTGATTGCTATCTAGCTGAATTCCTGGGACCAGACGAAAGTAAGGTCTCGTACTGCTCCACCATCTTGGACACCTTCTGAATAATGAAATTTTTAAGCCTCCTCTCTAGGATTCCGTCTTTTTTCCCCACCCTTCTCTTTCTCCCTAGTCCATATTATGTATGCCTGTGATGCAGATTACTCAGTGCTGATGACTTCTAAATTTATTCCCTGCCCAAACCTCTTTCTGACATGAAGAGTCATATGCATAACCTGATAAAATATTTTATTCAGTCATTTTAAGAAAAGTTCAAAAAGAAGATCATCAAAATGAATTCATGCTTTCTTCTAAGATTTTCTTCTCTCTGTCCATCTTTGTAAGAGGCACCAATATTCATCTCATTGCCCCAACTGGAAATTTGAGGTATCCTTGAAACTTCTTTTTTCCCTCTCTGCTTGCATATAACCCATAACAAAGACCTATTAATTTTATCTCAGAAACTTATTTTAAGTGTGTCCACTTCTTTCCTTATCCATTGATACCACTTTTATATGTGGTAATAACTATATTATAGTCTCATCATCCAATTCCATCTTGTTAAAATTTATTATCTATTTTGTAGCCAAAGGGGGCATATGCATGTGGAAATTTTATTGTAATTTCCCTGCTTAAAATATTTAAATAGTTTCTCAATAGTCTACAACTTTGCTTTATGAATCTTGTGATCATGGCAAGCTTGTCAGATATTTTTAAGCTGTTTTATTTATCATCTCTCAGTGTGATTCACTCATTCAATAAATAATTATTAAGTTACTGATACACAAAAGGCATTGTACTACACACTAAAACATTGATGAAAAAGACAGTATGTAAAAGTCCACATGAAAATTGTGTTCTCAGGTGGCAAGTGGTATTGGTGCTGGTGCAGATGTCACTTTTGTAATCATGATAGAGGAAAATGCCATAGAAATGAAATCACTTTACCTGTTCTCATGAGACATCAGCTCCAAGTACAGGGGTGGTTCCTCAGAACTAAGAAAAATACAGAATCAATTGTGAAATGAGAATTCCCCTTAGGCAAAGCATACTTAAGTGCCCTTTATAGATCCTCCATTCCTCATGGACCCATTTAGCTTTTGCAAAATAAGATATACTGCCCAATGAAATTGAGGTTACACCAAGCTAGTCTTTTCCCATAGTTCCTAGAAAGAGAGAGAGAAAAAAAAAAAGTCAACATAATTTTAGAGAGAGGGAGTTGAAGAACCAGATTCTAAAGTAGATATGCCTGCTTACACAACAATATTCAATGTGTTTCTTTTTCACACTCAAACTCTGTCCTATAATGCCCCAATCTTTTTAATCTTGGAATCATGTCAGAGCTCCTCCTTGGCAGAGACAAGATGAGGTGGAGGTAGATTTTGTGTGTATACATATATATATAGAGAGAGAGAGAGAGAAGAAGGAGGGGGAGGAAAATGAAAAGAAGGAGAAGTAGGAGTAGGAGTAGAATATTACATAAAAATGTAAGAAAGATGGGAAGAATATCATCATCAATTTGAAGTAAACCCACACATGGAAAACTAAGAGAAAAAGAAAACCAGTATAACTGGGGTAGAGATGAAGAGATTTTGTTAGAAAGATGGGCATGTACTTAGGGAGATTATCATTATTATTCTGAATAGCACATAGGAAATATGGATTTTATTCAAAAGGCAATTACGAGGTTTATAGATTTTTTAAAAGAATGTAATAAGATAAAATCTAGGAAAACTGTTTAAAACTCAGAAAATTAATATTTATATTAAGAGAGCCAATTGAATATTTTATATTAAAAATTATTTGGTTCCATTAGGGAAGCCAAGAAGCAAAGTTTCAAATTAGAAGATGATTTTGTAAGTAGCAGAATTAGAAATACTAAAGCATTCTTGTCAGGCTGCCCTTGCCATAATTTTTCAATTTTACTGCTGGCTGCACCAGCCTTCCTTCCCCAAGCAGATCTTGAAAAGGGCTTGTCAGTTTCACCAGTTTGACCTTACTTTCCTTCTCACGCTCTGGACATATCCTGAACCCTCCATATTTGTATTTTAATCAAGGAATTCTCCTTCTATTTGTACTAACCAGTGGTGAGTTTCTTCAATTTCTGACTCAAGCCACATTTCCTCATAGTATATATTGGTTAGCTTCATTTTGAATATTACCATTGAAGTGCTTTTGTGTTCTTGTTGTTTCTACTTTTTATTTATTTATTTATTTATTTATTTATTTATTTATTTATTTATAAGATTGGGAGTGGGGGAAGGAGCAGAGGGAGAGAATATCCAGACTCCCTCTGAGTGTGGAGCCGGATGTGGGGCTTAATCTCACAAGCCACAAGATCAGGACCAAAGCCGAAACGAGGAGTCAGATGCTCAACCAAGTGAGCCACACAGATACCCCTCGTTTCTACTTTATTTTATACCTTCTCTTTCTATCTACTTCCCCATAGCAACTGTTACAGTGCTGGGCACAGAAGAGGCATATAGCCTCACAGAAAATGATGTACAAGGTATCTTACTTCCAAATTGACCATTTATTTCACTAAGTATGGGACATCGTATGGTGTCCAAAAGAATAGATGTTGTTGTCAAGATCTTTGAGGAATTTAAGATTGGGTTTAATGAATAAATGACTCAGAAAGAAAAGAAAGGAACAATGGGGAAGTTCATTTCATTGTGTAAATCTCTTCCTAGTAGTAAATTAGATACTAAGAAATGCTCCTGAAACTTTATGTTCTATTTAGTGCTATACAGAAATTACACAGATCCTTGTGGGTCTGATACGATGCTGTTCCCTTATGCACCTTAAGATATCAAAGAGAAGTTTAATTTCCAACCTATATTTTTCAAAAATGGCTTTTTTTTTTTTTTTTTTTTTTACTTCTGGGGGCTCTGCTCCTCTTTTTTCTCTGTTTTCATAATTAATGCACTCATTTATATTTTAAAAAATATATCCTTTCTTACACACTCTTGTAGAGGCTAAAAGAGTGCTAAATCACAGGACTAGATCTGTCATTTAATAATAATTGTTTCTTAATATCTTTATTGATTAACAGCTGAAATAAAGAGTCATACTCCATTTATGTTTATCTGCCAATACCTTTTAAAGTGTGCCCTTCCCTATTCTTCTGCCTCACATCTGGACAAGCTAAAAAGAAAGCCCAAGTGCTATAGAAGTTCAAACCATGCAAGACCCTGCTTTCTCAGAAGAACCGGCACCCCAGCCCCACAACCCTAATTACCATCATTAGAGTGCATTATAAGCATTGTAAGTCCCAAACCAGATTTTGGCTGGGGATTCATCTCATTTCTGTGGAGTGGCTACAACCTGGCCTTTCTCAATTTTTAGACCTTCCTTCCAGAATGTTTTTTTAAATTTTTTCTTAAAGATAAATCTGTGAGATTTATGGTCATATTCTGTTAACTTTCTTTTAAAAAGACAAAGAAAATGAAAAATAATTTCACAGAGTATAGAATTATCATGTATATTATATTTCCTCAATAGCTGAGGATATTATCATGTCATTTTCTTATAGGCTTTCTTTCTGCAGAGCATTTAGCTTTCATATAACTATTGTTCTTTTAGATTATATTTTATCTGAGGCTATGTTTTATAATTATCTTGGTGTTTTTGGTTTTCTATAGTTACATTAACTTCTTTCAGTGAGTGTGTGTGTGTCTAATTTGGCTTTGGATGCATTAAACTTACTGAAATGGAAATTCGGCTATTTCATTCATCCAGACATTTGTCAGCTATTATTTCTCAAAATATTGCTCATGCTCATTTTTTTCTGTTGTCTCTTTTTTGGGACACAAATTACATGTATGCTGGACCATCTTACTGTATACTCTATTTTTTTAATGACTGTGTCTTTATATATCTATCTATCTATCTTTTATCTTTGTCTCTTTGCCTCATTCTGTATAATTTCTTACTACAAATGTCCAGGTCACGAATTTCCTCAACTGTGACAAATCTGAAGTTTAAACTCACTGTCTTATTTTTACATTACTTATTTTATTTTCAATCCTAAAATTTATTTAGTTTATTTTCAAATTTGTCAGATTTGTTAGTGTCTTATACCTTTATCATACTTTCATTTTATTTTTTTATTTCCTTAAATATATAAAATCCATTTATATTATATTCTATAGCTCCAGTATTCAGCTTAGGGGTGTGTGTGTGTGTGTGTGTGTGTGTGTGTGTGTGTGTGTGTTTATTTTGTTGTTGTTTCATTAATGGCTTCTGTTTATGGCTTCAGTTCCTCAGGTGTTTAGTTGTTTTTGAATATGAGCCTCTATTCCTTGAATTCTTAGGTTTGAGAATTATTTAAAATTATGATTAAGGGTATCTTAATCTAAAGAGGACTTGCATTTGTTTCTATCAAGTGCCTGTGGACTCTACCAACTTTGAGCTGTTTTAAATCTCAAGGTAGTTTTGGCAGAGGGTTGGGGGAGAGTGATACAAATGAATATAAATTCAAACTTAAAAACCTATGTGAGTAGAGACTTATAAATTCTCCACAGATGCTTTTTATTCTGGCTCAGGACCAAGGCTTAATCACTCAGGCATCCTCCCCATTTCCATAAAATTGGATTTTCTTTTGACTTCACCTATTGAGAGAATTGCTTCTTGAATTATTTGATTTTGTGTGGGGTCCTTAAATCTGAACTCCCATCCTGTTGGGCCTCTCTCTTTGTCCCCCAATAACTAAGTTGTATAACTCTTCAAATTATGGCTTAGGCCACCAGGAATTGATAAATAAGCCTAGGGGAAAAGCTGACTTGACTTACCTGCTTCTAGTCAGAACTCTCATTTTCTTGTGCTTTCTAGTCTCTGAAGAGTTCCCTTATTTGCCATTAACTAAACCAGGCATTAATAATTTTTTTAAATAATAATTTATATTGAAAATTTATGTGTTACTTTATTTGGAATTACTTCTTTAAATAGTTAGTTTGTTCTATGTCCAGAAATAGGACTGACCTTGCCATTGCTTCAAAATTATTGCAGTAGCCTCTATAATTGATAAAATATTTTAGAGTACATTAGTTAATACTTGTGTGTGTGTGTATGTATGTATATATATGTGTATGTGTGTGTATGTATATATATAGATAAAAAGCTACATTTATGTATGTATGTATATTCTACATATTTTTAAATTATATGTAAATATAATTCAATGTAAATATATTTTTACACAGATATTACATAGTAAGACTTTAGAGTTGATTTAAAGTCTATATAAAGAAAATAATGTGTAATAGCAGAAGAATTTAAAAGCCAAAAGGCCTTATAAAAATAACTGAAGGTTAGGCTAAGAAAAAAGAGAGAACACAAATTACTAAGACACAAATCTGATAACTTGGATGAAATGAACCAATTGTTTGAAAGACACAATTTGCTAAAAGTCACACAAGAAAAAAATAAGGCAATCTGAATAGGCATATATATATATTAATTAAATTGAATCAGTAATCAATAACTTTAATTAAACAGAAAGCACCATGCTTAGATGGGTTCATTGGTGAATTTCACTAAACACTTAAGGAAGAAAATGTACCAATTTTGTACATTCTCTTTCAGGGATAGAAGTACAAGAAATACTTCCTAGTTCATTCTATGAGGCCAGCATTACCCTAATACTAAAACCAAAGACATAGCAAGAAAGCTATACCAAAACTATACCACTACAGAGATATACCAATATCTCTGATGAACATAGAGAAATTCTCAATAAACATATTAGCAAAATGAATCCATTATTGTATAAAAAGAATGACACACCACAACCAAGTGAGATTTATACCAGGTATGCCAAACTGCTGCAGCATTCAGAATAAAATTTAATGCAACTTATCATATCAATATGCTTAAGAAAAATTACACAATTATCAATCAATGCAGAAAAATGTATTAGACAAAATTCAAAACCTATTCATGATAAAAACTCTCAGTAAACTAGGGATAGAGAGGATTTCCTCTACTAGATAAAAAGTATATAAAAAATTCTACAACCAATATATTTAATAGTGAGAAATTGAAGTTTACCACTAAAATCAGGTATGAGGCATGAATGTCTTCTCTCACCATTCCTTTTATATCATCCTGGAAGTAATAGCTAATGCAACAAGAAAAGAAAAGAAAAGGTATGCAGATTTGAAATACCCTGTCTGTATTTACAGATGACATGATCATCTATGTGGAAAATCCAAAAAAATTACCAAAAAAAGAAAAAAAAAAACCTCTTGGAAATAATAAGCAATTGTGGCAAAGTTGTACAACACAAAGTTAATATACAAAAGCCAAATTGCTTTCCTATATACCAGCAATGAATAAGTTGTATTTTGAAACTAAAAACACAATACCATTTATATTAGCACCAAAATATGAAATTCTTAGGTATAAATCTAACAAAATCTGTAAAGATCTGTATGAGGAAAACTACAAAACTCTGATAAATGAAATTAAGGAAAAACAAAATAAATGGAGAAATAGTCCATGTTCATGAATAGGAAAACTCAATATTGTCAAGATATCAGTTCTTCTCACCACAATCGACAGAGTAAATGCAATCCCAATCGAAATCCAACCAAATTATTTTGTCAATATCAACACACTGATTCTAAAGTTTTTATGGAGAGGCAAAGAACCAGAATAGCCAATACAATATGGAAGGAGAAGAACAACGTTGGAGAACTGACACTACTCAATTTCAAGACTTACGATGAGGCTGCAGAAATGAAGACAGTTTGGGGCGCCTGGGTGGCTCAGTTGGTTAAGTGACTGCCTTCGGCTCAGGTCATGATCCTGGAGTCCCGGGATCGAGTCCCGCATCGGGCTCCCTGCTCAGCAGGGGGTCTGCTCCTCCTCTGCCCTCTTCCCTCTCGTGGTCTCTGTCTCTCATTCTCTCTCTCTCAAATAAATAAATAAAATCTTTTAAAAAAAAAAGAAATGAAGACAGTTTGATTTTGACAAAAGACAAATAAGTCAATGAAAAAGTAGCCCAGAAATATGCCCACATTTGTATAGTCAACTGATCTTTGACAAAGGTGCAAAGGCCATTAATGCAATGGAGCAAAGATAGTCTCTTCAACAGATGATGCTGGAAAAAGTGGATATCTATATCCAAAAATTAAATCTAGACACAGACTTTATATCCTTCCCCAAAATTAACTCAAAATAGATCACAGACCTAAATGTAAAATGCAAAACTATCAAACTCTTTGAAGATAACATAAGAGAAGACTTAGATGACCTCGAATATGGTGATACCTTTTTAGATACAACACCAAAGGCACAACCCATGAAAGAAATAATGTATAAACTAGACTTCATTAAAATTAAAAACTTTTGTTCTACAAAAGGCAATGTCAAGAGAATAAAAAGATGAGCCACAGACTGCGAGAACTATTTTCAAGAGACATATCTGATAAAGGACTCTTATCCAGAATATACAAAGAACTTTTTAAACTCAACAGTAAGAAAACAAATAACTTGATAGAAAAAAGAGCCAAGAACCTAACACACATCTCACCAAAGAAAATATACAAATGCTAAGTGAGCATATGAAAAGATACTGCACACTCATGTCATTAGAAAAATGCAAATTAAAATAACAATAATATACCACTGTATACCTATTAGAATGATCAAAATCTGGAACACTGACAACACCAAATGCTGGCAAGGATGTAGAGCAACAGGAACTCTATTACAGTGCTGGTAGGAATACAAAATGGTGCAACCATTCTGGAAGATTCTCTTTTAATGTAGAATTATTTGGAAAGAATTTATCTTTCATACTAAAAACGAACTTTTTACATGTTCTGTTAAAGACTATCAGTAGAAGGTTGTCTTAATCGAAAATGTGGATCTACTTAATATAAGGTTAACACAACACTTAGTAGGTTTTTTCCTCTGGAGTTACAAATGACTTCCTGATGACAGTGTCTGAGGGGCTGAGGATAGCCTCTGAGGACTATACCTTTTCCCTTCTATGCAGAAAAGAGTTATAAGAAAAGGCCTGACTACTATTCAGCTGTAATCTAGAAACTTAGATATCAGGAGATTTCCACCATCCCCAGAACTGATCAGAGTGGCTTATTTACTGTATCTAAACTATTTGTATAAACAGTATAACTTATACTGAACGTATTTACTCCAAATGTCTAGAATTTCTGTATGTGCTAGGCAGAAGCTGCCTACATGACCAAACCCCAACAAAGACCCTGGATGCTGAGTCTTTAATGAGCTTCTCTAGTTGGCAACATTTCACAAATGCTGTCACAATTCATTGCTAGGGAATTAAGTGGCTTCCTGTATGATTCCTCCAGGAGAGAACCTTTAGAAATGTGCACCTGGTTTCCCCAGGACTTTACCCCATATGCTTTCCCTCTGGTAATTTTGCTTTATATTCATTCACCACAATAAATCATAGTCATTAGTTAGACTATATGTTAAATCCATTTAATGAATCATCAAACCTAGAGTTGGTCTTGGTGACCCCCCAGCACACCTTCATACCACCTCCTCCCCAGTTATTTTCCCTCTTCCCCATATAAGTCCACTTTCTGCCTCCTTACCATTCTTGCCACTTTCTTTTCAGTTCCCTTATTTTTTCTTCTCTCCATAGGAGACAGCATCTGCTAGCTACACACTTCTTGGAACTTGATCCATTTACATATTCAATCTTATATTCAACTTTGAAAATGCACTCATTCATTCATTAAGCATGTAACAGGTATTTCCCATATGACAAGCTTCATGAAACAAACTCGGTAAGGGAGAATTTTATTCAGTCATCTAAACCTTACATTCAAATGGGAAAAACAAATTAGCAATGAGGCAGTTATTTTGTTCTGGTTGTATATGGCATTATGACAAACCACCCCCAAAAGCTATTGGTTTGAAACAACAATTTCATTTCGCTTACATTTTATAGATCAGAAATATAGAAGGAGCTTGGGTGGGCAATTCACCTCTGATCCATGTAGTATAAAATACAGCACCAGGGCCAGCAGATCTGCTTCCACAGTGGCTTCTTCATTCATGTGGCTGGTGTCTCATTGCTGCTTCACCTCTCTTTCTCTCTGTAGATGACATCTCATTCTTCATGGCCTCATCATATAATAGGCTTATTGGGTAATAGGCTGATTAACACTTGATGGACCCAGAATAATGACAGTTCTTACCTGAACACTGGCTTCGAAGTGGCAGGAATATTCTCATATCTGTTATAGTGTCAATTCTGTCATAGGCTATTAGTCAAGTTGCAAGTCCTGCCCAGATTCAAGGGGTGGAGATATAGGCTCCACCACTTCATAGGAATGTGGCAAGTCATAGTGCAGAGGAACATAAGAGATGGGAGACACTGTGGTAGCCATTTAGTGGAGACTAAGTGAAAACTACCACTCATTCCACTAAAGAACAAGTATAATACAGATTTAAAAATGACAGTTTGCCGGGGAACCAAACTGCCCCCTACTTAGAACAAGGAAGCTCTATAAAGTTTCCTGGAAGGTAAATTGAATTTGAAGGAAGAAAGGGCTTATCCAATGATAAAGATAGAGTTAAATGTTTCAGACTTAGAGGGCACTGAGGGTAAGGCCCAGAGCTGAGAATGAGCATTTTATTTTCTAAAAATTCAACAATTTCCAGGATCGACTTTGTTAGAAAGTTGAGTGTTAATGGTGTAGTGAGACAGAAGGCTGATAGAGTAACAGTGTATGTAATGGGCTTTCCACAGGTTCCTCACATAGGAGTTTACAATCTTGTTCTATAAAGAGCCAACAAGTAAATATTCTAGGTTTTATAGACCAAGAAGCACAATCAAAGATACTGTTTAGGTAATTATATAATTACTTAAAAAGTAATTAATGTAAAAATCATTTTAGCTTGTCACGCTTACAGAAATAAGTAGTGGACTGGATTTGCTCCTTGGTCATAATTGCTAGCTGATGCAGTAGACATTTTGAACTTTATAGGCAACCATTAAAAAAGGTTTTATTTAGGAAAAGCACATATCAGACATAAAGTTTGAAAACACCAATATGATAACACTGTGGGAATTGAGGCAAAACTAGTGTCAGTGAAACTAGTTAAGATATTCTTGAAGCAATCAGTGGATGTAATAATCTCTGAGCTAAAAACTAAAGTAAACAGTATTTGGTATTTCCTTAGAAGTGCCATGAATAGGGGCACCTGGATGGCCCAGTCAATTAAGTGTCCGACTCTTGATTTCGGCTCAGGTCATGATATCAGGGTTATGAGATTGAGACCCACGTCAGGCTCAGTGCTGAGCACAGAGTCTGCTTAGGACTTCCTCTCTCCCTCTCCCTCTGCCCCACCCCCCACTCTCTCTCTCTCTCTCAAATAAGTAAATAAATAAAATCTTTTTTTAAAAATGCTATGAATAGTAGTATGGAAAAAGAGGAGTGAAGGATAACTCTTTATTCTCTTTTAAAATCAGGCACTACTTAGGAATTTGGTGATGCCATTTAAAAAGAAACACAAGAAGCAGAATTAGACCCGTAAATATAGAGAACAAGCTGATGGTTGCCAGGGCAGGGGGTGGGGTGCGGGGAGGGAGAGGAAGGGTAGGGGGAATGGGCATATGGATGAAGGGGAGTGGGAGATACAGACTTCCCATAAAGGAATGAGTAAGTCATGGGAATAAAAGGCACAGCATAAGGAATGTAGTCAATGATACTGTAATACCGTTATATAGTGACTGATGGTAAGTACACTTGGGATGAGCATAGTATAATGTATAAACTTGTCAGATCACTGTTATACACCTGAAGCTAATATGCATGTTTGTCAACTGCATTTAAATAAATTTTTTTTAAAAAACAAGAAGTATGCATACAGAAATAATGAATTATGTTTTAAATAGAATTAGTTTGACATAGTAACAATAATTGAAACTACAAACCAGACTGGACTTTACCAAATGTGAATATGCAAATTTGAATTTAAAGAGTCCATATCTTTCCTCACCTTGACATTGTTAAACATGAATGTTTGTATTTAAGAATTTCTCTTTTTTTTTAAATTTTATTATGTTATGTTAGTCACCATACAATACATCATTAGTTTTTGATGTAGTGATCCATGCTTCATTGTTTTCATATAACACCCAGTGCTCCATGCAGTACGTGCCCTCCTTAATACTCATCACCGGGCTAACTCATCCCCCCACCCCCCTCCTCTCTAAAACCCTCAGTTTGTTTCTCAGAGTCCACAGTCTCTCATGGTTCATCTCTCCCTCCAATTTCCCCCCCTTCATTTTTTCCCTTCCTTCTCCTAATGTCCTCCATGCTATTCCTTATGATCCACAAATAAGTGAAACCATATGATAATTGACTTTCTTTGCTTGACTTATTTCACTTAACATAATCTCCTCCAGTCCCATCCATGTTGATGTAAAAGCTGGGTATTCATCCTTTCTGATGGCTGAGTAAGATTCCATTGTATATATGGACCCCATCTTCTTTATCCATTCATCTGTTGAAGGGCATCTCGGCTCTTTCCACAGTTTGGCAATTGCAGACATTCCGCTATGAACATTGGGGTACATATGGCCCTTCTTTTCACTACATCTGTGTCTTTGGGGTAAATACCCAGTAGTGCAATTGCTGGGTAATAAGGTAGCTCTATTTTTAATTTTCTGAGGCACCTCCACACTGCTTTCCAAAGTGGCTGTACCAACTTAAATTCCCACCAGCAGTATAAGAGGGTTCCCCTTTCTCCACAACCTCTCCAACATTTGTTGTTTCTTGCCTTGTCAATTTTTGCATCACCAAGACAGTATGGTACTAGCACAAAAACAGACATATAGACCAATGGAACAGAATAGAGAGCCCAGATATGGACCCTCAACTCTATGGTCAAATAATCTTTGACAAAGCAGGAAAAAATATGCAATAGATTTCCTGAAGAGACAGTCTCTTCAATAAATGGTGCTGGGAAAATTGGACAGCCACATGCAGAAGAATGAAACTTGACCATTCTCTAACACCCTACACAAAGATAAACTCAAAATGGATGAAAGACTTCAATGTGAGACAGGAGTCCATCAAAATCCTAGAGGAGAACAAAGGCAGTAACCTCTTTGACATCGGCCACAGCAACTTCTTTCAAGATGCATCTCCAAAGGCTAGTGAAACAAAAGCAAAAATGAACTTTTGGGACTTCATCAAGATAAAAAGCTTCTGCACAGCAAAGGAAACCATCAACAAAACAAAGAGGCAACCCACAGAATGGGAAAAGATATTTGCAAATGACACTACAGATAAAGGGCTGGTATCCATGATCTATAAAGAACTTCTTAAACTCAACACCCAGAAAACAAATAATCAAGTCAAAAAATGGGCAGAAGAGGGTGCCTGGGTGGCTCAGTCGGTTAAGCGACTGCCTTCGGCTCAGGTCATGATCCTGGAGTCCCGGGATCAAGTCCCGCATCGAGCTCCCTGCTCGGCGGGGGGTCTGCTTCTCCCTCTGACCCTCCTCCCTCTCGTGCTCTCTCTCTCGTTCTCTCTCGCAAATAAATAAATAAAATCTTTAAAAAAAAAAAATGGGCAGAAGACATGAACAGACACTTCTCCAAAGAAGACATACAAATGGCTAACAGACACATGAAAAAATGTTCATCATCATTAGCCATCAGGGAAATTCAAATCAAAACCACACTGAGATAACACCTTACACCAGTTAACATGTATTTAAGAATTTCTTAACTCAGAATGTCTTTTTGTAGCCTACTTGTAGTTCCCCCTAGTAGTAGCTTTATTCTTTAACAGCATTGATTCTTAAACTTCAATTTTTCACACTTACTTAAACAATTCTGTCTTTTAGTGATCGATTTAAACTCTTCCATGTAACACTATGCACTTAAAATTTGGTTAGTTATCTGTGAATTTAAGATCCTATAGCTTAGATTAACATTGATAAGGGAACTCATTTTGTTTCACATATCTTTAATCTTTGATTTTTTGAAAAGATCTTTTAGCTAAATGGTTCAAATCATGATTAGTTCCACATTGCAAATAATTGTCCCCAACTACTTTCTAAAAATTATCATATGCTCTGTGTGACTGAGAATAGCAAAAATCTGTTTACAGTAGTTCTTTCTCTTAAAGACAAGAATTAATTAAAAAAAAAAAAAAAAGAAATGCATCACTTGCCCAGTCAAAAACATCTCCTTGCTGCTCAGTGTGTCAAATCTCTTAACCCTGGTATCACTATATGAGCTGTAGGGAGGTCCTATCAAATTAATCTTCTTGTATGTATTCACTCTTTCAACAAATACTGATCAAGAAACTTTTATATTAGCTTTACCACATCTTCATATATAATTTTACAGGGTCAACCTCATATATTAAGTTTTTAGTTTGTTTGTTTATAGCTGCATTTTGTAATGTAATGCACATTATACATTATCCTCACATCATCCTTGAAAAAAACACAAAATAGATAGAAATTTATGGCACAGAAGCTATAAATAACTCACCAATCCTATAGGCCCAGGTTATAGTCCTTTTAATCTTTAGACTTGCATAGTGCACAAGTTGATAACCAAAGGGCATTGATTCCTTCCTTGGCACTGAAAATATATTCTGGTTTTAAAGATGGAGATCAGAGCTTACTCACATGGAAGAAAAGGAGTTAAATAGAGTATAGGAAGTAAATTTGTATCTGTAACCAAAGTGTAATTTTCATAGACCAGTGCAATTTCCCATTATGAAATGCTTTTTCCCCTTTTTTGCAACACTTGGAGCAATTATTTTCATTAACAGTTGTTGGGTCGAAGACCATGTATCAGAATAGTTAATTGGTGCAATGAAAAACAGATTTGACCAATTTTTCTCAATGAAACTAAATGGGTGTCTTAAAAGAGTTGAACTAATTAACTGTCCTAGAACTTTTGAAGAAGTAGGTAATTTATTTTTATAGTCAGGACCAGACTAGTATGAGATTTGTTTTATAGTATTCAGCATATTGACCTATTAAAATTTCTGTAGTCAGACATATTTAGATGTAAGACTCTCAAAGATCACATAATGTAAGGAATAATGTTTTCAGAATTATATTTATCTTTAAATATTTATTGGCTGCTTATGTTACAGGGTATCACCAATATCAAAGTTTGTCGCTTCCTCCTTGGATCATTGCTAATTGATATTTCTTGTCTCCCTTCCATTTAGTTAGAACAATGTAATGTGTTCTATTAACAAAATGATCTTTTAGAATGAGGTGATTAAAAGCAGGCCTAACCTCTCTTCTCTAAGGGCTATATGTGTAGTATTAAGTGAAGGAACTGCAGACACTAGAAACTACTACATGAAAGGATATTAGTTCCTGAATGACCCATAACAAATTGTGATTTGATTAAGAAATAAACCTTTATTAACTGAGCCACTGACGTTTTTGGGAGTGCTTATTTCAGCAGTTTCCATGATTTACATAAACTAATGCAGCTTTTCACTTGTCACCGGTGATTAGAATAGAAATTGAGTAACCACCATACTCATTTTGAGATGTGTGTCAGATTTACCTGGAAAACTTAAAAAAAAAAAAAAAAGAATATCCGGCCCAGTCAACTTAGGTTGATGTGAAAGCATAGCAGGCATGTGTATGTCTCAAAAAAATTACATATATTTCTGATGTTTGCTTTCGGTTAAGAATCACTCTGAAGGTTCTTATCTTATAAGGGGTATATTATCCTTCACATAAACCAGTTTAAATCAGTACATTCAAATTCATTATACATGTATCTATATCTTTCATTGCAAGATTTGGAGATTTGCTTTTTTTAAAATTTAAAATAATTATGACTGACTTCTTCCAGCTCAAAATTCTGAATAACGTATTCCATGAGTACAAAATGCATAGTATCTATCACAGTAACCTCTGAATAAATATTTTAGATAAAAGGCAAATCTAAGCTAACATGATCACATGGCTAATACTTCACTGAAAATTACTCCCATTTCCCAAGATGTGATTTAGACTTACATATCTTCTTGCATTTACTTTCAGTTTCTTTTCTTTTTTTTTGGAAAAAAAATGTTTATTGTCTAAAAATATATATTAAAAAATTCCCCACAAAAGATGCTATTCTTTCATTTTCCCATCTTCTTCCTCTTCTTCAACACCCCTGATATAAAGGACATTATTACAACTTATTAAAACTTCAGCCAAATGTCCAGACAATGCTCCATCTATGTATTCTTCTGTGTTTGCAAGCTGCATGTTCATATAACCATCTACAGATACCAGGTAGCCTTTGTACTCCATTTCCCACTTAGGTTCCACCATTATTGGTTTTCCTGTTAATCCATTCAGGAAAGGTTTGGGATTGAGGGGCAAACTCATCATGACTGCAAGCAAATACTGCAGGCCACTTGCCAACAACTGAACTTTCGTCTGTTCCTGGTGACTAGAATAGCTGTAGCCAGCACATCTCCTTTCAGTTTCTTAATTTCTACAAAAAATAATAAATTCAAGCCCTTTTGGTATGATTTAACAGAAGGCAGTTTTCTTAATCTCATGGTTCATCTAAGAAACTGAGTATATTTGTTGGGGATATAAGAAGACAAGGATTTATTGAATGACAAGACTATCTAAAATAGCTCAGATGGGTCAGCTGATTGAAGAAATACCTAGATAATATACACAAACATGCTGATATATAATCCCAGAGTGTGAGCTGCTGACTAAATCATGACAAACATCCTTTATTCATTTACTTGCATATTTATTCATAATTCAACAAATATCTGTTGAACAACTCTTATGTTTGAAGCCTACACGTTGAGAATAAAAATGACTATGGCATCTTTCCTTTATAACAAAAAAGAGCTCATTTATATTTTTACCATCTGGTGTCAAAGAATAGACATTATCTTAACAGTAAGCACAATGGTCTAGCTTCAAGTTTGGAGAAAACAAGTCACGGGTTCTGAGCCACACTTGCAATAGTCCCTTCTTCATGTGAGAAAGACGGTGTCAAGATAGCAAGGCAGGAGCTCAAGCTACGACAAATTGAACAAGAACTAAAATGCATATCCAAATACTTTTTTCTTTTACTTATCTTATTACTTTACAAGTAATAAAAAGAAAATTCAGCATCAGAAAAATAACAAAGAATTTGTAAAAGAAGTAGGGATTTGTTTTTGTAGATAGTTTGCTAAGTGGCTCTAGCTTTGTGGGTTGAAGGGCTGTGGAAACAAGTCACAATCAAACTACAGTTTGGATGCAAAAGGAAAATCAGATGAAATGAAGAAGGAGACTTATTTTATTTTAATTTATTATATATTTTTAAAAGTAACATTATTGAGTAACAGGTTAGTTTTATTTATATTAAGCCTGAGGTTATTTCATTGGTGAGTTATACATGTCAAAGTTATCAGTAGAAACTTTATAATTTCAGAGTGTGTGACAAAAGATAAAAATGGTCAAAAAAGGCCTTTAGTCTGTGACTTATGTCAACAGTATATACTGAAAAGTGTAGTGGGTTCTTCACCCAACTGTATGCAAAATCAGTAGGTATCTGTCAACTTAATTATGATAAGTAAAAGCTTGAGCAGTAATGACACACTGCTTTACATATTTTGGGACTAGTCTGGTCATTGACTCCACCTGCTTTTTCTCAGTCTTTGTTTCTGTCAGTTTATCAGGCCACCTGCTTGTTTTGTTTCTGCTTTGTTTCTGTCAGTTTATCAGGCCAGAATATGTGATGTTCTATGACATTATATTAAATGGGATAATTCATGTAGAAACACTATGAAAATTGTAGACTGAGTATTAGTTTATGTACTGCATTATTCATGAACAAGTGTGATGTTTCAGAGCAGACAAGCTGTGTAGCAGATCACCTGTTACTTTGTTGGCACTGAGAATGAATCCCTGCCTGATATTATTCACAACAAGTTGCCATAGGAGCCTATAGTTTGGAGTTAGAGATTATCCCTAAAGGGAAAACAAGTGTCCTATTTGAAAATGGCATGCTCTTAGGTAAGCTGACATATTGTTACTGGTCATTTTCATATTACAGTAAAACAGCATATTTTTCTTTCCACTTTATATTTTCCTTTGATAACAAGAAACTGAAAAAGTGAAGATCTTGTAGGAAAAGAATTGAGTAAGAATGTGTAGCAGAAAAAAGTAGATAAATGCCCCCAGGATAGCAGGAGGCAATTGGAATGAGTGAGTGCTGATCAAGGAGTCCAGAGAATCCTGTCTGCATCTTGACTTTGCTATTGACTGTTTCTATGACCTTGGGCATCTATAATTTATTCTAAATTTTCATATTTTAATAGCAATATTGTGAAAGTTCTAAAATTCTGAGCTGTTGATATATGAGAACATTTTAGAAGGCATTTACCTCTGTGCAAAAGATATGATCATAAATAGATATACGGTTAATTATTTCCCCTAAGCTTTACCACTACCCATCTATTAGCTTGAATAGTATATGGATCTTTATTTCTTTAGTCTTTTTTTTAAAAAATCATTATTCATTCTTAATTCTAATTTATGCCAGGCTTATTATTAACATTTCATTGCCTTTATAAATATAGTAATAAAGTCCTATTTTTCAGGTAATTATAAAAAAAATCCAAAAAAGAGGACTCAAAGAAACCTTAGTAAACACTGCTTCCATGATTAATTAATTGCAAATGAGTAAGAAACATAGATTAGGTGACTTTAAAGAAAAGTAGAAGCATTGCTTACAAAACACTTTTTGGATGGACAAATAGAAATTAAGATGTAGATAATGCTAGATTTATTCAGGTTAACCTGTGCTTTGCATACTGCTATAAAGAAATTTTTTAGGGAGCATCCTCTATGTGTATCTAGGGATTAATTGTTGAGATTTACTATGAATTATCTATCTCTATCCATTTAAATTAACTATTATACCCCCAGGGCTTAGTACATTACTTAAAATCAATGATATAGTAGTTAGAAGCAGAAGACAAGCAGAATTGATTGGAAAATAAAATGCAGAATTGAGAGAAATTTGTGCTTGAAAGCAACTTTTTCAGAAGAAACTCAGCTTTGCTTTATATGTTGCATTTCTTCTTCAAGTCACTTCCTTGCCTTCTGATGTTCAGCCACTCTCATGTTTCAATACTTTCTGTCTTGCCTTCATGGATTATGTTTAAAAGCAAAGACCAAGTAGTCAAAGGGAGGAATTCAAACTTTTGTTTGGTTTTAGATCACCAATTACCATGTTTATGCATCCCACAAAATATACAAATTTTAATGCCCTGTATACTTTTTTTTTTTTTTGCCTGAATTACTTTAAACGTGTGTGAATATAACCTCTGGCCTACAAAACCCCTTTTAGGTAGTTGGTCCACTAACACAGCATACACTGAGCATTATGGAAAAAGGAAGTTCCTATTGCCTAGTCCCTCATAGTCTTAGAATTTCTGAAGGGCTCTCAACAAAATCTTGCACACACCTCAGTGATTTCTGGTATTGTCCATGAGTTCAAGTCTCCTGGTTAATTCTCACCTCATACTTTGTAAGTTGATAAATTTTTTTGTTTAGGATTTTGAGTCTGCTCAGCTAGGATTTCAGAGACTTCACTGACAGTGCATAAATAGAAATAAAGTCTCTGCAAAAATAATTGAGAAAAGTCTCTAACCAGTCTTCAGTAATTTAAAAAGAGAGTGAAGCCTTGAGTAAGTATAAGAACATGATTTCCAGAGTCAACACATTATAATATTCAAATGTTCAGTTTTACAACAAAAAAATTGCAAAGCTTTCAAAGACAGGAAAATAATAGCCCTTTTAAAGGATCAAAGTAAATTGATAAACTCTTTCCAAGTGAACTCAGATATCTAAATTATTGGGAAAAGACTTCAAAACAACTGTCTTAAATAGGCTTAAAGAACAAAATAACATGGCCAAAAAAGCTACAGGAAATCAAGAAAACACTGTATGAACAAAATGGGAATACCAATAAAGAGATGGAAATTATAATGAGAAACAAAGCAAAAATTCTGGAACCAAAAAGTATAATGACCAAAATGAAAATTCATTAGAGGAGTTCAACAGCAGATATAACCAGACAGAAGACAAAATAAATAAACTTGAAAATAAGATAATAGTAATTATCCATTCTGAGGAAAAGAAAGAAGAAAGAATGAAGAGTGAACCCCAGGGGGATACCATCAATGTAATCAATGTATAAACATATACATTGTGAGATTCCCAGAATGGGAAGATAGGAAGGAATAGAAAGAATATTTGAAAAAATAATGGCCAGAAGCTTCCCAAATTTGGTGAAAGATACAAATCCACACATTTAAGTTCAGTGCATAAACTCAAAGAGATCCTGTCAGAACACATTATAATCAAATTGTCAAAAGACAGAGAATCCTGAAAGCAGCAAAAGAAAAGTGACTCATTACATTTCAAGATTAACAGCTTACTTCTAATTGAAAACCATGTATTGCAAAAGGCAATAAAAAGTCACATTCAAAGTACTAAACAGAAGATTATTACCTAAGCAATTATATCCATAAAAACTATTTGTTAAGCCAAAGGAGAAATCAAGACATTTCCAGATAAACAAAAACTGAGAATTTGTTGCTAGCTGAGCTGTCCTGCAAGAAATATTAAAGGGAATCTTTCAAGGTGAAATGAAAGGACATTAAACAGTAATTTGAATCCACAAGACAGACAGAAATAACCTAGTAAAGGTGAATACATAGGTAAATACAAAATAGGGTAAGTGCATCTTTCTTTGTGATTCATCTTCTCCTCTCAGTTAAAAGGCAATTGCATAAAACAATAATTATAAAATGTGTTTCTAGGCTTATAATATGTAAACTTGAAATTAGTTTGATCATAATTTTACAAAGGACAGTGAAAATGTAAATATGTTGGAGTAAAGGTTTTGCATATAAAGAATGTAAATTGATATTAACCCAAACTAGATTTTTATAAATTAACATGGGAAACCATGAAGGAAGTAATTTCTAAAATATTGTCAAAGCAACAAAAAGTAAATTAAAATAGTTTGGTATAGAATATCTATTTATGACCAGGGCACCTGGGTGGCTCAGTTGGTTAAGTGACTGCCTTCGGCTCAGGTCATGATCCTGGAGTCCCTGGATCGAGTCCCGCATCGGTCTCCCTGCTCGGCGGGGAGTCTGCTTCTCCCTTTGACCCTCCCCCCTCTCATGTGCTCTCTCTCATTCTCTCTCTCTCAAATAAATAAATAAAAAATCTTTAAAAAAAAAAAAGAATATCTATTTATGACCAAAGAAAGTAGTCATGGAGCAATAAAGGAACAACAAAATTATAAGACATAAGGAAAAGAAATACCAGAATGCAGACATATATCCTATCATATCAGTAACTGCACTTAATGCAAATGGACTTAACACAAACAATCAAAAATAAATATTGGCAGAATGGATTTAAAAATATGATTTAATTATTCGTTGTTCACAAGAAACACACATTAGATAGACACAAATATGGTGAATACAAGAGGATAGAAAAAGATTACCATACAAACCAAAGGAGAGCTGGAGTATCTATAATAATAACTGACAAAACAGACTGTAAGACAAAAATTATTACTAGAGCCAAACTAATTTCAATTATAAAAGGGTCAGTTTATTAGGAAAATATAATTGCCAACACACGTGCACTAAAAAAGGAACTCTAAAATATATGAAGCAAAATTGACAGAATTAAAGGAAGCAATAGATAATTCAACAAAAATAGTTGGACATTTTAATACTCCACTTTGTTTTTTCCACTTCTATTGAAATATAGTCAACATGTAAAAACAGTATACATTAGGATGTATAATGTGATTTTTTTGAAATATATATAGTGAAATGATTGCCACAATTAGCTGATGATTGGCACAAATAGCTAATTAACATATTAGCATAATAATGTCACTTTAGATAGTTACTTTTTTTGTATGTGGTGAGATCACTAACTCTCTTAGAAAATTTTAAGTATATAATATAGTATTATTAACTATAGTTAGCATACTGTAGGTTAGATCTCCAGGAGTTACTCATTCTACATAACTGAAACTTACTTTTTTGTTTTTTTATGTTATGTTAATCACCATACATTACATCATTAGTTTTTGATATAGTGTTCCATGATTCATTGTTTGCATATAACACCCAATGCTCCATGCAGTACGTGCCCTCTTTAATACCCATCACCAGGCTAACCCATCCCCCCACCCCCCTCCCCTCTAGAACCCTCAGTTTGTTTCTCAAAGTCCATAGTCTCTCATGGTTCATCTCTCCCTCTGATTTCCCCCCCTTCATTTTTCCCTTCCTGTTATCTTTTTTTTTTTTTTAACATATAATGTATTATTTGTTTCAGAGGTACAGGTCTGTGATTCAACAGTCTTACACAATTCACAGCGCTCACCATAGCATATACCCTCCCCAACGTCTATCACCCAGTCACCCCATGCCTCCCGACCCCCCACCACTCCAGCAATCCTCATTTTGTTTCCTGAGATTAAGAATTCCTCATATCAGTGAGGTCATATGATACATGTCTTTCTCTGAGTGACTTATTTTGCTCAGCATATTACCCTCCAGTTCCATCCACATCATTGCAAATGGCAAGATTTCATTCCTTTTGATGGCTGCATAATATTCCATTGTATATATATACCACTTCTTCTTTATCCATTCATCTATTGATGGACATCTTGGCTCTTTCCATAGTTTGGCTATTGTGGACATTGCTGCTATAAACATCAGGGTGCACGTACCCCTTTGGATCCCTACATTTGTATCTTTGGGGTAAATACCCAGTAGTGCAATTGCTGGGTCATACAGTAGTTCTATTTTCAACTTTTTGAGGAGCCTCCATACTGTTTTCCAGAGTGGCTGCACCAGCTTGCATTCCCACCAACAGTGTAGGAGGGTTCCCCTTTCTCCGCATCCCCACCAACATCTGTAGTTTCCTGACTTGTTAATTTTAGCCATTCTGACTGGTGTGAGGTGGTATCTCATTGAGGTTTTGATTTGGATTTCCCTGATGCCAAGTGATGTGGAGCACTTTTTCATGTGTCTGTTGGCCATTTGGATGTCTTCTTTGGAAAAATGTCTGTTCATGTCTTCTGCCCATTTCTTGATTGGATCATTTGTTCTTTGGGTGTTGAGTTTGATAAGTTCTTTATAGATTTTAGATACTAGCCCTTTATCTGATATGTCATTTGCAAATATCTTCTCCCATTCTGTCGGTTGTCTTTTGGTTTTGTTGACTGTTTCCTTTCTTGTGCAAAAGCTTTTTATCTTGATGAAGTCCCAATAGTTCCTTCTTGCTTCCCTTGCATTTGGCAATGTTTCTAGGAAGAAGTTGATGCGGCTGAGGTTGAAGAGGTTGCTGCCTGTGTTCTCCTTTAGGATTTTGATGGACTCCTGTCTCACATTTAGGTGTTTCATCCATTTTGAGTCTATTTTTGTGTGTGGTGAAACTTTCTAACTTTTGACCAACATCTCTCCACTTCCCTCACCCCCACCCTGGCAAACACAATTAATTCTATTCTCTGCCTTCATGAGTTCATCTTTTTTAGATGCCATATATAAGTAAAGTCATGCAGTATTTGTCATTTTGTAGCTTACTTACTTCTCTTAGCATAATGATCTCCAGGCTCTTCAATGTTCTTGCAAATGGCATGTTTTCTTTATCCATTCATCTGTTGGCAGACAATTAGCTTGTTTCCATATCTTGCCTATTGTGAATAATGCTACAGTGAACACAGGTATGCAGATATCTCTTTGAGAAGTGATTTCATTTCTTTCACATATATACCCAGAAGTGGAATTGCTTGATCACAAGGTATCTCTGTTTTTAATTCTTTGAGGAAACTACATACTGTTTTTCATAATGGCTGGACCAATTTACATTCCCACCAACAGTGTACAAGGGTTTCCTTTTCTCCACATTCTCACCAATACTTGTTATCTTTTTGACAATAGCCATTATAACAAGTGTGAGATGCTATCTCACTGAGGTCTTGATTTGCATTTCCCTAATGATCAGTGATGTTGAGTAACTTTACATATATATAACTATTGAAGATTTGTTTGTCTTCCTTTGATCTGTTTAGATCAAGTGCCATACTGTTCATTACTATAACTTTGTAATATATTTTGAAGTCAGAAAGTGTAATGCCTCCAGCTTTGCTAAATATTGGCTATTTGAAATCTTTTGTGGTTCCATAGGAATTAAATATTTTTTTTCCGTTTTTTGTAAAGACTGTCATTGGTTGGGATTTTGATGGGCATTGCATGGAATTTGTAGATCACAGGGTGTTATGGACATTTTAACAATATTAATTCTTAAAACCCATGAACATGGGATGTCTTTCCATTTATCTGTGTCTTCTTTAATTTTCCTCATCAATGTTTTATATTTTCAGTGAACAAATCTTTCACCTCTTTGGTTAAGTTTATTCCTAAGTATTTTATCTTTGTGTTGCTGTCTTGAGTGGGATTCTTTTCTTAATTTCATTTCCTGATAGTTTATCATTTGTGTATAGAATCATGATTTATATATGTTGACTTTGTATCTTGCACCTTTACTAAATTTACTTTTTTTTTAGATTGATTTATTTATTTGAGAGAGAGAAATGGAGGGGAAAGGTGCTGAGGGAAAGGGAGAGGGAATCCAAGCAAACTCTGTGATGAGTGGAGAGCCTAACACGGGGCTCTGACTGCATCACCCAGGCACCCCCTAAATTACTGTTCAGTTGTAAAACTTTTTGGTTGCACCTTTAGGATATTCTGCATATATGATCATGTCAACTACAGAGATAATTTCACTTCTTCCTTTTTTACTTCTTTCCATATTTTTAAGTTCTGTTTCCTTTTTGCTTAACAATTCAGTATTTAAGTAATTTCTCTTTCTCTGGCATTTTGCTATGAGTCATCAAAAGGAACCAGGATGCTCCATCAACACTTTGCTTAGAGATTTTTCTCAGCCAGATAGTCAATTTTTTCACTCACAAATTCAGCCTTTAACAAAACACTAGGAAACAAACAATTCAGCCAAGAAGTTTGCCAGTTTATAACAAGGATAGCTTTTTCTCCATTGTCTAATAACATGTTTCTCTAAGACAGAATGACCTTTACCATCTAAGGCAGAATGACCTTTACCATCCATATTTCTACCCACATTCCATTCAGAATTACTTACATGTTCTCTATGAAGATTGAGACTTTCTCTGCATCTCTCCTCTTTTCTTTCTGAGATCTCACCAGAATTGTCCTTAATGGCCTATTTACAACAATGTAGACTTTTTCTAGCATGCACCTCCAAACTCTTTCAGCCTCTACCAATTCTTAGTTCTGAAGTTGCTTCTGTATTTTTAGGTATCTGTTAAAGCAGCACCTGTACTTCTCAGTATCATTTTTCTGTCTCAGCTTCATGCTGAAACAAAAATGGCATACTCTGAGTTACTTATAGACAGTGAGCATTTATTTCTCAGCTCTGGAGGCTGGGGAGAACAAAATCAAGGCACCAACGGATTCAATGTCTATTGAGAGCTTCCTGGTTCATAAACTGCTATCTCTTTACTATGACCTCACATGGCAGGAAGAGCAAGAGTGCACCATTCGGTCTCTTTTGTAAGGGCACTAATCCCAATAATGAGGGCTCCACCCTCATGGCCTAATCTCCTCCCAAAGGCCCCACCCTAAATACCATCACATTGGTTTCAACACAGGAATTTGGGTGGGACACAAATATAATAATATTTTATAAATATAATAATAGTAGTTACTCAAGGTGGCTCTTCAGGAGATGTTGAGACTTGGAGAAATCTAAACATCTAGATCTCTGCTTCTTTCCCTCTTAAAGCTTTTATTTCACAGTGCCTTCCCGTATCATTATTACTATGGGCTGTTCAGATTTATTTGATATAATACAGGAAAATCAAATTCTTATCAATGTCTAAATTAAAAACACAGTTTCTCTGCAAATATCTTATAGTCACAATATGAATTATATACCCTATTATCACATAAGACAAAGCAAATTCTAATACTTGTGGTAAGAAGGCAGTATCTTTAGAAAGAGTAGTAGAGGGCCTGGGTTTGGAGTAATTCAGAATGAGACAGTATTTGTGGAAACAGAAGAAATAAGATATGCAATAGAACTTCGGAAGAAGTGAAGATCTAGTTTAGATAATTGTGTATTGGGCAGTGAAGGGATCTGCCCAAGATCATTTTAGGCAGCTCCAGGATCTGCATGATGTTTCAAAGTATGTGACTTTATGACAGCAGATTGCTGCTTGAGGAGAGACACTCTTAGGAGCAAAAATGATTACAGAAGAGGGGCATCTAGAAGAAGAGATGCTAGGGTAAGATGCCTCCCTTTTGATAGCCCATCAGAAGTTTCAGAAAATGTAGTCCCTATAGAATTTTTATAGTTTCGCAAATACATGACTCATAACTATAGAATTGAGGGTATTTGAGTTATTCTATTTTATTTTATTATTTTATTTATTTTACTTTTTTAGAACAGGGGGCAGGGAGAGGTAGAGGGAGAAGGAGAGAGAGAATCTTAAGCAGGCTCCACACCCAGCACAGAGCCTGATGTGGGACTCCATCTCACAACCCTCAGATCATGACCTGAGCTGAAATCAAGAATTGAACACTTAACCTACTGAAACACCCAGGCACACCCTCTCTATTGCCTCATTTGTTATAAAGTTCAAGCTACAGTTCTCTCATGAGTAATATATACCAAGTATGAGAGGAGGAATGGAAAGTGAAGGAGAAAGAAACAAGACATAGTCCCCAACATTAAAGTGCTTACTGTCTAGAGGGTTTACCAGTAAGCCATCATAATGAAGCAGGATAACTGCTATAGTAGAAGTGCATCCAGGAACATGGGCAGCATGTACTAGGCACATCAGTCTGACTGAATCTATTGAGAAAGAGGACAGCTTGTAGATTATGTGATCCAGGGAGCAACAAGAACTCTGTCTAAATCTCCATAACCTGATAAAAAATGAGACTGTTTGGCAACTACAGATGGGAAAGGTAAAGTTGGTAGCAGGGAGATTCTCCGACAAAATCTGGCCTGCTTGGTGTACAATGCCAAGAATCTTTGGGCTCATCTTTTTAAGAATACCATATTAATGAATTTATAAGAATCAGGGATTTTATTAAACTTGACAATGCTTATTTTAGTAATTAATTCCATTAACACATGCCTTCATTTTTTTTTTACCAATTAAGAAAAAAAATATTAAAAAAAAAAGAAAAAAAATATTAAGTAATTTCTTGGATATACCAAACTATTATGAAGATTCTACAAATGTTAAAACTCATCTCATTTTAAAGCCTGTATCTATATGCCTAAATTTAGTGATCTATTTGAAAACGATGAAATATTTATAACAAATAATTTCAGAAACTGCTAATAAACTCTTCTTTGTTAGATGCTAAAAATCAAATTCCTTTGTTCATATCATTAAAAAAAAAATCACTGGGCTGCAATGCAGCAAACCTTACAGGCCATAGACAAGCAAAACTGAGACCCAGAGAAGGGAGAGTGACTTGGTAAAGGTCATACTGCTAATTGGCAGGCATGACATTTAGAATTTAAGGTTTGTTTCATGTAGCCTCTTTTTGAGGAAATGGATTTTTGCAGAAATCAAACAAATAATCTGACAGCAGAGAGGTTTCACTGGTGTGAAAAAAAGCTTAAGACAGGACAGTGGGAGAGGTAGTGAGAGAAGCTGCAGAGACAAGAATGGGTGGTACATGTGATGTGCTGGTTAAAGGTTATTTACAAGGAACTCTCCTCTGTCAGTCAATGAAGTAGGATAGCATAGCACTTAGAAGGACAGATGCTGGACTTGCTGGGCTTTCAGTCCCATCCTAGCCTCTTACCATCTATGTGACCTTCATCTATGCACTTAAACTCTCTGTGGCTCAGATACCCCATCTGAAAAATGGGGAAAATAAATGATCTCATACATTAGTGTGCAGATACAATATGTTAATACATTTTAGTTGGAGTGCATGTCATATTCTAATCCCCAAGTTAAAATTACTCTTAGTAATTGCTGCAGTGGCCTCCAGGAGGACTGTGTCTGCCCTGACCTTTGTGAGCCAGTGGAGAATTAGGAATTATTGATGAGGAAAGCTTGAATGTTGAGGATTTTAGAGATGAACTGTTCCACATGTAAACTTGGGGTTCTGAGGAGAGAAAGTTGTGGAGTACATGTTTCTCTGTGTCCCTAGGAGATCAATTGCATAGACTTGAGCAGATATAGTAATACGATCTAGAGATACAAAGAGAAACAATTGAAAAGCATTTGTAGCGTAAGTGGAAGAAGATAAAGAACACAGTGTCCTTGTTTTCTATGGTAAAATTGTGAAACTCTAAAATATCAGTTCTGTTAGTATTTAAGTATAATAGAGATAATGCAGTCCAACAGACTCATTTTTCAGATATAGAAGTCAATATTCAGGAAAGTAATTTTATCAGTATCACATCTTAACTCATAAAAGAATTGGAAGAAAATCCTTAGTACCTGGATCCCAGTCCAGTGAACTCAAGCAAGCACAGCTGGCCCTGTCAAATCGGCATTGGCAGCATTAGTTTATTTTAATTTATGTTAATTTCCTTTATCCTTGCTAACCCCAACTTGACTCAACAGTCTGAATTTCACTTATACAGAATGGACCAAACTAGGAGGTATCAGGAGCTGGTAAGTAGGCAGTAACTATGGACAGGACAATAGCCAGGAATCCCAGGAGTTGAGCCTTCTGCATGGAGCAGCAAATTCATCAGGCAAACAGGATGATGGCAAGCCACAGGGACCCAACCTGAAACCAGCACATAGAGTTTGTACTCCAGAGTGATATTATAGAGCTCTAAGCAGAAGCATTGCCTCAGAAGAATTGGTGTACTGAACTATAGATAAACATTGAGAGGGATACCCCTTCCTAGAACAGTACAGCTCTATAAAATTGTGGGAACAAGAAACAAAACAAGGGGTGACTGGTGGCTCAGTGGGTTAAGTGTCCGATTCTTGATTTTGGCTCAGGTCATCCTCTCAGGATTGTGAGATTGAGCCCTGCCTTGAGCTCCATGCTGGGCATGGAGCCTGTTTGGGATTCTCTCACTCCCTCTCCCTCTGCCCACCCTGCCCCGAAGAAACAAAATAAGATCCCAGTAATTAAAACCAGACCATAGATTGCAGTAGGACCAGCTAACAGCCTGACCTAATGCTGAACCTCAAAGACCCAGCCTCAGGCCCTTTATGTTTCTGCTGATTTTAAGGACAAGTTGCTAAACAGGGGATATAGGAAATGGCAGTGGGTGAAGAGCTCTCAGCAATGTCAGTTTAAATGTGTTTGGGCAGAGTCAGGAGAGCCATTAAAGCTGTTAAGTGCCTCTGGTTGGATGTCCTATGAGTTGAGTACAAGGTAGTTCTAATGATTTACAAACGGAATTGTGTAACTGAGGAGTTCCTTAGAGATACTTCTGGTCCTAAGGCAAAAGGATCAAACAGTTGGAGATCCCCTTCTTCATTCTTCTTTTATTTGTTTTGTGGGGTAATAAAACTGCCAAATATAATAATAAAATTGTAAAACTGTCATTGAATATCTTGATTTCCCCCCTTTCCTATCATATCTTTCCTGTCCTGAGTTCATTCTTCCAGAGTCTTATTAAAAAAAAAAAAAGCAAATTTTTTAAACTTACTTGATCTCAGATGTTCATAAGTGATAATAGCTTTATTCATTCATTTACTTATTCATTACTTATCCATTATCCGTCTAGCCATCCTCTCAGCAAACACAGAGAAGATGTAAGGCACAGAAGGGTCACAATCCTGTGTGGAGATAGACATGCAAAGGAACAATAGAACATTGGATAACAAGAGGCAGATAGGGATTTTATGGAGCACTTCCTGGAGTTTATACATCGTGAGGGAGGGATGTTTGTATTAATCACACAAAAAGTAACTTAGGCTCTAAGAGAACAGCATGTTCAAGGGCACATTGGGGTTAAAAAATCAATAAATGAATGGCCTGTGCTGGTTACTATATTAACACCAAAACTTCATTCTCATCCTGACTTGGGAAGCGAAGTTTTGAGAATGTGCAGGTAATAGTCTTTGTGATAGGTTAGTGGGGAGACTGTCTTGGGTATGACCCTTACCACTAATCTACCTCCTTTGTCTGTTACAGATAGCCTTGGACAGTACAACGTCTTTGCTCTTGTACCAATGGAGTTTTTCCTGGTTTTTTTTTTTTTTTTTTTTTTTGGCACATAAACTACCACTTAATGTGATTGTTAAAAAAAAAATTTTGTTAAAAAACGTATCAGCCCAAGTGACCATGAATATTCAGGAAAAAGGCCTTGACTATGCCCCTTTAACAACAGATCAAGGAAATTGTTATAATCACAGATACTTTGGAATTGATACCATCACATGGACAACTCAAGAGGGCATCATTTACATTATTTTCACAGCAATATTCTTTGGCCCCAGCCTCAGAAAGGACTCATCTGACAGGCAAATGAATACCTCTTACCATTCATGATAGGAGATTGTGTGATATTTTGTTTTCTAAAAGTAGCAAGAATGGTCATTAAAAGCCTGATTTAAGAAGGAATGAATTCATTTATAGATGTAAAATAAAGACATAAAATACAGAGGAAACTTTGAAGTAAAAACTCCCAAGAACAGAACCGAACATATTAAGAGAAAAATGAATTTTAAGAAGTAAAAATGCAGAGCTGTTTTGTTCCTTGAGATGCCATCTCATTACAAACAAAGTAATCCAGAATGTACGTACCCCTCCTTTATGCTTTTCCTTCCTGTGGGAGCCCACTTAACATTTGTTAAAGAATCAGGGGTGAGCTTCACTTTCACACCTGCACAGCAACTTGTGTTACTGATGAACCCCAGGAGCAAAAAAGTCTCTCAGCAGGAAGAACAAGACGAGTCAGCAGTGACAATCAAAGAGCAAGAATGAAAGAACTATGCACCTGTGATTTATGACTCAGTGGCTTTTAGAGTAGATTGCTTTCTAAATGTTGTTTTGTTTTTGTGTTTTGGTGAATTGCTACTTTTTTTTAAATCTCCCCTGTAGTTTGAAGCATATTCATGGTATTTGTATTGACTTTTGGTCTGTGACTGCTTAGCTCAGAGAGTTAAAGCAAGGATAGAATCCTAATGGGACCAATTTAATTTGATCAGGCCTCTGCTAAATAGACTCTGTTAATTATACTACTTCCTTAGTTCTGGGTCTCTTAAACATTATTACGTGGTCAGGAATATGTCACATGAACCACAGAACATACATTAAAATAGCTCCTCTCTCTTTTTCTCTGTCTCTGTCTCTCTGCCTCTGTCTCTCTCTCCCTCCCTCTCTTTCAGAAACAAAATGGGTTTATGAAAGACATTACCTATAGCAGAAGCAATGCAGTGAATATTCCTAGCCCACTCTGATACTGAAAAAAGGCAGTAAGTGTCCAACAATAAGTGTATTGCAACTGCTTTTACTGTGTTCTCAACTATCTCGTGCTTCTTCTTTAAAGTCAAGTCACAGAAATAAAAGGTACAGCACAGGGAATATAGTCAATAGTACTGTAAAAGCGCTGTATGGTGACAGATGGTGGCTACACTTGTAATGAGCACAGCATAACATACAGAGATGTTGAATCACTATGTCCTACACCTGAAGCTAATGTAACATTGTATCTCAACTATACTCAAATGAAAAAATTAAAATTTAAAAAATTCAACATTGGCCTTGGCAACCACCAGAGAGCATGTTTTGATTTTATCCTCAGAGAGTTCAATCAGATCATAGAAAAAGAAACAAACAACAACAACTTGAAAACTTGAAACAAGATTACTGCGAAACTACACAGTGTAGACAAGTCATAAAAGTGGATTAGGACTCAAAATAACATCAAACTCCCAACTGTCAATACCTCACAATACAGCATGCCTTCTACATTCTGAGAGAAAGTTATTTTGAACTTTAAATTCTATATCCAGTTGAACAAATAATGAGGGAAAAGAAAGGCGTGAGTATACATGCAAATTCTTTTTTTTTTAAAGATTTTATTTATTTATTTGTCAGAGAGAGAGACAGAACACAAGCAGGGGGAGAGGCAGGCAGAGGGAGAAGCAGGCTCCCTGCTGAGCAAGGAGCCCGATGTGGGACTCCATCCCAGGACCCTGGGATCATGACCTGAGCCGAAGGCAGCCGCTTAACCAACTGAGCCACCCAGGCGTCCCTACATGCAAATTCTAAAAAAGAAAAAAATCTTCATGAAACTTTTCTTAGGAAAGTAAGGAGGTAGGATGTGGTCCTTTAAAATCAAGGAAATAAAGCAATAACAAAGAGCTTGCGCTATCTGCAAAACAGGAAAGTGGAGGTGGAAGCGTAGTGTGCATACTTCACGTGCCCACAGCTCTGCAGCTGGCCAAAATGGTGCTGGAGAACTCAAGCTCCATCACCAGACAGTAACCAAAACGGGATGATTAACTCTCGTGTATTTGCATTTGTGGACAATTGATTTTGACTCCTATCAAAAAGCTTGTGCGGGGCGCCTGGGTGGCTCAGTTGGTTAAGCGACTGCCTTCAGCTCAGGTCATGATCCTGGAGTCCCTGGATCGAGTCCCGCATCGGGCTCCCTGCTCGGCAGGGAGCCTGCTTCTCCCTCTGACCCTCCCCCCTCTCATGTGCTCTCTCTCTCTCATTCTCTCTGTCTCAAATAAATAAATAAAATCTTGAAAAAAAAAAAAAAAGCTTGTGCATGTAATAGTGATGAACATACAGGAATTTCATAAAGAGAATAAGTGGCAATTGTTAATTACACGTGAAAAAAATCTCAAGAAAAAAACCCATATATGTAGCTCGTAACTGACAACAGGGGATAATAGCTCACACCCACAGTAATATAAAAAGAATATTCATTTAACAAAACACATGAAACACATTCAAGGATGGAAGAAAGGTCATGTGTTTACATGGATGCAGTGTATATGTGTGCGTATTTTTTGGGTGAACTGAATTTGGATTCAAGGTGGACTTTGGGAGGAAATTGCTATTCTTCATCCTAAGCCTTCTTCTAAGACTTAACTTTACAATTTATACATGTTCTGCTTTGATTAAAACGTAAAGATATTGGACATTCCTTCAGAGGTTGTTGACTCACTCAGACTGTGGTCTTTTCCAGTTCAGGTTTTGAAAGAACTATATATATTGTCTCTCATGTTGCATAAATTTACCAAAGACACCTGAGAAAACTGGTATAAATAAGCAGAGACGAAAAAAAGAGGAAAGAGAATGCTGATTGCTACTTTGTCTTTATAATCAGCCTCTGTGCCATTCTAGCTGCATGCATGCTACAAATTGCTCATCAGGAATTCTGAAGTATGTGCAGCCCAATTGGATCTTTCTTTCATTCTTTCTTTCTTTTTTTTTAATTTTCTGTCTCTCCTCTCTCTTTCCCTCTCTCTCTTTTCTTTATCACTGCCCAGTGTTCTCCCATATCACAAATAATTTTTGGAAAACTCTTCATCTGTCCTCTTTTAAAAGTTCTAAGGCCGGGGCACCTGGGTGGCTCAGTCGTTAACCACCTGCCTTTGGCTCGGGTCTTGATCCCAGGGTCCTGGGATCGAGCCCCAGGTCGGGCTCCCTGCTCAGTGGGAAGCCTGCTTCTCCCTCTCCCACTCCCCCTGCTTGTGTTCCCTCTCTCGCTGTGTCTCTCTTTATCAAATAAATAAAATCCTTTTTAAAAAAAATTCTAAGGCCAGTTTTGCTGTACTAAGTAGCAATAACTTGTTTATTTTCTATATAATTTCTTTTTATTTTATTATATGTATGTTGGTTATTTTTAAAGACAATTTCCAAAAGCTTTGGCAGAATTTTTTGGCTTTGCATTTTCAACTGAATTTGCTTGTGTTTTATAGCATAGAGTTTTCTTCTTGAGACATAAATTATACTAGCAAAATTAGGATTACCCTTTTTTGAGGCTATTTCTGTCTTACAGTTGGGCCTTTCAAGTTGCATTTTTTTTTTTTCTCTGAGAGATGTTAATGTTAAAAGTGTGATAAGGGTTCTTTTTGGAAAATTAAAGAGACCCAGACACACCAATTTATGACTTAGCAATGGATTACTGTAGACTGATTTTAGAACTTCCTTTTAGGCTTGTAGCTTCAATGATTCACTAGCTTTCTAGTTGTTGAACATGTCACTATGGTAACAATTCATCTGATTTGTTAAGGAACTGTGTGACCCTCACTGTCATTAACTCAATTTGAGCTCACAGATTTGTGAGGATTCAATATATTAAGGAATTACTATCTGGTGCACAATCTATTGTGAGAAAATATGATGAACAGCCCTATTTTAAGTGAGATTGTATCAGACATGTTCAGCTTACTTAAAGGAATAAAACTGTCTATTGGCTCTAACATAGTCACTGTCTCTATGCAGATATATTCTGCTACTAATGAGGCCAATAGATAGATTAAAAAGAGTCACTCCTTGGAAACAGCTCCTGAGCAATATGTCCTGGTTACCACGTGATTTTGAAAGTAGAGTTATCTTTTGTTTACAGAGCCTTTCTCTTCAGCTGGAAATGATCTCTCCTTCTTTTATCCATCAAATTTTTAATGTATTTATTTAACACAAATTTATTTGGTGTGGAGATTACAAAGATGAATGAGACATGTCCTATTCTCAAAGTTTGTATAACTCATTAGAAAAGAGATATTTACTGGGACGCCTGGGTGGCTCAGTTGGTTAAGCGACTGCCTTCGGCTCAGGTCATGATCCTGGAGTCCCGGGATCGAGTCCCGCATCGGGCTCCCTGCTCGGCGGGGAGTCTGCTTCTCCCTCTGACCCTCCTCCCTCTCATTCTCTCTGTCTCAAATAAATAAATAAAATCTTAAAAAAAAAAAAAAAAGAAAAGAGATATTTACTGTAAAGGATTGGAACAGTTTTTTGTAAGTGTGGTTGTTTTAATTAATTAACGTGTGATATGGCTTGAAGGAGAAAAGTACTAAGATTTTTTTCATCATAGATGATGTAGTGTGCTCCAGATGGACAGAATAGCATCCACAAAGCCCAAGCGAACACGTTTCTTAAGTGGAAAGTAAGTAATTTGTATCTCTGTATATTGAGTAAAGAGGCTGGGGACAGTGTTGTATGCCATATCAAAAAAATGTCCTATAATAAATTCTAGGACATCTGAAAATGTAGACAAAACAAGATGGAGATCTATTAAAGGTTTCAAATAGGTGAGTAATGTGAATAGAATTTCAGTCAGACAGCTGGGGAGAGTGACTCCAAGCCTGGCAGCAGGGGAGTAAGTTGAGAAACTAAGTAAATCACACAAGAGAAAATGTAGACCAGACCTAGGATAGCAGAAATCCGGTAAGCAGTTATGTTGAGACAGTTAATGCAAGAAGACTTACTGACCTGGGATGTAGGTGTATATTTATATGTGTTTGTGTGTTTGTGTGGAGGTGTATGGGGAGAGGGGATAAAATGGTGAAGTAAAATGTCATTCGTAATTACTACAAATTGTACATTATTGTACGTATCTCCATCTTTTCTTCTCAAATAAGTAGCAAATTCCTTCAAGTTGGTGATTCTCACACATTTTTAAAAGTTCTGGTAAACTATATATAACAAAAACGTGTTTAACTATTTTTAAGTGCATTTCCAAAGCTTTTTTTCATCCCAAACAAAAACTCTATAATAATCATTAAGGAGTAACTCCTTGTTGACCCCCTCCGTCCAGCCTCTGATAACTTTCTAATCTACTTTATGTCTCAATTTGCCTATTGAAGATATTTCCTATAGAATCATATAATACAATTTGTTTTGCCTGTCTTATTTCACATAGCATAAAGTTTTCAAGGTTCATTGATGCCCTAATGTGTATCAGAACTTCATTCCCTTTAAAAATAGCTGAATAATATTCCATCATATGTATCACTTTTTATTTATCCATTTATCTGCTGATGGACATTTCTGTTTCCACCTTTTGACTGTTGTGAACAAAGCTGCAATGCACATTGGTCTACAAACATTGGTCTGAGTCCATTTTTCATTCTTTTGGGTATACATCTAGGAATAGAATTGCTGGGGATAATTCTGTGTTTCTCTTTTTAAGAAACCACTAAACTTTCTTTTTTCCATAGAGCCTGCATCTTTTTACATTCCCATCAGCAGGGTACAAGGGCTCCAATTTGTCCATATTCTCATCACCACTTGTTATTTTCCTTTTTTTTAAGAGAAATTCTAGCCATCTTAAAATTGACAAGTCAGGAAACGACAGATGTTGGTGGGGATGTGGAGAAAGGGGAACCTCCTACACTGTTGGTGGGAATGCAAGCTGGTGCAGCCACTCTGGAAAACAGTATGGAGGTTCCTCAAAAGGTTGAAAATAGAACTACTGTATGACCCAGCAATTGCACTACTGGGTATTTACCCCAAAGATACAAATGTAGGGATCCAAAGGGGTACGTGCACCCTGATGTTTATAGCAGCAATGTCCACAATAGCCAAACTATGGAAAGAGCCAAGATGTCCATCAATAGATGAATGGATAAAGAAGAAGTGGTATATATATACAATGGAATATTATGCAGCCATCAAAAGGAATGAAATCTTGCCATTTGCAATGACGTGGATGGAACTGGAGGGTACTATGCTGAGCGAAGTAAGTCACTCAGAGAAAGACATGTATCATATGACCTCACTGATATGAGGAATTCTTAATCTCAGGAAACAAACTGAGGGTTGCTGGAGTGGGGGGTGGGTGGGAGGCATGGGGTGACTGGGTGATAGACATTGGGGAGGGTATGTGCTATGGTGAGCGCTGTGAATTGTGTAAGACTGATGAATCACAGACCTGTACCTCTGAAACAAATAATACATTATATGTTAAAAAAAAAAAAAAAAGAAGAAGAAGAAGATAGCAGGAAGGGAAGAATGAAGGGAGAGAAATCGGAGGGAGAGACGAACCCTGAGAGACTATGGACTCTGAGAAACAAATTGAGGGTTCTAGAGGGGAGGGGGGTAGGAGGATGGGTTAGCCTGGTGATGGGTATTAAAGAAGCCACGTACTGCATGGAGCACTGGGTGTTATACACAAACAATGAATCATGGAACACTACATCAAAAACTAATGATGTAATACATGGTGATTAACGTAACATAATAAAAAAATGTAAAAAAAAGAAAAGAAAAGATAAAAGAAATTTTAGCCATCTTAGTTAAGTGTGAAATGTTATTTCATATATTTTTATGCTCAAGGTGTCTACTTACATTCAGCATATTGAGTATATATGTATATAACATATACACATGCATATTTATAAGACTATATATGCATAATTATATGTACATGTATATGATTTTTTTAAAGATTTTATTTATTTATTTAGACAGAGAGAGACAGCAAGAGAGGGAACACAAGCAGGGGGCGTGGGAGAGGGAGAAGCAGGCTTCCCAGTGAGCAGAGAGCCTGACTTGGGGCTCAATCCCAGGACCCCAGGATCATGACGTGAGCCAAAGGCAGATGCTTAATGACTGAGCCACCCAGGTGCCCCTAAAAGATGATTTTTAAATCAGAGCTAATTCTTATAGCCCAGAAATTCTTCCCCTAGGTGTATATTCAGAACAAATTTGTAGTATTTTTAATACCAACAAAAACTTTGTGCCTGTTGAATGATAACTAAATTGTGGGTATTCATGGAAGGAAATACTACATAACAATAAGACTGAACTAGCTGCTAGTACTTCAGAACAACGTGTGGAACTCACAATATGCTGAAAGAAAGAAGCTACATGTAAAATACTGCCTAAAATGTATTACTATTTGCATTTCAAACACAGGCAAAAATATATCATGTTAGAAGTGTTGCAGGTTTGCAGGGTTCTTGTCTCACTGAGTTGAAGAATGAATCTCTTGGACACAAAAGGATGAAGTGAAAGTTTATTAAGTGAAGATGAGAACAGAACGGAAAGAAAAGAGCTCTTTAGAATGAGAGGGGTCCTGAATGGGTTGCCACTGAGGACTTTTATGGTGGATCTTATATAGAAGAAAAACCAGGGAACTTGGTAAATTTCATGCCCATAACATGGTGGATTTGCAAATATCATATATATATTTGCATATTATATATCATAAATATATATCCTATCTATATTTAGAGCCAACATGCTGGAGTTCCCTTCTTCTTTGTAAATATCACGAGAATATTCTGTCTATATTTAGAACGAGTAAGATGTTCTTGTAAATATTATGAGACCAAACAAGGTGTTCCCTTCTTTCTGGTTAATATCTCCTCTATTTCTCCACCTCTGGGATTTCTGTGAGCCTGGAGCCCCCAGCGTGAGCCTAGTCAGGTCGCCCCCTACATGTCGCCCCCTACCTAGCCTCTCCTGTCGCTTATTCAGAAGTAGGGACAGATATAGAAATATATATTTTAGCTTTAGGTGGCTAGTGCATGGAAGATGCTAAAAGGAGTGTTTTTGGAATGGTAGTCATGTTCTGTCTCTTGATCTAGGTGCTGGTTACTTGGGTATGTTCACTTTATCAATATTCATGAAGCTGTACAATTAATAATGTTCGCATTCTTCTTTATAGAGTCGTTGTAATTAGTAAAAGAAATAAAGAGACAAAGAAGGGGCAATAGTTTTCTATTTGATAAAAGAAAAATTTTCATGGGCTTTTTAGGAAATTGAACTGTATGAGTTCAAATCTTGGCCCAGTCCAACACTAGGCATGGGCATGGAATATTATATGTCAAATATCAGTGCCTCATTTACTGTAACTGTAAGATTGAGGAATATATATTTCCATGAAGTATGTTTTAATGATCAGTACATCACATAATAAATGCTGCTTCCATTTCTCTCCATCTACCATATTTGTGATACTGCAAAGCTGAGGTTATTGTGTTCAGCAGTTAAAGATGTTGAAATTATAATATCATCTTGCAATCATATAGAACATTTATAATTTATTTGTTTAATAGTAAATCAGATAGTCTTTTCATTTTCTCTTTTCAGAACAGCTAAAATATGTACTTATGATTTTTTGTGATTCCATGAATTATCATTAATTATAACTTATGGAAAGAAAAGAAATATACTGGGGCGCCTGGGTGGCTCAGTCGTTAAGCGCCTGCCTTCGGCTCAGGTCAT
The DNA here is from genome assembly GCF_029215605.1 of Mirounga angustirostris. Lineage (NCBI taxonomy): Eukaryota > Metazoa > Chordata > Mammalia > Carnivora > Phocidae > Mirounga > Mirounga angustirostris. The sequence continues at coordinate 40,977,364 of NW_026991718.1, read as the reverse complement.
GATCCCAGCGTTCTGGGATAGAGCCCCGCATCGGGCTCCCCGCTCGGCGGGAAGCCTGCCTCTCCCCCCTCCACTCCCCCTGCCTGTGCTCCTCTCTCACTGTGTCTCTCTCTGTCAAATAAATAAATAAAATCTTTAAAAAAAAAAAAGATTTAAAAAAAAGAGAAAAGAAATATACTGTGAATTTGACAGCATAGTGCATATATTGATAATAGGTGTTAAAAATACATCAAAGAGAAATTATAAATTGAGTTGCAACTGAAAAGTACTAATACAATATTACTTTCTACTTTCTATGAGCACAATGAGGCCCAAAGTCACTCACTGAGTTGGTAGCAAATGTCTATCACCCAGCCACTCCATCCCTCCCACCACTCCCCCACTCCAGCAAACCCTCAGTTTATATGCTGAGATTATGAATTCATATCAGTGAGGTCATATGATACACGTCTTTCTCTGATTAACTTATTTCGCTCAGCATAATACCCTCCAGTTCCATCCACTTTGTTGCAAATGGCAAGATTTTGTGTTTTTTGATGGCTGCGTAATATTCCATTGTATATATATACCAAATCTTCTTTATCCATTCATCTGTTGATGGACATCTTGGCTCTTTCCATAGTTTGGCTATTGTGGACATTGCTGCTATAAACATTAGGGTGCATGTACCCCTTTGGATCCCTACATTTGTATCTTTGGGGTAAATACCCAGTAGTGCAATTGCTGGGTTGTACGGTAGCTCTGTTTTCAACTTTTTGAGGAACCTCCATACTGTTTTCCAGAGTGGCTGCACCAGCTTGCATTCCCACCAATAGTGTAGGAGGGTTCCCCTTTCTCTTTCTGTTCTGTGGAGACACTTTAATGAACTAACTAGAAAAGACCTGCTGTAGACCTTTGGGAAAAACCTCTTCTTCTCCTTCATTTTGCCTGGTTTGCTTTTATTTTTTTGTATTCCCCTTTCCTCATCATTGGATTAATAAAATCTGTAGAGTCTAATTTAAGGTAAAGAGGCCTAAGCAACCATACTGAGAAGGAGATGTGACCTGATTTTAAAGTTCTAAGACCTATGTTTACCTGGAGAAAAGACAGAAGTAATTCTTATAACTCCACATGATACAGCATTATTACCTGAAGACTAGATTATGGCCTAGGAACAATGTTTTATGGCAAAAAATTTTAAGTAATTTTGTTGTACCATCCTTTCAGCATATCTCTCCTGTAAATCTACCACATGGATAAGCACATAGGCATTCACTTTCCCAGTGTTAAGAGTTCTACTATCAGCCAAACATATTTTGACTCACCTCTTTTTTTATTCAGTGTATTCATTTTTTCTTGGTGTTTTCTCCCGTTTAATCCTTAAGAGTAATATCATTTTCAAAATTCTAAACTTAATTTTTTTTTGCTCTTTGTTCCATACTCACCAAGTGACTTTATTTCTTTCTAGTTCTTCAGTTACTATCTCTAGGTCATTAAGTTCAAAATCTGATAACCTGCCCAAGAGATATCACTCATTTCGTAGTGCCTACTGGACATTTCCATCTGCAGATCCAGTGACACTTAATATTTCTGCAAGAGAGTTTAGTCTTTTACAAGTCACATACCATTTTTCACCCAATTCTTGTATTTCTCTATATCTCTTAATGATATGACAGTCCAATAAGTACCTTAGAGTTACAAACAACAAAAAATAACAAAAAACTTGATGTACAATATGTCTCTTGACCCTATGGTCAATTGTAATTTAGATATATCTCTAAATCTGACTTTTTTTCTTTCTATGCATGTAACCACTCATTCACCAGGGGTCCTCATTATCTTGTGCTTGAAACTCTTAACTGCTCTCCATATAAATGGATTTATACCCATTCCAATCCATCTGATCACATTGCTGCCATTTTTTTCTAGATCAAAAGTATATCACATCACTCTTCTACTTAAAAAGGAAATAAAGAAATAAATGAATACTTATTTTTGGCTTTCCGCTTTCCATACCCATGGGGTAAAACCTTTATTCCTATTCCTGTCTACATATGCATTCGCATTTCTTTTTTTTTTTTTTTAAAGATTTTATTTATTTATTTGACAGAGAAAGACACAGCAAGAGAGGGAACACAAACAGGGAGTGGGAGAGGGAGAAGCAGACTCCCTGCCGAGCAGGGAGCCCAATGCGGGACTCGATCCAGGGACTCCAGGATCATGACCTGAGCCGAAGGCAGTCGCTTAACCAACTGAGCCACCCAGGCGCCCTGCATTCTCATTTCTCACTATCAGTATAACAGTGAATTTCTCTTCATCACAATGGATAAGTCAGACCAACTTTCAGGTCAATAACTTTGCATTTGCAATGACATTTGCCCTAAATGTCATTCCTGTCTTATGTTTATAGCATACTCATAGTCATTTTCCAGGATTTAGAAAAAAAGTGGATCTTCAAAGAATAGCAATTAGAGAATAAATTAGTAGCTCACATATCGCATTCAACTGATTTCATGCTAATGACACATCATATTTATTTAAATATATTTGGAAATTCAGATGTACAGACACCATATCTTCCTCAACCCATTTATCCATCCTAATTTTATCTAATTATATCAAAACTCTATTACATAGCCTGTACTAGATAGAAAACACACACACACACACACACACACACACACTCTGAGGTAGACAAAAACCTATCCTATCACCAAAAGGAATTCTCTTCAATCATGGAAGAGAAGACATATAGACACATTTAAACAAACTTTACAAGAATATATATACACAACATAAAATCATACAGATGTTATTGAGATAGCTCAGAGAAGAGAGTAATTATCTCTGTTTGGGGTATGACCAGGGAAGGATACTTGTCAGAGATGATATCTGATGATAAATTTAAAAGATGAATGGGCATGGACCAGGTGTAGGGGACAGCAGATAGGGAGGATATCCCAGGGTTAGAGGATGACATGTACAAAAGCAATATCTGCCTGTTGAGTTGTCATTTTCTATTCAGTCATTCAACCAACATTTTTGATAACTGTTAGGTGTAAAGAACATGTAATATTAAGGATTTAGACATGCTCCTGAATTCAGAGTTCACTGTCTAATGTTGTTACTTGGTACCTAAAAGATGTGTGTATATATGTGTGTGTGTGTATATACGTGTGTGTGTATATATATATATACACACACACACACAATTATATATATATATATATATATATATATATACACACAGTTATATATATATATATATAAATCAGTAATGCCCAAATGGTAGGGAACAGATTTCTTCCCTCCTCATGCTTGGCATGATTTAACAATGAGGCATCAAACACACTGAAAGCAATTCATTATATGACTGTGTCCCACATTGGCTAACCTAAAATCATCAGAGAAAGCTCTGAAACATCCCAAAATATGTTAAACTACTAAACAAGGAAGTGATGTCCTACTGGTTGAAGTCCCCAAAAGGTTTAGTTTCCCTTGGAAGCATGAAGATGAATGGGCTTTCAGATTTTTATCTAGCACCTGTTCATTCCATTCACCAAGCTGCTTAATCTTGTGCTTCTGCCAAAAGAATGACAGGCCATATTTCCTAATACGTTTTAATAGTTAAAATTACAAAATAGTAGATGTGATTTATTTGACATAGCAACTATAATTTGGGACATTCCCAAATGTTCCTCTGGGTTATTTTAGGCAAAATTTGTCTTTTGAAAAGTGGAAGTGTTTTGTGTGAATCCAGTCAAATCTTGATTGGATTGCACTAAAATCTAGGAAAGAGAAACAGTTGATAATAAAAGAATAGTTTTTCTTTTTTATCATATGCATGCATTTGCTGTGTTTAACAGTGCCTTTCTTCTTATATTTTTTCATTGGATATTTAAGCTGGTTTACATTCTCTAGACAAGTACTTAATGCCTTGAAATTACCTTTTTAAATGTTTGAGGCAGTCAGTTTGGCCTGGTAGGAATTAGAGCCCATGTTCAGTTTTATACATTTCACTGTCTGATCAAGCTCCTATTGTATGTGGAGTTTCTCTTGAAGTACATGAGAATGTCTCTAAAAGAACTGATATGGGTTAACAGAGAGAATACCGGAGGTCGCAGGCAAGATTCTGCTTCTAGCCAGCAAGTACTTTCTCTCTCTGAGAATAGCGTGCCAGTTGTATTTAAAGAGTGAGAAGCAGACACACCAATAAACACAAAGATGTTCAGTCAGTCTGATGGGCTCCGATGATTTATCCCCACTCTAACTGTCCCAACATAGTTGAGCCAAACTTTTATCAAAACGTCTAAGCACAGTGAATAAAATATCCCTCTGTCTTGTCAGATGAGTTATAATTCAGTAGTAAACCTACTGTCCTGAGCATGTAAGAAAATGCTTTTTTCTAAACTCCCATTCTTTTGCATCATCTTCCTTGCTGTATTACAACACTGTGTTTTCTGTACTTTCCAGGTAACCTTCCTGTAAATTAATCATTGTTTGCCTAACTTTTCGACCTCATTAAAATCTCGAAAGCTGTGGTCTAACCAAATTTTGATAATGCCACACAGATGGAGGTAGGAGTTAGAGGCAGTTTTGAGTATTCTTTTATGAGGAGCAGTTAAGAATAAATGTCATAGACTGAACCAAATCGTTACAAGTTGCAAGTATACTTAGCAACTACAAATCACTTACAAACACACACACACACACACACACACACACACACTGGAGTGACTATTGCTATGTTTTAGTTACTTTGTTTTGTCAGATGAGAAAATGCCAACAAATTAGAATATAACCTACAACTGTGCATTATAAGCGTCCCAAACTTAACAGTAATATTCAACTGATAAATAACACATCAGCTTTGATTATCTTATAAAGGGTAGTGATTCCTAGGAGGCTAATCTGAAAGCTGTCTTCTCATTATTCTGAAAGATAAAGGCAATACACAGTGCTGTGTTTTGTCCTCTCAGGTGATGGAGGGAAAACTGCCACTGCAGTTCCTCCTCCCCCAGGACTGTGATTTGGTCTGTTATTTCAAACAGGGCAATCAATTAACTCTCAGGGGTTTCACAGCATGAATGAAGGATTTTCCTCCTTCCCCAGGACTGTGATTTGGTCTGTTATTTCAAACAGGGCAATCAATTAACTCTCAGGGGTTTCACAGCATGAATGAAGGATTTCTGGTCAACCTTTGCAACAAAGAGGTTTTGATTACTTCCCTACCTAAATAGATTAAGTTATTTGTAACTTCTTTATAATTCCCCATTAAAAAAATCTTGCCCAGAAATTAGTGGCTTATCCATAGTTAATCTAGGAAATTTTATGGAAAAAACAACATGTGATTTTTAAATCTGAGGCTGGTTCCTGCCTGTATTCTTTATCCCCACAAAACTTCAGGTGACCTTTCTATTATTCATTCTCTCATATATAGAAGTAGGTATGGAAGAGAGATTTGAGGAAGGAAGAATTGATAGTGATATCTCTCCAGGTCCTTACAAATGCATTATATCTCATACCTAAAAATGAGATTGGCACTGACCTTCAACAAGTAATGTTGAGTTCACCAAAAAAAAAAAAAAAAAAAAAAAGAGCTCCTTCCTCTTTAACAAAACCTGTTCATGAAGAACAGACCAGTGCTGGAAAGAGGCTTGAGTGCAGAATTGGATATTCTCAATCTGATCCAATTTGTTTAAGGTTATGAGCTCAGACACCTCATTACATCGTTCTGAGACTCATTTTCTACATTAGTAAAATCCGACTGTAGCTCTGGCCCCCTTCTATCTTCAACTCACTGTGGATATGTAATTATATGGACAAGTTTTTAGATGGGCTTTCAATTGATAAATTATGCTTTCATTATCACACAATAACTCATAAATAAAGGAATGTGATAAATTATATTATCTGTTAACAAAAAGTTAAAACAAACTTTTAAAGATCTTCCCCACCCTCCCCTCCAAGAGTGCTTAAATCCACCTACCAGTCGTGACATTGGGCTTGGTCACATGACTTTCTTTAGCCCCTGAAATGTTAGTAAGGATAACATTATGCTTGTAAGCTTTAGAAGCCAGCATTTAGTTTGCCATGTCCCTTTTTTCTCTGCCAAGAGACCAGTCATATCCCATGTTCCATGTTCCAGATGGAGTATGTTCTGTCAGCCTGGGACTGGAGTGAAGGCGGCTTGCAGCAAAGCTGCCTCTGACAGGCAGTGGGCCCATGATTAAAGCAGGAAAATGAGCCTTTGTCATTGTAAACCACTGGGATTTTGGTGTTAATTGTTTCCATTGCATAATGTAACATAAGGTAACTAATCTACAGGGGTATATTTGTAAGTACTGTTCTACTGCATTTTCTATTTGTCTCAATTTACATAGACATATCACTATTTCAATAAATTTATTACTCATATGTCAGAGTTAATCATTATTTTTTATTATATTTAGAAATACCTGTGGTTTCTGTTTAAGATATTTTTTTTTTTTAATTTTTCCCCCTCTCACGTCCATGCTTTTTGACCTGCCCCACTCACTCCTGCCCCATGACTATTTGCTGGGTTTGGGGACGCTGCATTCCATAGGACAAATCCTGTCAGATAGTCATCCCTATTCCAAGTCAATGAGCTCTCCCTAGGCTCCAGTGACCCAGTTCCTTCTCCTCTCCTTTCAGGCTTAGGGTGGTAAATGGCTTACATTGTTGCCAGTCTCTGGGGGCTTCAATACCCCATCTCTATGCCCTTAACCCTGCTCATACCTCTTGAATAGCTTCTTAATTAATTCTATTGAGCTTGATCTTCAAGGCTGGAATCTGTTTCCTGTGGGATACTCAGTACTACGGTGTCCTATGTATACTCTCTATATAGTTCTTCTTAATGTATGTAGATGAATCACATTATTTTTTCCTATTTAAAAATGAAATTCGTTTTAACTATCATATTTTATTAATCACAAATCTTCAAATGGATACATTTGAATAAGATCCATATTTAAAAAAAAATTTTAGAGTAGGGGGAGGGGCAGAAGGAGCGGGGGAGGGAATCCCACTCCATAGTCTCCACACCCAGTGCCAGACTCAATCTCACGACCCTGAGATCATGACCCCAGTCGAAATCAAGAGTCTGACACCTAACTGACTGAGCCACCCAGGTGGCCCCATATTTAAATTTTTTAATCAACCCTTTCAAATATATAGCACCATTATGTTTCTCCTTTAGTCAGATATATATATTATCTCAAAAGTTTCTGCCTACTTTTTGCTGGGATTATGTTTTAAATATTTTATATATCTTTATAAGTTCTATTGTAGTGGGAATAGGATTTCATTAAAATTTATTTTCTAACTTGTGATTTCTGGCATGAAGACACACTACTTTATGTAACTCTCCTGTATCCAGTCACTTCTAAACACTTTACTAAATCATTGTATGTAAAATAATTATGACTTTATTTCTATTCTTGTTTCCATGTCATTTTTACATGGGCTGGAATTTTCCCAACAATGGTATTTAATGTCAGTGCTTCATAGTGACTAAAGAAAAACCCTAATCTTGCCATATTCATGCTTTCCTAGAAGTAGGAACTTCTGTTTTCCTACAAAATCAAGGTCCCTATATACTCTCTCATTGCTTTCCTTGAGAGGAATAACGTGCCAATTATGTAAAAATGGTAAGACCTTCATATTCACTGGGCTGTTTCCCAGCGTCAGAGTCACTGCGTTGAGAAGTCCCTGTGGGGCCTGTCCTGTTAGAGCAGGAGTCTGTAAGCAGACAGTCACCTCTGGGCAGCTGACTGGCAAATATACTAACAGCAGTATGACGTGGATTTCGCTGTACGTAGCTGCTAACATATTATTTCAAGATGAGATAATAAGATGTCCTTACTTTGGCATTGGGCCCAAGTATATTCTCCAATCCAGTTTAAATTTGGTAACCTATTCTTTGAGGGTCTTCATTCAGAAAGCTGATACCCAATCCACATTTTATTCATTGTATCCATTTTCTTTATAAACACCAATCCCACCAGAGAGAAGTAGTAACTAATTTGTTCCAACACACAGCTGCGTTGTTACGTGTCTGATTTTAATAGAAAGGTCTTTAACATTTGACTGTTTGGCACAAAATGACTGTACTGTAGCCTGGATTCAAAGCCCTTTGCAGAGTGTTTGAATTTCCTGTGGCCAACATCTCATACTCATACTACTCTGCCTCCCCAAATGATCTCTTCAAATCAGAAGCCTCGTCATTTTGTACATCTACATTTATTTTTCCTCACATTTTATGCCATCTGCCTGGCATGCCATCCCTGATATTTCCAGACTTTTTCTTTTTTTCAAAGTTCTGTCTTAAAACGTTCTGTTATTATTCTTGTAAGGTAATATCCTGGGTCATGTTAAAATTCCAGTGAAACCTGAATACCACAGGTACACAGTAATTATAAGAAAAAACAATTACTATATCTAAAATATATGAAATGCTTAGTATGATACAAATGCTGGGCTATGGAATATGTATGGGTATTTATGAACACGATGGCATACACACATATATGTACATATATGTATTCATATGCAAATATACACACAAACCCATATATATAATCACATTTGATATTCACAACACACCTGCAAGGTAGATAATTTTTTATTTCTCTTTTGAAAAATATAAACTTAGATTAAAATATTAAAATTAATCACTATATGTGATTTAATTTTATCTGTTGACCAAAACAAGTGAAGTGTTAAGAGGTATTTCATTTTTTTATTCTAGAAAAGTAGGTTTTACATTATATGCAAATGGAACATTTGAATGCATTTTTACTGCACCCCACTCAACCTGGTAAATATTCGTCATAAAGACGTGCAAAGCCCTATTTGGGGAATTTTAAATGGCTGGTGATATGTATTGGGCTGGAGAGATATTAATAAAGTTGAGAATCTCTCTGGGAATAGAAGGGACAGATGCAACAAAATGTAACCTGTGTGTTGATATCAAATGCATAATGATTTTATTCTCCTACTTTGTGAAAGGTATTAAGGAAGCAGACAGTGAAACTTGTTGACTGCTGTGAAGGGAGAAGTAGACAGAGGGTCCATTTACCACCATCACCAAGGACTAAATGAGCGAATATGCCCAGGCATATCCATTTGAAGAAAGTGCTCCAAGGGAAGACAGGCAGTTACCTAAAAGTTATCAAAGACAAAGTCCTCACTGATGGTGGCATTTTCTCCTCTGGAATTCTGTGTTCTGGAGTTATTATTCTGAACGAGAGGACTGTGTCCCTGGAATCATTCAGAGTGATTTTCATAGGAGTGTATGTAAATGCAGTTAGGAAGGGATTAATCAGCCATGTGCGCCGAGAATTTTAGGGCAATCCTGGCTGGAGGGTCTCTGTGCAGATGCCTGGGCAGATTCCCAGGTTGCCTGTGTATGAAGCAGTTTTTATTATTTAGCAGTGCATATCTTTGCTGTTCCTAAATTTCCAAAGGTTCTGGACCAAAGAGGGATGGTTTGTTGAGATGATTTTTTGAATTCCAACTTTTCCATGGATACTAAATTCAAATATTCTCCCAAATCTGTCATCGTAGCAATTTTAAACAATTTTCTTGGATAGTGCAAAATAGACAAACATGAAATAGTTTACCACCTTAAACTCTTAAGAGAAATTCAAAAGTATTTTTTATGAAAGACAGAAATGCTTCCCTCCTGATACAGCATTAATAATCATAATAAAAAATATTCCAATTTGGCATGCTGATATGTTTGAGGTGAGGAATCAAATTATGTGTTTCTGTACTGATGAAGTGAAGGGATATATTGGGCCCTAACAGTTTGGTTGGATAGGCATTATCATATGTTGAAGTAATTTGACATGATGATAATGATCATGGCTGCATGACCTTCACCAGTAGGGTGGGGACTAAGGTCACCTTAAGGTCCCCATCAGCTTGACTAAATTTTAGACAGGTTTCTTCCTAACTATAGCTCCCTTGTAATGTAAATTTGGTTCTCTGCCACAGAGAGGTGTAAATTTTCAACACCACTTCCCAGTTTTAAGACCCAGGAATATCTTTGTCAAAGACGTGAGAGCTCTTTAAACCATAGTCAAGGAAGATACCTCCCAAACCTCTGTGAGTGGGTAGGAACCTAACTTAGATAAGCAACAATTAACAACTACAGATGGCCTAATCATGCTGACCAGCCTCCCAGCTAAAACCCTCAAGTACTTCTCCGCTAGCTCACCCCAGCATTTGAACATGCTCCTACCTTTTGTTTCAGTGAAATTGAGTTTAGTCTCTCTCCCCTATTGCAACAATCTTAAAGTTTCCTTGTCTGTTTAACTAACTGTTGATAATTGCAAATCAAATTTTATAGTTAACTTGGTTCTCATGACCAGGAATAATCTTAGTGATCTAGTCAAGCATAAGATAGCGCTGATATTTGTAGAAGTGAATTCAATTCATGCATACATCCTTTCTTCCAAAATTGATAAAAAAAAAAAAATCATAACTGAACTACTATTCTAATTCACATAGTGACTATTCTCCTAATTTTGACATTTTAAAAATTCAGGATGTATATATCAATTTGTGTTTCAAATAAGATTTCCTTGTCCCTATAGGCTCAATGAAATAAGGGTGGACTAGGTGGTAGAAAGGAAGAAAAACATTGTGTAAGGGATATTCTGGGCCCAGCATATACATATAAACAATTTCTTATCCAGCATGTTTGCCAAGAATTCTTAAGGACCACAAAGGCAATATATACCCAGGCCTGACTTGTTTACTGCCAGGTTTATTAGCAGAAATGACAACAAAACCTGTGAATTCAGAAAACCATAGTTAAAATCACAGCTGGTGGCTAAGGAATGTTTTCCTGGATTCTTTCCACCAGCATGAGACTGTGGAAGAGAGATCTGAGTGGCAGATTGGGAAGTGAAAAGAATAGGACTCTAATGTAGGGAGAAGGGTAAATTAGCTGACCCTGAGCAGCAGAGTTTTAAAGGATGTCTATTATTGTCTTTTTATAAACTACTAAATTTGAAATACAGCAAATGAAAATCGTAAATAGAGAGGTTGATAAATTGTTGGAATAATCGTCCTGAATTTTAAAATTTCTGTCCTAGTTCACTAACAAGGGAGTTTATATGTTTCTATTTTGAAAGCTAGAAGATAGACTCATTCACCCTAAGAACAGCTATTACTTGCGTTTATCAAGTTAATGAATAGATTCTTCACTTTAAAAAGAAAATAAAGAATAGCCTCTGTCCTCTGACCTAGAAGGGCCTTACACATAGAATATGGATTCACCAAATATGAGCAAATCCTCCGTATCCAAAAGGGGAGAGTAGAAGGGTCTCTACTCAAAAAAAGAGTTGCAACTTCACCCCCCCATGTAGAAGGGCAAGTCCATATCAAGGAAGAAAGGAAGCATTCTTCCAGAGGTTTGTCAGACACTGAGGAGTGCTGGGTAATCTGAGACTAGTTAGGGGAAGGTAGAAACCCCACAGGTGGGTTCCAGCAACTGCATGAAAACAGAAATGGACATGTTGCCTATTACTTCGGATTGCATTAGGAGGAGGACCAGAGAACTTGATTTATATGGTATTGATTGAGTGTTATTTTAACGTTTGTCTACAGCAGCCAGTTCACAGTGCTGGCTGTTCAAGCACAGATAACCTTCCAAATCCCTCAAATGAAGTCACCTAAGAACCAATATACTTCTAGTTTAACGTTCTATTTGCATCTAAATTCAAAAATAAAAACATCATTGTGGCATCCTGTATGTATTTCAGGACCAACAGGCTTCATCCAATTTAGGAGAAAGGAGGGCAACCAAAGAGAGAAACACATCATTATCAGCCTTTGCTTGGAGAGCCCTGGAACCAGGTGCATCTCTCTCAGGGTGGACTAGGGATGTAGAGCTTGATGGCGGTGATTGTCAGTGATCAAGTCTAGACTCCTAATACTTCCTAGGAATTGTTGCAGATGAAGTCTATGCCTCAGTTTTTTTGTCCTAATGTATGACTTCCTAGCCACCAAATGCCTTTTTTTTTTTTAATCACTCCTAATACTTCAAACCTTTAAACTGAAAGAGTTAGGGGCATCTGGGTGGCTCAGTCAGTTAAGCGTCTGCCTTCAACTCAGGTCATGATCTCAGGGTCCTGGGATTGAGCCCTGCATCGGGCTCCCTGCTGAGCAGGAAGCCTGCTTCTCCCTCTCCTCCCTATTCATGCTCGCTCTTCTCACTCGTGCTCTCTGTCGCTATCTTTGTCTCTCTCAAATAAATAAAATCTTTAAAAAGAAATAAACTGAAAGAGTAACACTGGTTTTCTGATTTTTTTTTTATAGGAGTTAGCTTCAGAAGTCAATATGATTTAATATACTGCCTACGATTGTTAGCCAAGAATGGTCAGCTTGCAGCCAAACCTAGACATGCATAGCTGGTGCTGATTGGAGTATAGAACTTTTGTCTGAAGTCATGCTGAGGGCAACAGCATTTCCAACCTCGTTTCCAAACCTGAGGCCAGGTGGCCAGAGCAGACCCTGCCAACTCTAATCTCACTGTTTCAAAATGAAACTTTGGCCTAATAAGTAGCACCAGATCTAGCTATGCCTCAAAATAGGATTCTATTTTCCTGTTGTATGGTTGGCAAACAGCTGTTAGACAGAATTGTTTCAGGCAATGACAATAAATCATTTTTCTCTGTTTAAAAACAATTTAAGTTCTTAAATCCTTTGTTTAGGAAGAGAGGCTGAATGTTTAGGAAAACCTTCTGGCTTAAGCTAATATGTTTATGAGTCAAAGATCCATGAAAATAACACATGTTGAGGCTTCTTTTATTTATGTTGCATTTACTTTTTGATTCTTTTAAAATGTAAATGAATGAAAAGATACACCGATATCTTAGTTGAAATTCTGAAATTTGATTTTGGAACTTCCAATTAAATCAGGGGTTCTGTGGGAGTGACCAATACCTTCTTTCTATAGCTTCCATGGTTTAATGTGGAATAAAGTTTCCTTTAGATAAAAACATATAGATAATAATTTCTGTTATTGCTACTCTGAAGCAATAGACCAGGTACTTTAGTTTAATTTTCAGGCAAAATTATCATAGTAAAATTCTGGACAGTAAGTTGAAGTATGTGAAATTGTCCTATTTGAATATTTAGACTTTCAAAAAGAGCAATTTCACATTCTTCAACCTAATCACCATCCCTGACTCCATTGTCCTGAAGGAAAAATTAAGGAATAGAGTTTGCTCCAAAATTACAAAACCTGCAATTAACATTAAGTAGTGTTCAGCACAGTCTCTTTTGAGTTCAAACTCCACTAACTTGAGTATCTACTGAGGTTCACCTGAGTGTCTATTTATTTCAGGACCTTCAAGCTGTCATGGTTTCTCCAGTCAATTCAGTTTGGTAATAAATTCAGCCTGGCCTGAGTCAGAATCCTGACTGAAGGTTAGATTCTTTTTTTTTTTTTTTTTTTTTTTTGAAGATTTTATTTAGGGGAGCCTGGGTGGCTCAGTTGGTTAAGCTGCTGCCTTCGGCTCAGGTCATGATCCTCAGGGTCCTGGGATGGAGTCCTACATTGGGCTCCCTGCTCAATGGGAAACCTGCTTCTCCCTCCCACTCTCCCTCTGTGCTCTCTCTCTTAAATAAATAAAACCTTTTTTTAAATATTAAAATATTTTTAAAAGAGTTTATTAATTTGAGAGAGAGTGAGAGAGCTCATGAGCATGAGCAGGGGGAGGGGCGGCAAACTACCAATTGAACAAATCACACAACCAACTAAATATTAAGTATTATAAAAGGAAGAAGTATGAGTAATCCATGACCTGAGCTGAAGGCAGAAGCTTAACCAACTGAGCCACCCAGGCACCCCTCTTTTTTTTTTTTTTTTTTTTACGTGAGGTATAAGTGAGGTCTAAGTAAGTTTCAGGTGAATAACGTAATGATTTAATACTTGTATATATTGTGAAATGATCACCACAGTAAGCCTAGTTAGCATCCATCACTATACATAGTAACAAAATTTGGTTTTCTCTTGATGGAGACTTTTAAGGTTCACTCTAGGTAACTTTCAAATATGTAATATAGTGTTGTCAACTATAGTTGACCTTCACCTGTTTCACCCTTCCTTCCACCCCCACCTCTAGCAACCACCCAATCTGTTCTCTCTGTATCTATTATCTTGGTTTTTTATTTTGTTTGTTTTGTTTTTATTTGTTGGTCTTTCAGATTCCACATATAAGTGAGATAATGTGGTATTTATCCTTCTCTGACTTATTTCATTTAGCATAATGACCTCAAGGTCCATCCATGTTATTGCAAATGACAAGATTTCATTCTTTTTATGGCTGAATAATATTCCATTGTGTATGTATACCACAGTTTCTTTATCCATTCCTCTGTCAGTGGACGCTTACGTTGTTGCCTTGTCTTATCTGTTGTAAATAATGCTGCAGTTAACATGGGGGCACACATATCTTTTTGAGTTAGTGATTTCATTTTGTATATATTCTGTGAAGTAGAATTGCTAGGTCATATGGTAGTTCTATTTTTATTTTTTTAAGGAACCTCCATTCTGTTTTCCACAGTGGCTATATGAATTTACATTCCCACCAGTAGTGCACAGGGGTTCCTTTTTATCCACATCCATGCCAACATTTGTTACTTTTTGTCTTTTTGATAATAGCCATTCTAACAGGTATGAGATGATATCTCATTGTGGGTTTGATTTGCAATTTTTGTTTTTGTTTTTTTTTAAGATTTTATTTATTTATTTGAAAGAGAGAGAGTGAGAGAGAGAGAGCACAAGAGGGGGGAGGGTCAGAGGGAGAAGCAGACTCCCCACTGATCAGGGAGCCCAATGTGAGGCTCAATCCCAGGATTCCAGGATCATGACCTGAGTGGAAGGCATACACTTGACCTACTGAGCCACCCAGGTGCCCCAATTTGCATTTTTTGATGATTACTGATGTTGAGTATCTTTTCATGTAACTATTGGCCATTTATATATCTTCTTTGGAAACATGTCTATTCAGATTTTCTGTTCATTTTTTAAAGCAGATTGATTTTTTTGCTATTAAACTGTATGAGCTTTTTATATATTTTGGATATTAACCTTTTATCTTTTCTTACTCTGTAAACTACATGCAGTCAGGCCTTTCGAGCTTGGCTTTAGGGTACAGAGCAACTCCCTCTAGGACCAGAGAAGGGAAAAACCAATATTCCCAGAGAAATCAGGAGGAAAGCTTCTTGGGCTGTCATCTTGCTGGGTTTTGAAAACCAGATTGGGGTTTGAAATGCTGGGGAGGGGAGTTTATTCTTGGTGCACCTGACTATGCAAGTGTTAGTGTGATCTGATCTAAATAACATTTAAATTAGCTTACTCAGTGTAGACCTTTGCCTTTTCATATTTTCCACTTTTCTCTCTTGTTCTTGTCACCTCTAACTTGAGGCCCCTTTTATCATATTCCTACATGATCACAGTTAAATGTGATCAAACCTGCAAACTGCCAATTGAACAAATCACACAACCAACTAAATATTAAGTATTATAAAAGGAAGAAGTATGAGTAATCCAATATATAATAATAGCTGTAGACACTTTTAGTTTTCTAAACAGATTTCAAAGATAAGATCAGCTAAGTCTGTGTCTTTTTAGAAAAATTTCACACTCTCTTTAAATGGTTTTGATTATAAGGCTACAAAATATCTAAGTCTTTGTGGTTCATGAAAAAAATTAGGATATCATAAAACCAAAAGATTTGTCTATTAAAAATGGATTAGATGTGTGATTTAATATACATATGGGGAGCGATAAAGTTATATACATTTGTTTCTTTAGCTGTGATCTCTGAGCCAGTTCCTAATGAACTAAGAACAGATGTCCCAAATAGTGCATATAGCATGATATCGTTCATGTAGAGATTGACAGGTATTCTGTGTTGGGAAAATAAAAATGCCTGTATGTTTGGGAAATACCAAATAACTCATCCTCCTTTGGAAGATCCACATTATATGACATGTTAAAGTCTTTGAAATTTCCCAGAGGGAAAATAACCGATGTAAAAAATTTTAACCCATTGTATTACATTCCTATTGCCAAATCTCTGGCCTTGTGATTTATTTTCTCCTTCATAGAAAATTTATTAAAATCTGCCACAGCACTGTTTACTGGACCTTATTTGGGTTAATACTGAGTCAGTAGAGGAAGATTTGAATCATGATCTATCAGAATTTTTATTAAACAATTATATGCTCTTGGTGAAATAAATGTTCAATAAAAAGTTCTTGCTCTGAAGTTGTTTACTTTCTTAGCAGGACAGTTAGACATTGTTAGGGGTTAAAATGTTCCCACCCCTGAAAAAAGGTACTGAAGTTCTCAATATCTGTCAGCGTGACTTGTTTGAAAATAGGGTCTTTGCAGATGTTCTAGTTAAGGTGAGATTATTAGAATGTGCCCTAATCTACTATGACTTTGTAAAAAGGGGAAATTTGGACACAGGGACATGTACACAAGGAGAACACTGTGTGAGAAGTGGAATTACATTGCCTCAAGTTACCAGAACCTAGGAGAGAAGCCTGGAACAGATCCTTTCAGAGTACCTTCTGAGACAACATGGCCCACCAACACCTTGATCTCAAGACCTGTAGCCTCCAGAACTGTGAGGCAAGTTTCTGTTGTTTCAGTCACTCAGTTTATGGTCCTTTGTTCTAGCAAGCCTGAGAAACTAATGCAGACATATTCACAAAATAGGAACTAGCAATATAGCTCATTGTCTAACTGTCAAATGACTCAAACAGGCAAAGTTTGTTAAAGGAGTTCAGAGGAAGGATGCCAGCATGAAGACTAGGTGGAACAGAAGGCTGAGAAAGGGAGGAAGAGTGGAAGATGCCATTGGTTACCTACTAAAAAGTCAACTGCATCCTTTTCTCCTTACTGACAGAGACTTTCTTCCCCCAATTAGTGTCAAAAACACTGGATTTTTGCTTTTTTACCCTATACCCTGCGCTCTCTACTCTCTCCCTTTGCACCCAAAACAATGGCTTATGATCCACTGCTGGCCAGTGGGAAATGAGAAAAAGTCTTCAGGGGCTCCTGGACATCCTCCCTAGCAAAGGGACATGTGAAGGGAATGCATTGTTTCTTTTTCACGCCACATGGTTATAATTAAGGGAATCTGGAGTTTCTATACTCTCTGTGCTCCACTGAGGGAAGAAATTGCTAAAAACAGATGATAACAGACATGGAAAGCACTAGAGTTCTTGGAGATATCAGTATTCCATGGCCCCCAACTCTCGGCACACCTTGCATCCAGACTCTTTATACATGTTAATATAACTCCTTAACAGTTTTAGTTAAATATTATATTACTTCCAGAGATAAAGATATTCTTAATGATAGGAAAGAAAAGGAGGAACACAAAAGGACAGGAGAATGGTGTCATCTGGAGGCTAAGGGCTCAAATTGTCTTCACAGTCAACTTGAAATTTGGTGCTCACTCTCTCTCTTTCTCTCTCTCATATAAATAAATACAATCTTTTTTTTAAAAAAGAGGTGAAAGAGGTGGCATGGAGTTGATGAATAACTGGAGAGAGAAAAGAAAGTTTGGGGTTGTATATAGATTTTTGGCTCAGGGTATTAGATACGGACTGGGTGAGATAAGTAGAAAACGGAGAGCAAATTTTTTGTAACAGATGGAGAAGACATCAAGTTCAGTTTTGGACATGCTCTGTCTGTGTGCCAGACTGAGGTTAGAGCACTACATTGCTTGTCTTGAGGGAACACTGGATATCCAGGTAAAAGTGCCACAATGCATTCTTCATGCAAGAGAGAGGAACTTTTCATAGAATGTTTGGTATCTAATTCTCTTTCTCAATTTTTAAGTAAAAGACACTTCTAATTCTTCGGGGGGGGGGTATGTTAAAGGGAACACATAGGTCATCTGAAAGGTAGTGATAGTTTCATGTTATTAAGAAATTTTGGTTTCGTTTCTTCCCTATAGCTAGTGGATGATATGGATAGAAGCAAAAGAACTATATGCTTTGTTACTAGATATATGACATAGTTAGGGCTCTTTCCTAGTAAATATTCAAAACAAGTTCTTCCCTAATGACCTCAATAGAAGAAAATCAGCATGGATATCTTACCAGTATCTCATTTCTGGGTATTATAACTAAAGGTCAATTGTCATATTTACTATCATCTCAGATATTTCAAAGGTTTATAGCTTATCAAATAATGTATGGCAAAAATTTGCTACGTGGTTGTTCAGCTTTATTTAAAAGTGTTTTTATTTTGTGAAATATATACTATAGTGAGTTTTCTAAAGAGAATAATTTCCTCAGAAATTTGGAGCAATTTGGAGGATAGCCTCTTTCTTAAAAAATCTAGAAGAAGCATTTTGTACAAATACTTAATCCATTTTAGCATTTGTCATTGAAGAGTTAGAATTGCAAATTTACAGCTAATTCCTGGGAGATCATCTGCTAATGGCATCACTATAAATACGCCCTTGAAAATGTTAAAAAAAATTGTTGAAATATTGTCACAGTACTTCAAAAGAAATTGTGTTTGGATAACAAAGACAGTCATGAAAATGATACCCAGATGAAATAAACTGTGATACAGTTTTTAAAAGTGAAATCCCATTTGTTGTGTCCCTCAGTTTTCAGGTGATACAGAGTACAAGGGTGGTAACATGCAACTCAAAAAGCTAGGATAGAAGGGCTCTTCTGCCTCTTCAAAGAGAATACATTGGTAACAAATTATTATAGATTAGTAATCTAGTATAAATTAATGTATAAATTTAGTATAACCTAGATAACAGGTTTGAAAATTAAGTTCTTGAAAACTGAAATTTGATATGTGGAATCAAAACACATGCAGCACACACTCTGAGTGGATGCAAACACCACCACAGCATGGGACATAAATAATTCAGGGTTGCAGGGGGAATTCACAAACAGAGACTCAGCAAAATGCTCATAGTCTCCTGAACCCTTATCCTCCAAGTAGAATGATCCAAAAGAATGTCCTATTTCTAGGCTATTTCACAAATTAATCTGGAAGTTGAAAGGCAGCAGGGTCACCCAAACATTATTGTAGAAATTTCAATGAGAAGACCTCACAGTGTTGAGCATATTGCTTCATTGGCAAGATGAAATACTGCTTGAAGAGGTCAGTTATATTAGGAATTTTGCATTTCAGGGCTAATATCAGCTGGAGACTGGCCAGTTCATTGATAGACTCTGAGAAGTGAGAGAAGTCTATTAACCAACAATAATTTGGTCTCTACTAATATACTGGACTCTAGGAATAATTTTCTTCTAAAAAGTTTCATATCTCCCTCATCTTTATATCTTTGTGCCTACCATGATATCTGACAAAATAATCCCTCATTAAATTTTAAAATTAAATTTAAATTTAAACATAACAAGCTTCAATATGTACAAATTTAGAGAAACAATTAACCTAATTGTGGGGTTGGCTCCAGACCTAGGTCCTTTGGAAGAGTGAAAGGAAGGAAGGGAAGAAGGAAGGGAGGGAGGAAGGAAGGGATAATGAGGGAAAGAGAGAGAGAGAGAAAGAAAGAAAGAAAAAGAAAAAGAAAGCAATGATGTTGTTTTGCCTCTTCAAAGAGAATACATTGGTAACAAATTATTATAGATTGACAGCATGCTGAAATAAGAGCTAGGCATTCAATTGATAAAAGTGGGAGAGTAAATAAAGGAACTTGTAGATAATGAGACCAATGTGAGAAGTCATGAGTATACTGTACATGAGGAACAGCAAGAGAGCCATGGCTAGAATCAATGGGAAATAGCACTGGAAAGTTTGGGAAGGGACTATAGAAAGCACTAAAACCCTTAAGAAGAGTTAGGATTTAATATGTATGCATTTGAAAAAAAGAAAAAAAAAAAGTATGACATCCAAGAAGAGACATGGCAAAATAAAAGTGATACATGAAAACAACTAAAAAAGATGAACAAAATATTAAGTTATAAATAATGCATAGAGATGTGACATATACATGTTAATGTAATACATGTTATACACCATATTATGTAAGAGTATAGTGCACATAGTGTCCAAACCAAACTTATGTAAGAAATACATATAGTATAATAAACATGTATATGCTATATATATACAGGCTTTAGAAGTTAGAGTGTGCAAAATCATAAAAAATAGCACACTGCAAGAAATGAGACCAGCTTGTCTCCCTGCCTTTATCCTTAAGATATTTACTGATTAAGAAGTAGTGGCTAAGGGGCTAAGCTCAACAGTATTAAGGAACTGAGGGGACAAAATTAAGACTCAACTGAAGACTAAAATATCTGTTAAATACCTAGGCTTCAGGTGTTACTATCCAAGGACTGCCACTGGCAAAAGGGTAAACCAGACATACATGAGCACTAACAATGAAATAACTCAAAATATGAGTCAGTTCAATATGAATTTCACCATGATAGTCTATTCTTATCCCAACTTCCTGCCAGGAGAAAAGTAGTAAACTATTCCTGGAAGAAGATGGCACTGCACAGCACTTCTCATTTTTTCCCCAGTTTTTATATACATCTAACTTTCAAAAAGCATACCTGGAAAAATATAAAAGAGAGACAGTAAAAATATGATAGAATAAGCCTATGGGATATTGAGATAATGGAGTGAATAGGTAAAGATGTTAAAATAGTTGATTACCTTTATCAAGAAATCAGATAAAAAATTGAGAGTTAAGCAGAAAAAGAAAACTATAAAAATGATCTAAAGGAAAGTCTGGAGCTGAAACATAAAGTTAGTAATATTTAGATTTCTGTGGTTGTATATAACAGATTAGACAAATATGAAGAGTTAATATACAGAAATATGAGTTATGAAATATGAAAATGTTGGATTGAAGTTTGAAAAAGTTTGGCAGAAGAATAAAAAATACAGATGGAACATGGTAAAATAAAATATCACTATATATGACATTGTAGTTCTGTAAGGAGATGAGAGAGAATAGTACAGAAGCCTAACTATTTATAATGATGACTTATATTTTAGAACATGAAAGAATATTTATTAAATCATAAAGAGAACCAAATTATTAACAAAAACTAATGGAAAACTGATAAATTTTGCAGATTGAAATTTAATACTTTTGAGAACAATAATATAAAAATATAAAATACTGGACTTCAAGCTATATTACAAAACTGTAGTTATCAAGACAGTATGGTACTAGCACAAAAACAGACACATAGATCAATGGAACAGAATAGAAAACCCAGATATGGACACACAGCTATAGGGTCAACTAATCTTCAACAAAGCAGGAAAGAATACCCAATGGAAGAAAGACAGTCTCTTTAACAAATGGTATTGGGAAAACTGGACAGCATCATGAAGAAGAATGAAACTGGACCACTTTCTTATACCATACACAAAAATAAATTCAAAATGGATGAAAGACCTAAATGTGAGATAGGAATCCATCAAAATCCTAGAGGAGAACACAGGCAGCAACCTCTGTGACCTCAACTGCAGCAACTTCTTACTTGACATGTCTCCAGAGGCAAGAGAAACAAAAGCAAAAATGAACTATTGTGACTTCAAAATAAAAAGCTTCTGCACAGCGAAGGAAACAGTCAACAAAACTAAAAGACAGCCGACAGAATGGGAGAAGATATTTGCAAATGACATATCTGATAAAGGGCTACTATCCAAAATCTATAAAGAACTTATCAAACTCAACACCCAAAAAATAAATAATGCAGTTAAGAAAGGGGCAGAAGGTATGAACAGATTTTTTTCCAAAGAAGACATCCAGATGGCTGACACCTGAAAAGATGCTCAACATTACTCATCATCAGGGAAATAAAAATCAAAACCACAATGAGATACCACCTCACACCTGTCAGAATGGCTAAAATTAAGAACACAGGAAACAGCAGATGTTGGCAAAGATGCATAGATAGGGGAACTGTTGGTGGGAATGCAAACTGGTGCAGCCACCCTGGAAAACAGCATGGAGGTTCCTCAAAAAGTTAAAAATAGAACTACCCTATGTCCCAGCAATTGCACTACTAGGTATTTACCCAAAGGACACAAAAGTACTAATTCAGAGGAGAAATGTCTATTCAGGTTCTCTGCCCATTTTTAAATTGGATTGTCTTTTTTTTTTTTAAGATTTATTTATTTATATTACAGAGACAGAGAGACAGAGAGTGAGTGGGGGGAGGGGCGGGGGAGAGGGAGAGAGAATCTCAAGCAGACTTTCTGCTGAGCACAGAGCCCTATAGGGGGCTCAGTCTCAGGACCCTGAGATCATGACCTGAGCCAAAACCAAGAGTCCATTGCTCAATTGACTGAGCCACCCAGGCATCCCTAGATTGTCTTTTTTATATAGAGTTGTGTGAGTTCTTTATGTATTTTAGATATTAACTCCTTATCAGTTATATCATTTGCAGTTATCTTTTCCCATTCAGTAAGTTGCCCAAATGGTATTTAAAAAAAATATTGGGGGGCGCCTGGGTGGCTCAGTTGGTTAAGCGACTGCCTTCAGCTCAGGTCATGATCCTGGAGTCCCGGGATCGAGTCCCGCATTGGGCTCCCTGCTCGGCAGGGAGTCTGCTTCTCCCTCTGACCCTCCTCCCTCTCATGCTCTCTGTCTCTCATTCTCTCTGTCTCAAATAAATAAATAAAATCTTTAAAAATAAATAAATAAAAAATAAAAATAAAAAAAATATTTGTCCAAAGTTTAGAATTTCTTCTTGCAAGAGGGTTGTTCTGATGCTACCGTTAATAAAATAATGGTCTATCACTTTACCATTACATGGAACATTATATAGAACATCCCAAATAGGAATAGCAGTAAGAGATTGGAGTAGGAAATATTCTGAAAAGATATGATAAGTCTAATTTTCCTAGTTTATAATTGTCATCAAGCACAAGTTAGTTCTGATGAAAGGATAGTTTAATTTGCTGATGTTTTCCAAATTATTTGATTCCAGAAAACAAAATATTCTTGATGTGTATATTATTATAATGAAGGAAGGAGGAAGCTATAAGAGGCATGATTTGATTTTGAAATCAGTACAATTTAACAGGAATTTATACTTACCATAAAGCTTCTACGTTTTTTTGAAAATATGGCAGTGAATACATTTCTTGATATTAGAGTAATTGTATGACTAGAATCTCCTCAACAACTTGAAAGTACTTTAATGAAATGGTGTCCATATCAACTTCAAGGCATTAAAATAAACATTTTCCAAGAAGTGTAATAACAGTGATGATCTAGGTTTGAATTCATAGTTTCTGACAGAAATATATTTTCCGTGTAGCCCTATACTAAAATTCAGATGTCAGAATGTTAGTGAGCTTGATTCAGTGCCCAGTTTTGATTTGTAAAGGTAATCAACAGTTGACATAAAAACTGAAGTTCACAGGCTATTTCTTAATACAACTGTAATGTGTTAGTAATAACATCATCACACGCTCATTTGACCTGATTTGAATTTCATTTCTTCTTACTGATTATGTTTGTATGTGAGAAAGATTTTTTCTTATTTATTCTAAATGAAGTAACTATCTGTGTTACAGTATTGCTTCTCTGTCACCAATTTTTCTGTGGAAAGTTAGGGAAAAGCCATTTTCCACTATTTTGTCATATAAAAGAGAAAAATGTTTTTATTTTATTTCTTTTTTTTATTTTATAAATGATAGTGAACTTTACCAAGACCATGTTTTTTAGCTGTGGTTGCCAAAAGATGCCATTTTTGACATGTGGCATACCCACATAAGATGCCATAAATTGTTCCCAACCTGAGATTGCATGAACAAATATGATGGGCAGATATAATTGAATACTTTCAAGTCACCTGCAAAATACTAGAATCAGGAACAGTATCAGCCAGAGGTGTTTACTGCTGTGTAGATACTGTAGATTAGAAAACCACTTGTGGAGATTAAGTGCTTAAAACACCAATAGTTTTTACATCTACTGTAGAAAATAAAGAAAAATATAATTACAAATTTTAATAAGTGCATTTAGAAAACAAGTAAGTATGTGAAATAATGAATAACAAGGTTATTCCTCCTTGTTCTATAAAACAGTAAGATTAAGGAAGACTTCTGTGAAGAAGTGATAAACTTTTTTTATTAAATTTTTAATTTTAATTCCAGTATAGTTAGCATACAATATTATAGTAGTTTCAAATGGACAATATAGTATTTCAACAATTCCATACATCGTTCAGTGATCATCATGATAAGTATATTCTTAATCCCCCTTCCGCATCCCCCTACCCATCTCTCCTCTAGTGACCATCAATTTGTTCTTTATAGTTAGGAGTCTTTCTTGGTTTGTCTCTCTCTCTTTTTTTTTTTTTACCTTTATTCATTTGTTTTGTTTCTTAAATTCCACATATGAGTGAGATTGTGTAGTATTTGTCTTTCTCTGACTTATTTCACTTAGCATTATACTCTTAGCTCCATCCAAGTTGTTGCAAATGGCAAGATTTCATTCTTTTTTTATGGCTGAATAATAATTTTTAATAACTTCATTTATTTACTTTGTTATGAAAGAATACATGAGGTTTCTGGAACAGAGACAAAGTTATTATTTTTATAGCAATACATGCATCATTTCCCCATGCCTTAAATTTTTCACTTCAAGGCAATGAAGGGAGGGCAGATGTCACTCTTCCTGTGAAACAGTTTCTTGCACCACAAGAAAGGAACACAGAAAGTATGAATCCGGAACCATATATGGAATCTCTACACCTGTTTCTGTCACTTTTGCTGTCTAATATCTTACATTCCTTTGAAGGATAAACGTATGGCTTTGGGTTTCATTACCCTTTGAAATATAAACACATTATCTCTGAGGAAATAAAAGTCTCCCCAAAGATCTGTTACTACTTTATGTTCACATGCTTTTTAGCCATCCTTTCACCTCCAAGGCTTGTCCTATATTTCAGATTGCTATTAGTTTTTGCTCAGACCATCCTGACCATGAATAAACTTGAAAATATTCATATTACTTCCCATTAAGAGATGATGACGTGAGACTGAAATAATTGTTAAGGGCCTAATAATAAGTTGTGTGAAAAGCAAGTCCTTCTGAGACTAAGTTGAAAGTCTTGATGTACAAAAAATAAGAAAATAAAAATAAATAAAAAATATAGATGTATTCAAGGAATGTAAGAAAACTAATGTGGTTAAAGCAGGGACATTTAAGTGATCCCAGTGAGAGCTAAGTTACTAAGACCTGGAGGTGCTATGTATGGACAGAATGGGATAGATACAAGATGAAATGTCTTTCAGATTACCTGCAGGATATCTCCCCATAGTAGAAACCAGTGGGGATCCCAATTAAATATATCTAAAAATAAATACATATTTTTCTACACCCAAATTCTAATTCACTTAAGAGCTGTAGTCAATGTTAAAAGAAGAGAAGATAGTAGGAAGGGAAAAATGAAGGGGGTGAAATCGGAGGGGGAGACGAACCATAAGATACTATGGACTCTGAGAAACAAACAGGGTTCTAGAGGGGACGGGGGTAGGGGGATAGGTTAGCCTGGTGATGGGTATTAAAGAGAGCACGTACTGAATGGAGCACTAGGTGTTATACGCAAACAATGAATCATGGAACACTACATCAAAAGCTAATGATGTAATGTATGGTGATTAACACAACATAATAAAATTTTTAAAAATGTAAAAAAAAAAAAAAGCTGTAGTCAAATAGTGTCTGTTCCCTCCCTACCACCACTCTATAACAACGTATAAAGGTATAAAAATATCTTTCTGAAAAAGTTAACCACCTGCTTGAAATCCTTAAAATCTACAGTTTTCATACTTTCCTGCCTTATTTGATTGCTGCTTACCTCAGTTACATTACCTGCTTATCTGCCCCTCCCAGCCAGTGCCATGTACATTTATTCTTCAATTGACATAGTTTACCATGTGCATTTATTATTTTAAATGACATAGATCTGCTAACATTAATTACAATTTTAACCTCTACTTGAATCATAGTTTTTCCCCTGCTTAGAATATATTCCACTTATATTAATCTAACCATACCCTTTCAGATTAACCACTGCATCCTCTAGTTTTCTGTGTATGGTCTAAAAGCCTTAACTCTGATTTCCTGGCATGTTCCTTGCTATATTTTCTGAATATTTAACTAGATCTGGCCTCTCTAAAGATAATCTTCTCTTATTTTTTTTAACTTTCAGACCATTCTCACTTCCAGACACATTAAGAACTGTTCAAGATGGTCACCTGGGTGGCTCAGTTGGTTAAGCTTCTGCCTTCGACTCAGGTCATGATCCCAGGGACCTTGAGATCAAGCCCTGCATTGGGCTCCCTGCTCAGTGGGAAGCTTGCTTCTCCTTCTCCCTCTGCCTTCTGGTCCCCTTGCTTGTGCTCTCTCTCTCTCTCTGTGTCAAATAAATAAATAAAATCCCTGGGATCATGACCTGAGCTGAAGCCAGATGCTTAACCGACTTAACCACCCAGGCGCCCCAATAAATAAAATATTTTTTAAAAAGTGCTCAAGAAATGTTTGTTGAATGAGAAAGTAAATTATTATCTAAATAAATTGTTTAATTGGACAGAGGATGGATTTATGGGACAACTACTATGTCCTATAACTGTGTGAATGGCACTGAGAGACATCAGTTTTTTAAACTGAAAATTTAATGGTACAAAACACTTCACTAACAGCTTTTGTCAGGTATATATGTGCTGAAGAAATCCTGAACTATTCATTATTCTGAATAAAAATATGATTAACTTAGCTTTTCATCTCTTTTTATAAACAATATGAAGTGGCATTGCCCTTTGTACAAATACACTACAGAACTGTTAATACACTTGTGGATTACATTTTTTGAAGGCTATTACAGATAATGTTTTTTATGACCGAGGCTGTACATACACTGGTGGACACATGCATGGATTTCTGTTGGCTATTATCCTTTGGAATAGCAGCACTAGGTCACAAGAGTATCAATATGGTCAACCTTGGTATATACCAAAAGTGTTTCCCATGATGCTGTACACATTATGTTCCTATCAGTAGTATAGGAAAACTTATTTATTTTAATTCTCAATTTCCTAATTAAAACTAATGATTCTGAGCAGGTTTTTATGTATTCCTTAAATATTTAAATACCTTAATCTATCAACTACCAGTTCAGTCCCTTTTCTATTTTGTACTTGATTTTTTTTAATTTTAGAAATATTTATATATTCTAAATATTTCCTTTAAAACTTTTTTTCTTAACAATCCTTGTTCTTTATTTCTTCTAAACTTTTGCTTTTATTTTTTTAAGTTTTTGTTTGAATTCCAGTTAGTTAACAGACAGTGTAGTATTAGTTTCAGGTGTACAGTATAGTGATTCAACACTTCTGTACAATACCTGGTGCTCCTCACAAGTGCACTCCTTAATCCCTATCACATATTTAAACCAAACCCCACCCACCTCCCCTCTGGTAACCATCAGGTTCTCTATAGTTAAGTTTCTTGGTTGGCCTCTCTCTCTCCCCTTTTTTCCCCTTTTGCTCATTTGTCTTGTTTCTTAAATTCCACATATGGGTGAAATCATATGTATTTGTCTTTCTCTGATTGGCTTATTTCACTTAGCATAATACTCTAGTTCCATCCATGTCCTTGCAAATGGCAAGATTTCATTTTATGAGGCTGGGTAATATTCCAGTGTGTGTGTGTGTGTGTGTGTGTGTGTGTGTGTGTGTACATTTTCTTTATGCAGTCATCAGTCGATGAACACTTGGGATGTTTCCATAATTTGACTATTTTAGATAATGCTACTCTAAACATTGGAGTGCACGATCCAGCAATCTCACTACTAGGTATTTACCCAAAGAATACAAAAGTACTAATTCAAAGGGATACATACAAACTTTCACCTTAAAAATAGGAAGATGAAATAATAGTACATGCAAGTCCTGCATACCTTCACTCAGTTTTTCCCAGTGGTTACATTTTACCTCATTATAGTACAATATCAAAAACAAGAATTTGACACATGTACATAGTATATGTCATTTTATCACATGTATAAATATGTTTACTACCACAATCAAAGTGCAGAACTATTTTATCACCATAGCAGCCTCATTAAAACTGAGCAGTGGTAAACATTCTGACTCTCCGCTAGAACTCCTCTGAACCCCCACTCCAAGCAAGGAGTAGAAGGCTGCCTCATTTCCCTCAGGTGAGGTGAAAGCCCAGGCTCCCCGTCTGATCTCCATTGACACTATGGGAAGAAACCCATTCTACTGCCAATGTGAACAGAAGTCCCAGCTCTCTATTTTGCCGTCTCAGACACTATTCTGGTGAGGAAATTGGGTTGCTTAATACAGCCTGGCAAAGGAGAAGGTCTACACTCTCCACTCAGCCTTTGCTAGTATGACTAGGATTGGAAATCGCCATTTTTTCTGTGAGTTTTGGTTGGAATAGAACACTTATTGACTAAAAGTTTTCTGTTTTACTAGACTGCCCCATCCTGTTATTTTTGTTTTTGTTTCTATTTTGGCTAGAAAGAATATTTATTCAAAAGACCATTCTTACACCATCACTCTGCAATGCCAGCTTTTTCAATAATAAGCTCTCCATTTTTTTGTGCTTCATTGTGTTCCATTGTTCTGTTTATTTATTTTATACATGCATCTTGCTTGCTTAATTAGATAATAAATCTTGACTTCACAGAGTATATCTGCTTCTCTACAATTTCTTTTATCAACTTTGGTCTTCTTAATTTCTCTTAATGTTTTAGCTTAGATATCTTGTACACCTTTCTTAGCATCATTCTTAGTCTGCTTAATTCCTTCCCCATTGGCTATATGAGGAATCACATTTATGGAATGGAAACTCAATATTATAATCATTTCTCCAAGTTGTATATTCAGTGGAATCACAAACAAGATACTAAAAGATTAATAATAAATATAAATAATAATAAAATGTTAATGCTAATAGATTCTATATGAAGACATTTTAGGAGGAGGAAGATTGAGAATGTGATATTCATATTTTCCACTAATATTATAAAAAATATTAAACATCATTGAAAATGTGCCCTATCATATTTCAAATCTTCTTTTTAAAACATCCTTGTATTTATTGGTATCTTAGAGTTCAGTTTATTTTGACATATACATTGACAGGGGTTGAGAGAACTTCACTTTTTCCTTCTCAAATAATTTGTTTTCTGATTCCCACAAATGATATTAATAATGAAAAAAATAAAGTTTTATGAAAAGGAGGTGGTAGATTTTGGAAGTGAAGACTCCTTCCTACTCCTACCCTACTAACTGATGGGAATAAGCCTAATCATTACCTTTCTAGGCTTTGGGGGTTGGCTGATGTACTATGAAGGTACACTGTGATGGATGAGAGTTTTCAGACTCCAGCTGAGAATAGATGGAGAGAGCAGTGCTTAACAAGAATATACAGTTATGTTGAGAGCCAAGACAGTGCCTCAGAAAAATAATGATCCTACTTAAATCCAATTTGATGTTCATTCTGTAACAAGGGAAGGGATTTTTGATAGAAACTGAAGTAAGATATAACCTTATCTTTTTAGCTTTTTCCATTAGATTCGCATTTCTATAATGGATAATTCACTATTTAAACCCAGCTATACACATGAATACATTATTGGAAATGACATTGGTAAGATAGACAAACTGGAATGTAAGCCAGGATAACAGGGTTTTGGTATCACCATCATATAAACTGTATATGCCAACATACAATCCATGCAAACTGTGTTGTATGGGTTTGAGCTAATCTGCTTATCCATGGAGCTCACTATTCCATTGTATATCATGAGAACTTGGTTGATATAAACAACAAAGTTCCTTCTGGTTGAGAAAATCCTTATATTCACTTCCTTCTGAGAATTTTAAACAATATTCCCCAAACTATTTGTCCCCAGTTTAAAACATACTGTTATAGGGCCAGGAATAAATAATAGGTTCTTTTATTCCTTTTACAAGTTTTAAAATAAAATAAAAATGAAATCAGTAAAGCATGGTGGTGGCATAAATAATCTTGAGTCAAGATTAAAATAAAGATTATAATAGAAGTAGACAGTTAACAACTCCAAATGAATAATTGAGAGAAGCTTTACTTTCTTCTCTTTCATTTTTGGTATGATTTCTAATCCTCCTAACTCCTAATAGTACTGTGCACAAATTTTGCAATCTAGATCTTTATTAATTTTTTTCATTTTTCAATCAACCATTTTTATCAACTCACCTAGAAGTAATTCTTTTTGAATCAACTGATGTGTGAATCATTTTTTATATTTATGGTATATTCATAGAGCATTACCAAAGAAGGTTAAGGTACAGTTGTGTGTGTGTGTGTGTGTGTGTTTGAAAGAGAAAGAGAGAATTCATATAAGAGTAAGCTACAGGTATTGAGAAAAAAAAAAGGCCTTCTATGAAATTGATATCATTTATCTTCCTTCCCATTCTGTCCTAGTTCCCCTTCATCTTCCTCCCACCTAAATGTAATACAAGTATGGCTTAGGGTTTCCCAGTAGGAAGAAATGTAGTTGCACATTCAAATTCCTCAAGCCAAAAAGCAATCAATACACTATGGCAGGTATGTTGTTCCAGAAGAAAATTGTTTTTGTGCTTCTTAAAGGAAGAGCAATGGGTATCTGTGAGAAGAAAAATCCAGCCTTGGAAGTAACCACATTCATCTTTCTTCAAGAGGGAAATTAAACAAAAAAGTTAACTTTAAAACAATGATTAACTTAAGTCTCTTTCATTGCCATTATATGTGGTCCTTCTAAAGGAAAAAAAATGTCAGTAACCTACAGAGAAGATAAGAAAAATGTTAAACTCAGGAAAAATGAGGGTGTTCAGTATATTTGAATCATACACACAAATTGGTGTTCAGTTTACATATGGATGCCTGGATTTTTTTATGTGTTTAAATATGCAAGAGTATGAGTAGGAGTAGAGGCCTAAAATTAAGCTTAAGATATAATAATTTCCAGCTTGTTAACACTAAATTGACCCATAAAACATGGACTCTTAAGATGAGGTAGGACCCAATCCTTCAGGGAAAAAAGCATCATTAGACTTTTTGTGACTTCTCTAATACTTCCCTATATGCTGATATGTGAAAGATTGTAAGATAAATTTGCATATGGGTGAATGACTTTTGGGATAAATAACATTTTCAGAAACTATGTGACAGGTTGAGATAGTTACAGCTGAAGTTGAATTTGGGGTAAAAATCTTTCCCCAAAGTCGAATTCACTTTGAAAGAACTGTGAATCTGGAGGTTCAGAAATTGGGAAAATGGCTCATTCTGCACATTGTGTACTGGTGGTTATGATTTCTTCTAACACCTAATCCCTTGAAATGGGCTTATGTTAAGGAAGGAATCCACTGAACAGGGCGCCTGGGTGGCTCAATTGGTTAAGTGTCTGCTTTCGGCACAGGTCATGATCCCAGGGTCCTGGGATTGAGTGCCCTATCGGGCTCCCTGCTCCTCAGGGAGCCTGCTTCTTCCCTCCCATCCCCGGTCATGCTCTCTCTTGCTATTGCTCTCTATCCCTCAAATAAATAAATAAAATCTTTTAGGAAAAAAATACACTGAACAGAAAGTTTTCAATAACAAATCAAATATATTTGGCTGTAACAAAAGAATGGAAAATTGAAACAACTCAACACTTTTAGACCTTTTTTCTTTTCTCTAAACTACCTGGGATACATAATGCAAACTGACAGACTTGGAAGAGCTTGGAGTACTGGAACAATTTGGGACACGAGGGTGATGGAGGATTGAAGGCCATCTCAAGAACTCTGCTAATAGAAATGTCTGAGAGGACTTTGCTAAATTACTCTGACTAAAAGGGAAAGAAAGAGACAGAGATAGAGAAGTTGGTTGTATTTCTCCCTCAAACTAATCAAAGAGATCATATCATCAGTTACATGGGCTTAATCTAATTTATTAGTAATATTATATACTAAGTAACCTAGTTCTATTTCATAGTTCAGGATACAACAAGCAGGGCTAGAACCAGGGTGAAGTGACAGAGGTACTTTCCTTGATTGCAGAATTTAAGGAGTGCCCAAATACGCAGGAGTCAAGATAAATAATATTTAACACAACATTTTAATGCAAATTAATGCAAAAAGCTCAGGATGAACAAAAGATCAAAATTTGAATTAAAGAACGGATCAGGATAAACTTACTTATACATTCTAAAGTGCCTCACCTGTCTGGTTCATGAGCTTGCAGGCCAGTGATCAAGCCCTCATCCTAAATGGTTTTATAACTTCAGAACATAAAAGCACAATTTAAAATTCAATATAATTTCACAGTTTCCTTAGTATATGTATGTTCTTAACATAGTATGCCTGATCTTCCTCCATTACACAGAATCAACTCTTTGCTAGCTGCAATTCTAAGGTATATTTAGGGAAAATCAAGACACTCAAGGAACTTCCCTTTATGCTCCTATTCCTTAATTTTATTTTTCTCCCTCCTGGCTTCTGGCTTTAGTTGTTTCTGTTAAGGCTTCTTCATCCTTTTTTTGTTTTTTTTTTGAGAAAGAGAGTGTGTGTGTGTACATGCAAGAGAGGGGAGGGGCGGAGGAGAGGGAGTGAGAGAATCTTAAGCAGATTCCACACTCAACGCAGAGCCTGACAGGGGGCTTGATCTCATGACCCTGAGGTCATGACCTGAGCCAAAATCAAGCGCCAGATGCCTAACCAGCTGAGCCACCCAGGAGCCCCAAAAACTTCATTCTAATTGTTATCCTCAATCATAAAAAATATTAGTGTGTAATCTATATTTTACCTCTGACTGCTATTGTAATTATTATTTTGGTTTTTGTGTTTAGTAGCTTCATAAACATGTATCTAGATTTGGGTTTGTTTTATTTATCCTGGTTATGATATGTTGTTTTCATGGGATATAAAGACTCATACTTTTCAAGTGTTCTGGGGTGTTTCAGTCATTATCTCATCAAAATGTGGTTGTCCTCAGCATTTTTAAAAGAACCAGAGCAAAAAATCCTAAACTTTGTATGGAACCACAAAAGACCCCAAATAGCCAAAGAAATCTTGAAAAAGAAAATCAAAGCTGGTGTTATCATAATTCCAACTTCAAGTTATATTACAAAGCTGTAGTAATCAAACAGTATGGTATTGACACAAAAATAAACTCATAGAGTAATGGAACAGAACAGAAAACCCAAAAATAAACCCACAAGTATATGGTCAACTGTCGACCTCAGAGAGTCGGGGCCCTGGGGCGGCGAAGGAACTGAGAAAAAGAGACGACAGTATAGCGAGGCACAGGGGACCCCGAGCAAACAGCCCGAGGTCCCGAGGTTTATTTTCCATAATCTAATATACCTTCTACAATGACATAGGTCTATAATGATTTACAGCAGGGGCTTAGTGAGGCACATTCTTCCACGTACACAGGGTTAGTTAAGTGAAGCAGTGGGAGTGGAGAAGGAGTAAGGAAATCTGTAACTGGCTGCGATCAATTAATTGTAAACACCATTGTACTCGGACCTTAACACAGGTAAGAGAACAAAGAAGGGAATGCACAGTGTGCTGTTTACAGCTGGCTTTCTAGCTACAAAACATCTTCTGCTGT
The DNA here is from genome assembly GCF_029215605.1 of Mirounga angustirostris. Lineage (NCBI taxonomy): Eukaryota > Metazoa > Chordata > Mammalia > Carnivora > Phocidae > Mirounga > Mirounga angustirostris. The sequence goes on along the minus strand of NW_026991718.1, from coordinate 40,943,711 downwards.
GTCCTTTAGAACAGACCACACACATCCCCAGGGCATTTCACTCTGATCCTTTCGGGTTATTTTTAACCCTGCAATCTCGAGTTTTCTCAGAGATCTCGGAGTCTGAACGAACATGCACCAGTGGTCGTTGTGGCGTTCTGTTTCCCACAGTCAACTAATCTTCAACAAAGCAGGAGAGAATATCCAATGGAAAAAAGACAATCTCTTCAACAAATGGTGTTGGGAAAGGTGGATAGCCACATGTAGAAGAATGAAACTGGACCACTTTCTTATACCATACACAAAAATAAACTTAAAATGGATTAAAGACCTAAATATGAGACCAGAAACCGTGGAAATCCGAGAATAGAGCACAGGCAGTAATTGCTCTGATAGTGGCCACAGCAACATTTTTCTAGGTATGTTTCCTGAGGCAAGGGAAATAAAAGCAAAAATAAACTACTGGGACTACATTGAAATTGAAAACTTCTGCACAGCAAAGGAAACAACAAAACTAAAACACAACCTACAGAATGGGAGAAGATATTTGCAAATGACATATCTGATAAAGGGGTGGTCTCCAGAATATATAAAGAATTTATACAACTCAACACTCAAAAAATGAATAATCCAATTAAAAAATGGGCAGAAGACATGAATAGACATTTCTTTAAAAAAGACATCCAGATGACCAACAGACACCTGAAAAGATGCTCAGCATCACTCATCATCAGGGAAATGCAAATCAAAACTACAATGAGATACCACCTCACATCTGTCAGAATGGCTAAAATTAAAAACACAAGAAACAAAAAAGTGTTGGCAAGGATGTGGAGAAAAAGGAACCGTCCTGCACTGTTCTTGGGAATGCAAACTGGTGTAGCCACTGTTGAAAATAGTATGGAGGATTCTCAAAAAGTTAAAAATAAAACCACCCTACAATCCAGTAATTGCACTACTGGATATTTACTCAAAAAATGAAAACACAAATTCAGAGGGGTACATGCACCCCTATGTTTATAGCAGCATTATTTAAAATAGTCAAATTATGGAAGCAGCCCAAGTATCCATTGATAGATGAATGGTTAAAAAGGGGTGTGTGTGTGTGTGTATGGAATAGAATATTAGCCATAAAAAAGAATGAAATCTTGCCATTTGCAAAGACATGGATGAGCATGAGAGTATATGCTAAGCAAAATAAGTCAGTCAGAGAAAAACAAATACCATATGATTTCACTCATATGTGGAACTTAAGAAACAAAACAAACAAGCAAAGGGAAAAAGAGCAGCAAACCAAGAAACAGACTCTTAGCTAAAGAACAAACTGATGGCTACCAGTGGGGAGGTGGGTGGAGGAATGGGTGAAATAGGTGATGGGGATTTAGGAGGGCTCTTGTGATGAGCACTGGGTGATATATGGACTTGTTGAATCACTGTATTGTACACCTGAAACTAACACTGTATGTTAACTATACTGGAATCAAAATTTTTAAAAATAAAGAAAAAAGAAAATAAAGAAAAAAAAGTGGTTGTTCTCCATTCTTTTTTATTTTTTCCTTCTGGATTTGCACACACACACAAACACATACACACATGCTCACATGCCGAGTCTGACTTTTCTGTGTTATCTGTATCTCTTTAATTTACCCATATCTTCTTATTTTCCTATGTTACATTTCAGTCATTCACATTTATTTCTTAATCTCTAATCTGTTCATAATAAATCCACTATGGTCTGATTTCTAACAGTTAAAATTTTAACTTCTGTAAGTCTCACTCTACATTATATTTTCCTGATGGTCTGTTATTTTTTAGTCATTTCTCTAATTTCATGCTTTGCTTAATTAAATATTTCAGGAATATCTCCTCATGTTCTTTATCTCACTTTGAGTACCCAGTGTTATTGTTTCTCCTCCTCATCCTTCTCCTGCTGCTTCTCCCCAAAGCTCAGCATTTCATGTGTGCTTGATGGTTTTTTATTATGAGCTGATCCTGTTTGTTTTTAATCTGTAGGGCTCTTGAAGGGTCTATTTCTTTGGATTTTTTAATTTATTAAGATCCATTTTCTTCTTCTGGGAACCACAGAGGACTATTAGCCAGAAACTACTCTACAGAGAGTTCAGATCTAATGTGAAGGTCCCAGATTCAGCTGTTCCTTGTTGCAAACCCAAGTCTATATGAGACAAAGGTTTGTAGGTCTGTCTATCCCCTGATTAGTCCATCTCTTTTCATCTGCCCACAGCTTAGTCTCCAAGCCTTAAGAATATGCTTTTTGGGGGTGATCTTTGGAGATCTCTTCTATTACCTCTGAGTACAAAAATGCTACGAAGAATGTGTCTTATCCATGACAAAGTTGTTCTGTAGGCAGAGCTGCCTCCAGGATTCCCAGCATACCATAAACACAGAAGTAGAATAGAAGACTGTTGATGTTATCTGTATCATATTTGGCTATGTTGAGTTCATTTTGTTTGTTGATTTAGTGCAAATCACTCTTGAATAATTTCAATAAGTTTTAATTTCGACGTTTCTCAATATACTTAGGTACCAAAATGACCTATGCTGGAATTTATTCAGAGGATACTTCTTTAGTGAAATTTTAATTCTTGCAAAATTAATTTGTGTATTTCTTTTTTTTTTTAAGATTTTATTTATTTATTTGAGAGAGAGAGTGAGAGAGAGAGTGCAAGAGGGGGTAGGGTTAGAGGGAGAAGCAGACTCCCCGCCTAGCAGGGAGCCCGATGCGGGACTCGATCCCAGGACTCCGGGAACATGACCTGAGCCAAAGGCAGCGCTTAACCAACTGAGCCACCCAGGCACCCTAATTCGTGTATTTCATTCACAATATTTTATGTTTCAATCTAACTAGTTTATCATTATTCAGTAAATTATTCGTGTCCTTGAGACTTCTAATGCAATTCTATATTTTTGAGAACATTATTCCCAACTTTTCTTTCCTAATTTTTCTTGTATCTCTGTAAATTTCTCATCCTTAATTATAATTTTATGGGGTTTTTGTGATTTAAATTTTTTTTGAGTTGATTAGAAATTTACCTATTTACAGAATTAATGCTAAGCTTTGTCAGTCCTACTTTTCCATCTTTTTTTAAACTAGTCCATATAGTCTTTACTGATTTATTCTTCCAACTACACATATATTTTGTTTTACTTTCCATTATCTTGTTTTAAAGAGCTAAATTATTTTTTCTGAGCATTTCTGAAGTCATGCCATATAAGCTTTGATAGTATTATTATCTATGTGGCAGTACAAATCCTGGCTCCTCTACCGACTGTTTCTGTGATCTTTGGCATATTATCTCTCTGTTCCTCAGTTTACTTTTCTGTGAAATTTGATTGATAATAATAATATAACTATCTCACAGGGAGATTATAAGGATAAATAAAGTAATAACTGTAGATACAGTAGTGCCTGACAAACAATAGTCTATATACAAATTAAATTTTGTTACTACCACAGATAATATTTGTCCACCTTTTATGGGAATCTCTTAAATAAGTATCTGTGGTTTAGCTTTAGTGTTTTCTGTTTTTGCCATTAGTTGCAATGTTAATTGCACTGTAGTTAGGTAATGGGTTCTATTCTATTCCTTTTAGCTGTTTATTTTGATTTTTAAGTTAGCCATATATATGATTTTTTAAATACTAGTTTTATAGAAACTTCAAAAGAATGCACTATATATGTGTGGAAAGTTTTCCTTTTACTATATATGTGTGTGGAAAGTTTTCCTTTTACAAAATTTAGATGTTGTCTATTACTAAATTTTTATGGTAAAGTTCTAATTACAAATACCTGTCTCCACAGCTTTGAGACACCTGCAGCATAGAGTTAGGAGTAGAATTTGTAAAACTAGTTCACTAGGTCAGTAAGCTGAGAGTTGTGTGTTATGGTAAGACTTCAGCATCTAACAGTCACCTAAATTCTCTAGCCTCCACTTTTCTTATGTAACAAAATTGGGGGAAGTTTTGTGTTAAAATATTAAGTCAAGATAATCAAACAGCCTGAATTCCTGAATCAACTATGGAAGACTATGGCTTTTGAGAGTTACCAGGTCCACAGGGGACTTTGGGTGAATGAAAAACAGTCTTTTATTTAAACCAGAAAGATTTTGGAATTGTTTTTTTAATATCAGACTATCCTCACAAATTGAAATAAAATAAAGTAAAACTCAACTTGAGTTGGAACTTAAGGACACAATATATTAGAATTACTAAGATGAGAGGGGCATGTACATTAGGGCAGAGGGTACAGGTGAAGGTGCTGGGGAAAGGTTGTACACATTGGTCTGGCAGCATCTAGAGGATAAAAGTTTGTACTGGTCAAAGATATCAAGAAGAGTGCCCTGAACAGAGGACTTGCTTCCAGGATTTCACCTGGCCTATTCTGTAGGACAAGGAACATAATGAAACTCAGCTGCAAAAGATGAGCACGGGGGTGATAGAGAGGATGGACTGGTTTCCAGTCTTGACTCTGATCTAAGAATATGATTTAAGGTGTTTGATTAAAGTTTGCTTAGGATTGCTGCTCTTCAGAAAAAAGCAAAACTACACAGTTACTAGTGACTATTGACTTTAGTACTGCAGTAACCAAGAGAAATTATAAGTCAACTATTCATCAAAGCCAGAAGGAAATATTATACACATACCACATATTTTTAAAAAATGAGGCAAAGTTTCCTAACCAATTCTGTAAGCATCAATAACTTTGATCCCAAATCCGGAGAAAAACACATGCAGAAAAGAATACTGGTGGGTCTATCTACTTTCTGAATCTAGATGTAAACATTCTAAATAAGAGCATATCCAGGGCGCCTGGGTGGCTTAGTTGGTTAAGCGACTGCCTTCAGCTCAGGTCATGATCCTGGAGTCCCGGGATCGAGTCCCGCATCGGGCTCCCTGCTCGGCAGGGAGTCTGCTTCTCCCTCTCCCACTCCCCGTTTGTGTTCCCTCTCTCGTTGTGTCTTTTTCTGTCAAATAAATAAATAAAATCTTTAAAAAAAAAATAAAAATAAAAAATAAATAAATAAGAGCATATCCAAATTTAGTCCAAACAAACCAAAACTGATGTCCTTGGTATCATCTAAAATTGGGTGCCAGATGACTTTCCAAGGTCCTTACTGCATCATAGCAACCTTATAAAAAGCCACTCAAACCCCAGGTGACCAGGATACTCAGGGGAGTCTAGTGCTGTTGTAGATTTTTTACTTATCAAATTCAACGGACTAAAATTGTTAAAAAAAAAACAAAAACTAAACTAACAAACAGTACTATCTAATAGGTCTTTGAATAAATAATCATCTTCTGTGTAAGTGGACTGACTCAGTGTAGGAATATTGGGTTTTTTAAATGAACAGTGCCAGGAACTCTCAAGAAAGACATAATTACATGGGAAGATGTCAAAAAATGGTATTTAAAAAAACAAATTGGAAATTAGAGTTTATAAATAAAGAATAGCTCTTCATTCCAGAAAGAGATGGCCAAAAGGGTATGATCTAAAACTTTGTATGAAAACAGAAAAAAAAATCTTATAAAAGGAATACTAAATTGTAAATTATAAATTTACTTTTTTTCTTGCCTTATATAATATTTTTCAATATTTGCTGAAAATTAAGATGAAAGGGGAAAGGAAAACTATTCCATGAAAAATAATGTTTTATTTCTTTCTACATGTCAAACTTTGAAACTTTCAAGAATGACTAAGATTGATAGAGTCTTTGCTTCAAGGTTGACAATAAAGGCTACACTCTCACAATAATAACATTCTCTGCAACATCTGTTCCACCTTTAAGGCATGCAGAAATATCTACCCAGGGCTGGTTATTGAACCCTTAAAGAGATTCCACTATAAATATGCTTTGGAGTTTTTAATTTATTAAGATCCATTCCTTTTGTTCTAAGGTTAAACAGATTCTAAATCTTTATTTAGCTCTTCCTCATATATGAAGTATCTTTGTATTTGGTTGTGATTATTCTTTTGAATAAACATCTTAGTCTCTAGTTGATGGTTACCAAATATTACCTTAGCTAAGCTTGCTCATAGTGAATAGCCCAATATTTGTCCCAAGAAAGGAAAAGTAAATTTTTTATAAGTTGATTTAAGTGGAGTCCCTTCCTTTTCTTTCTTTTTTAATGTTTTATTTCTTATAAAATATCTTATTTCTAAGGTTTGTTGTTCCTATTCTAATTTGATTTATTGGCTATCTCTATCTGCTTACTTGTAACCAAGATTTTCTGTCAGCTTTGTTAACAAAGTATGGAAACATCGATTAAAACAAAGGAATGGTTTTAAAGAGAAGTTCCAGAAATGCCTAAAACTGGTTAGTTATTGTTTCAATTTTAAGAAAATTGGTCAAGAAATAAAATATCATGAAGGAAAGGCATTCTGTCAATGAAAAAAAACCATTAACATTTTGAGACAGACCTGATCTTATGGATAAAATATCCATGAACAAACTTTCCTTACTTTCTGTATGATACAGAGCAAGCCTTTTAATTACTCTGAGATGTCATCTAATCGAATTGCCTTTGAGACTGCATGCTGTAGCTGAACAGATTTTATTTAAAATTATTTTATGGCAATTTTGAAAGAAAAAAAGAAAAGCATGTTTAAGGAAAGTGACCTTTAATATGCCATATAAATACTCACCCCACTTAACCTTTAATGGAATGCCAACAAGTGACTGGCAACATTCTACTATAATTTTATTGTATTATAATTTTACATTGTTCCTGTGATTAACAGTAGTCTCTTAGGGCAATTGTTTGATTTTTATTACTTAAACATTAGGGTTCTTTTATTTTCACATAGTACACAGAGCTAAAAGAAAAGATTATATGTGAATATATGTGAAAGTCTGTAAAGAGAGTGTGCAGGTGGAGGATTTGAGATCACTATTGACCCAAGAATGCTTTGCAGCACAAATAGGAATGCTATGGTTTAATGCTTCTCTTTTGAGCTGTGTGCCAGAATGCCCTGGCAACAAGAGACTTAATGTGTACATTTGAGGTCACCAAGAAATGTGTTATATCAACGAGCTTCTGCTACTAAAATTTCCTAACAAGGGGGAGGAATACATAACATGAATTATTATTTCCAAATAAAGTTATGAATTATTCAGAGGTTCAAAATAAATGTGCTTTTAGGGAGGCCAGTATAATCTTGAAAAAGTTGAAGCAGAATGTGAGTGCTGTCAATAATATTTTGTTCCTGATTTACTCCTTTGTTTAATTTTACCCCCCCACTGTAGATGATTTGCTTTGAAGCCCCAAATCTACTAAATCATGGCAAATACCTTACCAGCTGCTCTTCTACATATTTGCCAATAGGAAACAATGGGTGTCATGTATTAAAAGCAAGACATTTGATAAATAGAGCTATTCAATCAACTCCCACTCACCAGTAATGCCAGAATCAGTGCTACCTCCCAGGTCAGTGTAGGGATAGTTTTCCCAAATTCGTTTTCTACTCCATCTCTGTCTCATACTTTAAAGATCTCTTCTCTCTTTGGCACAATTTCTATTTATTACAACTGTTCCCCGATCCTTTCCTATCTTGTCTTAACCTCAGGAATATCTACACTCTGTCAGCTCCCTCATGCACTGGTCCAGGAATCTTCCAAATTCTGAATAACTTGATCAATTCAATGCTACAGGGTATTTAAAATAATATTATCTTAAAATTAATATATAACAACTTTTGTTTTGATATGAAGTATCAAATTATAAATATTTTGCCATGGAAGGTTTATAAGACTCATGAAAGGGTATTCCTTGATTGAAGAGTCATTCTAGACTTTTGAAATAAATGTATATGAACATAATTATAGCTGTGTGTTTTGGGATAAGAATTTGTATACAACTTTCTCAGCCAGACCCTGAAAGAAAAATGGGTTGTGTTATGCTTCACTTACTGGTAGGCTTTCTTAGTGTTGATACCCCTTGAATAAGAGCACGGTTGATGGTAATACTGTATTTAATGTGATTGTTTTGCTAGTTCAACCAGCGTATGAAAGCCAATACTACTTTCAAATAAATCATATCATCTCCTCCATTGAAACTGAGAAAAAATTGAAATATTGGATCTAGTATAATTTTTAACATAGTTAAAACAACAACAAAAAAAGATTACTCCTAGAAAGTGTTCTATTGATGTTCATAGAAGTTACTTTACACTAGAGAAATATTTGAATATTCTAAATATCCCAAAATAATATAGCATTTGAACTCTGGCATACTAAATGGAATAGTATACAGACATTAACAAAATTACAACATTCTGTCTGATATGGAATATGACTGTAGTATGACCGTACTTGTTGAAGAACATGTATGCATTTAGAAAAATAAATCAAAGAAAATCAAACCTTAAAATTTTGATTGACCCACTCAATCACTATGGCCTCCTAGACTTGTACACTGTGACCACCTGCATTAACATGACCTAGCTAGCTCTTAGTACCATGAATTGAGATGGCCTTGGTCAACATGACAGCCATTTGGTCCAGGTAAATTTTTCCTGGGAAGGACAGAACTGGAAACCAATAAATAACTTACTGTTTGTGTCAGGAATTTCATGTTCATCAGTTATCTGATAGGGCCATCTCCTTGTTAAAGTAGTTCACTTAAGAAGCAACAGTTTAATTTTCAAGACTAACTTCAACAACCTCACCTTGTTGTGTCTACCAATCTGAAACTATTACATCAGGAATTTTTGTCCAGTCCCCACTACTTGCATTTCCTACCATAAATCACTGAGCCCAGATTTCAGATCCTATAAATGTTCACTTTGACTCCCTACTTCTTAGGCATTACTGAGTGTCTTTCACTCTGCCAAGGTGGTATTCCCCCTAACAGCAGCAAGTTCTAACAAATTCAGTTCTGCTTTACTAGTATGTCTATGTTTGGAGGAGGTAGATACAATTGTTTTGTTTGTTTCTTTGAGACCAATTAAAAATTTTATTCTATTTCAACTTTGAGGTATAATTGACAAAAATTGAACATATTTAAGGTTTATAATGTATTGATTTGATGTATCAGCATTGTGAAATGATTACCAGTATACATCATAATACGTGACATATACATCATATTACATAGTTATTTTTGTGTGTGTGAAAGGACACTGAAGATCTGTTCTCTTAGCAAATTTTAAATATACAGTACAATGTTATTAACTGTGTTCACCATATTGTAGATCTCCGGAACTTATTTATCTTAGAACTGAAACTTTGTGCCCTTTGACTAACATATGCCCATTTCCCCCACTCTCTCAGTTCCTAGCAGCCCCTATTCTACTCTCTGCTTCTATGAGTTCACCATTTTTAGATTCTATATGTAAGTGAGATCATACAGTAATTGTTTTTCTAGATCTAGTCTATTTCACTTAGCATATGTCTTCCAGATTCATCCATGTTGTCACAAACAGCAGAATTTCATTCTTTTTAGAGCTGAATATTTTATATATATATACATATATACACATATATATTTCATATTTTCTTTATCCATTCATTTGTCTTGGACACTTAGGTTGTTTTTCCATATCTTGGTTGTTGTAAATAATGCTGCAATGACCATGAGAGTGAAGGTATCTCTTTAAGATACTGATTTCATTTCCTTTGAATATATACCCAAAGATCTGATTTACTGGATCACATGGAAGTTCTGTTTTTTTTATTTTTTGAGGAACTGCCATACCGTTTTTCATAATGACTGTACCAGTTTACAATCCCATCAAGTGTATCAAGGTTCCCTTTTCTCCATATCCATGTCAATACCTCTTATTGCTTGTCTTTTTTAAAACTAGACATTCTAATATATGTGAGGTAATATCTCATTGTGGTTTTAATTTGTGTATCTCTGATAACAGATTATGTTGAGCACCTTTTCATTTACCTGTTGGAAATTTGTGTGTCCTTTTTTTTTTTTTTTGGAAAAATGTCTATTCAGGTACTTTATCCATTTTTAACATGCATGCTATTCAGTTGTTTGCTACATATTTGGGATAATAACCCCTTATCTGATATATTGTTTTTATATATTTTCTTGCATTCCACAGGTTACCCTTTTATTTTGTTGACAGTTTCCTTTGATGTGCAGAAACTTTTTAGTTTGATGTAGTCCCATTTGTTTATTTCTTTTTTTGCTTTTGTTGCCTGTGCTTTTGGTCTTTCCCACAAAATCATTGCCACGTCCAGTATCAAGCAGCTTTTCTCTATGTTTTCTTCTAGGAGTTGTATGATCTCAGTTCTTATGTTTAAGTCTTCAATCCATTTTGAATTAGTTTTTGTGCATGGTGTAGGATCAATTTCCAGTATCCTTCTTTGCATGTGAATATCCAGTTTTCCCAATACCATTTCTTGAAGAGACTGTCCATTTCTCATTTGTATTCTTGGCATCCTTGACATAAATTATATATGTCATTGATGTGGCTTTATTTCTGGGCTCTCTGCTCTCTGACACTGTTTTTATGTCAGTACCATACTATTTTTCATAGCTTTGTAATATAATTTGAAATCAGGAAGAGTGATGCCTCCAACATTGTTCTTCTTGCTCAAGATTACTTTGACTATTTGTGGTTGCATATGAATCTTATGGTTGTTTTTTCTATTTATTTGAAAAATGCCATTGGAATTTTGATAGGTATTGCATTGAATCTGTAGATAGCTTTGGGTACTTTGGACATTTTAACAGTATTATTTGTTCCAATCCATGAACACAGGATATATTTCCATTTATTTGTCTTCTTCAGTTTCTGTCATATCTTAGTTTTCTGTGGATGGATCTTTTACTTCTTCAGTTAAATTTATTGTTAAGTATTTTAATATTTTTAATGCTCTCATAAATGGGATTGGTTTCTTAATTTCCTTCCCAAATAATTCTTTGTTAGTATGTAGAAACACAACTGATTTTTTTTATTTAAATTCAATTAATTAACACACAGTATATTATTAGTTTCGGAGGTAGAGTTCAGTGTTTCATCAGTTGTATATAATATGTATATAATATAATAATATAATAATAATTCTTTTATCTTCTTATTACATCAGGTGCCCTCCTTAATGTCCATCACCCAGTCACCCCATCCCTCCACCCTCTTCCCCTCCAGCACTCCTCAGTTTGTTTCCTATGATTAAGAGTCTCTTATGGTTTGTCTCCTTCTCTGATTTCATATTGTTCAATTTTTCCCTCCCTTCCCCTATGATCCTCTGTTTTGTTTCTTAAATTCCACACATGAGTGAGATCATATGATAATTGTCTTTCTCTGATTGACTTATTTTGCTCAGCATAATACCCTCCAGTTCCATCCACATCATTGCAAATGGCAAGATTTCATTTTTTGATGTCTGAGTAGTATTCCATTTTATATATATACTACATCTTCTTTATTCATTCATCTGTTGATGGATAGCTGGGCTCTTTTGATAGTTTGGCTATTGTGGACATTGCTGCTATAAACATTGGGGTGCAGGTGCCCCTTCGGATCACTACATTTGTATTTTGGTGGTAATACCAACAGTGCAATTGCTGAGTTGTAGGGTAGCTCTATTTTCAACTTTTTGAGGAACCTCCGTACTGTTTTCCAGAGTGGCTGCACCAGCTTCCATTCCCACCAACAGTGTAGGAGGGTTCCCTTTCTCTGCATCCTCATGAACATTGTCATTTCCTGACTTGTTAATTTTAGCCATTCTGACTGGTGTGAGGTAGTATCTCATTGTGGTTTTCATGTGGATTTCCCTGATGACGGGTGATGTAGAGCATTTCTTCATGTGTCTGTTAGCCATTTGTATGTCTTCTTTGGAGAAATGTCTGTTCATGTCCTCTGCCTATTTCTTGATTGGATTATTTGTTCTTTGGGTGTTGAGTTTGGTAAGTTCTTTATAGATTTTGGATACTAGCCCTTTATCTGGTAAGACATTTGCAACTATCTTCTCCCATTCTGTCAGTTGTCTTTTGATTTTGTCAACTGTTTCCTTTGCTGTGCAAAAGCTTTTTATCTTGATGAAGTTCCAATAGTTCATTTTTGCCCTTGCTTCCCTTGCCTTTGGAGACGTGTCTAGCAAGAAGTTGCTGTGGCTGAGGTCACACAGGTTGCTGCCTGTGTTCTCCTCTAGGATTTTGATGGACTCCTGTCTCACACTGAGGTCTTTCATCCATTTTGAGTCTATTTTTATTTATGGTATAAGAAAGCGGTCCAGTTTCATTCTTCTGCATGTGGCTGTCCAATTTTCCCAACACCATTTGTTGAAGAGACTGCCTTTTTTTCCGTTGGATATTCTTTCCTGCTATGTTGAAGATTAATTGACCATAGAGCTTTCTAATATCGTTTGAAGTCCATAATTGTGATGCCACTAGCTTTGATTTTCTTTTTCAACATTCTTCTGGCTATTTGGGGCCTTTCCTGATTCCATGCAAATTTTAGGGTTATTTGTTCCAGCTCTGTGATAAATGTTGATGGTATTTTGATAGGGATTGCATGGAATGTATAGATTTCTCTAGGTAGCATAGACATTTTCACAATATTTGTTCTTCCAATCCATGAGCATGGAACATTTTTCCATTTCTTTGTGTCTTCCTCAATTTCTTTCAGGAGTATTCTATAGTTTTCTGAGTACAGATCCTTTGCCTCTTTGGTTAGATTTATTCCTAGGTATCTTATGGTTTGGGGTGCGATTGTAAATGGGATCAACTCCTTAATTTCTCTTTCTTCTCTCTCATTGTTAGTGAATAGAAATGCACCTGATTTCTGTGCATTGATTTTATATCCTGCCATTTTGCTGAATTCCTGTATGAGTTCTAGCAGTTTTGGGGTGGAGTCTTTTGGGTTTTCCACATAGAGTATCATGGCATCTGCGATGAGTGAGAGTTTGACTTCTTCTTTGCCAATTCAGATGCCTTTTGTTTCTTTTTGTTATCTGATTGCTGAGGCTAGGACATCTAGGACTCTGTTGAACAAAGGTGGTGATAGTGGACATCCCTGTCGTGTTCCTGACCTTAAGGAAAAAGCTCTCTGTTTTTCCCCATTGAGAATGATATTCGCTGTAGGCTTTTTGTATATGGCTTTTATGATATTGAGGTATGTTCCCTCTATCCCTACACTGTGAAGAGTTTTAATCAAGAAGGGATGCTGTACTTTGTTGAATGCTTTTTCTGCATCTGTTGAGAGGATCATATGGTTCTTGTCCTTTCTTTTATTAATGTAGTATATCACATTGATTGATTTGCAGATTTGGAACCACCCTTGCAGCCCAGGAATAAATCCAAATTGGTCATGGTGAATAATCCTTTTATTGTACTATTGGATCTTATTGGCTAGTATCTTGGTGAGAATTTTAGCATCCATGTTAATCAGGGATATTGGTCTATAATTCTCCTTTTTGATGGGGTCTTTGACTGGTTTTGGGATCAAGGTAATGCTGACCTCATAGAGTTTGGAAGTTTTCCTTCCATTTCTATTTTTTTTTATTCTTATGTTAATCCCCATATATTACATCATTAGTTTTAGATGAAGTGTTCCATGATTCATTGTTTGTGCATAACACCCAGTGCTCCATGCAGAATGTGCCCTCCTCAATACCCACCACCAGACTAACCCATCCTCCCACCCCCCTCCCCTCTAGAACTCTCAGTTTGTTTTTCAGAGTCCATCGTCTCTCATGGTTCGTCTACCCCTCCAATTTCCCCCGCTTCATTCTTCCCCTCCCGCTACCTTCTTCTTTTTTTTTCTTAACATATATTGCATTATTTGTTTCAGAGGTACAGATCTGAGATTCAACAGTCTTGCACAATTCACAGCACTTACCAGAGCACATACCCTCCCCAGTGTCTATCACCCAGTCACCCCATCCCTCCCACCCCACCCCCCACTCCAGCAACCCTCAGTTTGTTTCCTGCAATTAAGAATTCCTCATATCACTGAGATCATATGATACATGTCTTTCTCTGTTTGACTTATTTCACTCAACATAATACCCTCCAGTTCCATCCACATTGTTGCAAATGGCAAGATCTCATTCCTTTTGATGGCTGCATAATATTCCATTGTATATATATACCACTTCTTCTTTATCCATTCATCTGTCAATGGACATCTTGGCTCTTTCCACAGTTTGGCTATTGTGGATATTGCTGCTATAAACATCGGGGTGCACGTACCCCTTCGGATCCCTACTTTTGTATCTTTGGGGTAAATACCCAGTAGTGCAATTGCTGGGTTTTACAGTAGTTCTATTTTCAACTTTTTGAGGAACCTCCATACAGTTTTCCAGAGTGGCTGCACCAGCTTGCATTCCCACCAACAGTGTAGGAGGGTTCCCCTTTCTCCGCCTCCCCGCCAACATCTGTCGTTTCCTGACTTGTTAATTTTAGCCATTCTGACTGGTGTGAGGTGGTATCTCATTGAGGTTTTGATTTGGATTTCCCTGATGCCGAGCTATATTGAGCACTTTTTCATGTGTCTGTTGGCCATTTGGATGTCTTCTTTGTAAAAATGTCTGTTCATATCTTCTGCCCATTTCTTGATTGGATTCTTTGTTCTTTGGGTGTTGGTTTTGATGAGTTCTTTATAGATTTTGGATACTAGCCCTTTATCTGATATGTCATTTGCAAATATCTTCTCCCATTCTGTCGGTTGTCTTTTGGTTTTGTTGACAGTTTCCTTTGCTTTGCAAAAGCTTTTTATCTTGATGAAGTCCCAATAGTTCATTTTTGCCCTTGCTTCCCTTGCCTTTGGCGATGTTTCTAGGATGAAGTTGCTTCGGCTGAGGTCAAAGAGGTTGCTGCCTGTGTTCTGCTTTAGGATTTTGATGGACTCCTGTCTCACATTGAGGTCTTTCAACCATTTTGAGTCTATTTTTGTGTGTGGTGTAAGGAAATGGTCCAGATTCATTCTTCTGCATGTGGCTATCCAATTTTCCCAACACCATTTTTGAAGAGACTGTCTTTGTTCCATTGGACATTCTTTCCTGCTTTGTCAAAGATGAGTTGACCATAGAGTTGAGGGTCCATTTCTGGGCTCTCTATTCTGTTCCATTGATCTATGTGTCTGTTTTTGTGCCAGTACCATGCTGTCTTGATGATGACAGCTTTGTAATAGAGCTTGAAGTCCGGAATTGTGATGCCGCCAGCTTTGCTTTTCTTTTTCAACATTCCTCTGGCTATGCAGGGTCTTTTCTGGTTCATACAAATTTTAGGATGATTTGTTCCATTTCTTTGAAAAAAGTGGATGGTATTTTGATGGGGATTGCATTGAATGTGTAGATTGCTCTAGGTAGCATTGACATCTTCACAATATTTGTTCTTCCAATCCATGAGCATGGAACGTTTTTCCATTTCTTTGTGTCGTCCTCAATTTCTTTCATGAGTATTTTATAGTTTTCTGAGTACAGATCCTTTGTCTCTTTGGTTAGATTTATTCCTAGGTATCTTATGGTTTTGGGTGCAATTGTAAATGGGATCGACTCCTTAATTTCTCTTTCTTCTGTCTTGTTGTTGGTGTATAGGAATGCCACTGACTTCTGTGCATTGATTTTATATCCTGCCAGTTTACTGAATTCCTGTATGAGTTCTAGCAGTTTTGGGCTGGAGTCTTTTGGGTTTTCCACATAAAGTATCATATCATCTGCAAAGAGTGAGAGTTTGACTTCTTCTTTGCCGATTTGGATGCCTTTGATTTCTTTTTGTTGTCTGATTGATGTGGCTATGACTTCCAATACTATGTTGAATAGCAGTGGTGATAGTGGACATCCCTGCCACGTTCCTGACCTTAGGGGGAAAGCTCTCAGTTTTTCCCCATTGAGAATGATATTCACTGTAGGTTTTTCATAGATGGCTTTTATGATATTGAGGTATGTACCCTCTATCCCTGTACTATGAAGAGTTTTGATCAAGAAAGGATGCTGTACTTTGTCAAAAGCTTTTTCTGCATCTATTGAGGGGATCATATGATTCTTGTTCTTTCTTTTGTTAATGTATTGTATCACGTTGATTGATTTGCAGATGTTGAACCAACATTGCAGCCCAGGGATAAATCCCACTTGGTCATGGTGAATAATCCTTTTAATGTACTGTTGGATCCTATTGGCTAGTATTTTGGTGAGAATTTTTGCATCCCATGTTCATCAGGGATATTGGTCTGTAATTCTCGTTTTTGATGGGGTCTTTGTCTGGTTTGGGGATCAAGGTAATGCTGGCCTCATAAAATGAGTTTGGAAGTTTTCCTTCCATTTCTATTTTTTGGAACAGTTTCAGAAGAATAGGTATGAATTCTTCTTGAAATGTTTGGTAGAATTCCCCTGGGAAGCCATCTGGCCCTGGGCTTTTGTTTTTTGGGAGATTTTTGATGACTGCTTCAATTTCCTTAGTGGTTATAGGTCTGTTCTGGTTTTCTATTTCTTCCTGGTTCAGTTTTGGTAGTTGATACATCTCTAGGAATGCATCCATTTCTTCCAGGTTATCTGATTTGCTGGCATAGAGTTGCTCATAATATGTTCTTATAATTGTTTGTATTTCTTTGTTGTTGGTTGTGATCTCTCCTCTTTCATTCATCATTTTGTTGATTTGGGTCATTTCTCTTCTCTTTTTGATAAGTCTGGCTAGGGGGTTATCAATCTTGTTAATTCTTTCAAAGAACCAGCTCCTAGTTTCATTGATCTGTTCTACTGTTCTTTTAGTTTCTATTTCATTGACTTCTGCTCTGATCTTTATGATTTCTCTTCTCCTGCTGGGTTTAGCCTTTATTTGCTGTTCTTTCTCCAGCTCCTTTAGGTGTAGGGTTAGGTTGTGTACTTGAGACCTTTCTTGTTTCTTAAGAAAGGCTTGTATTGCTATACACTTTCCTCTTAGGACTGCCTTTGCTGCATCCCAAAGATTTTGAATAGTTGTGTTTTCATTTTCATTGGTTTCCATGTATTTTTTTTAATTCTTCTTTAATTTCTTGGTTGACCCATTCATTCTTCAGTAGGATGCTCTTTAGCCTCCATGTATTTGAGTTCTTTCCAACTTTCTTCTTGTGATTGAGTTCTAGTTTCAAAGCATTGTGGTCTGAAAATAGGCATGGAATGATCCCAATCTTTTGGTACCAGTTGAGACCTGATTTATGACCTAGGATGTGATCGATTCTGGAGAATGTTCCATGGGCACTAGAGAAGAATGTGTATTCCGTTGCTTTGGGGTGGAATGTTCTGAATAGGTCTGTGAAGTCCATTTGGTCCAGTGTGTCATTTAAAGTCTTTCTTTCCTTGTTGATCTTTTGCTTAAACGATCTGTCCATTTCAGTGAGGGGGGTGTTAAAGTCCCCCACTATTATTGTATTGTTGTCGATGTGTTCCTTTGCTTTTGTTATTAATTGCCTTATATAATTGGCTGCTCCCATGTTAGGGGCATAGATATTTACAATTGTTAGATCTTCTTGTTGGATAGACCCTTTAAGTAGGATATAATGTCCTTCCTCATCTCTTATTACAGTCTTTGGTTTAAAATCTAATTTGTCTGATATAAGGATTGCCACCCCAGCATTCTTTTGGTATCCATTAGCATGGTAAATGGTTTTCCACCCCCTCACTTTCAATCTGGTGGTGTCTTTGGTTCTAAAATGAGTCTCTTGCAGACAGCATATCGATGGGTCTTGTTTTTTAATCCAGTCTGATAGCCTGTGTCTTTTGATTGGGGCATTGAGCCCATTTACATTCAGGGTAACTATTGAAAGATAGGAATTTAGTGCCATTGTATTGCCTGTAAGGTGACTGTTACCGTATATTGTCTGTGTTCCTTTCTGGTCTATGTTGCTTTTAGGCTCTCTCTTTGCTTAGAGGACCCCTTTCAAGATTTCCTGTAGGGCTGGTTTTGTGTTTGCAAATTCCTTTAGTTTTTGTTTGTCCTGGAAGCTTTTTATCTCTCCTTCAATTTTCAAAGACAGCCTAGCTGGATATAGGATTCTTGGCTGCATATTTTTCTCATTTAGTGCTCTGAATATATCCTGCCAGTCCTTTCTGGCCTGCCAGGTCTCTGTGGATAGGTCAGTTGCCAATCTAATGTTTCTACCCTTGTAGGTTACATATCTCTTCTCCCGAGCTGCTTTCAGGATTTTCTCTTTGTCTATGAGACTCATAAGTTTTACTATTAGATGTCGGGGTGTTGACCTATTTTTATTGATTTTGAGAGGGGTTCTCTGTGCTTCCTGGATTTTCATGCCTGTTTCCTTCCCCAAATTAGGGAAGTTCTCTGCTATAATTTGCTCCATTATACCTTCTGCCCCTCTCTCTCTTTCTTCCTCTTCTGGGATCCCAATTATTCTAATGTTGTTTCATCTTATGGTATCGCTTATCTCTCGAATTCTGCCCTCGTGATCCAGTAGTTGTTTATCTCTCTTTTTCTCAGCTTCTTTATTTTCCATCATTTGGTCTTCTATATTACTGATTCTCTCTTCTGCCTCATTTATTCTAGCAGTTAGCACCCCAATTTTTGATTGCACCTCATTAATAGCCTTTTTGATTTCTACTTGGTTGGATTTTAGTTCTTTTACTTCTCCAGAAAGGGTTTCTCTAATAACTTCCATATTTTTTTCAAGCCCAGCTAGTATCTTTAAAGGGATGATTCTGAACTCTAGGTCTGACATCGTACTAATGTCCGTATTGAGTAGGTCCCTGGCAGTCGGTACTACCTCTTGTTCTTTTTGTTGAGGTGATTTTTTCCATCTTGTCATTTTGTGCAGAGGAGAATAGATTAATGAGAGAACAAAATGCTAGCAGAGTAACAACGTCCCAGAAAATATACTCTAAACAAATCAGAAAAGACCTGAAGCAGTGGTAAAAGAAAGGGAAAGAGAGAAAAAAGAAAAAAAAAAAAGATAAAGATAAAAACAAACAAAACAAAACAACAACAACAACAAAAAACCAGAATGTGATCAAATATGATCAGGCTGGTATATAGATCAGTGCCACACACTAGATTTGGGGTGTTTTGGTCTTTTAGAAGAAAGTGCCTCCCAAAATTTTAAAGAAAGAAAAACTTATATATGTACAAAAATAAGGGTTGATACGATGAAGGGATGGAATATGACTGTAAAGATGGAAATTATAAAAAATTTTATAAAAGGAATTGATAAGAAGTTGTTTGAAAAAAGAAAGAAGAGGATTTAAAAAAAGAAAAAAAAAGGGAGAGGATGTGATCAGGCAGGGGAATAGAAAACACCATATACTAGAGATTTAGGGTATATTTTAATCTGTTAGAAGAAACTATCTCAAAATTTTAAAGAGAGAACAACTTATATATATAAGCCAAAAATACGGGTAACTACTATGAAGGGATAGAATATGACTCTAAAAATGAAAAATAAAAGTGTTTTTTTTAAAAAAAGGGATTGATAAGATGTTGGTTGAAAAAGGGAAAAAGAAAAATTCAAAAAGAAAAAAAAAGAAAAAAAGACAGTTAAAAAAAAATTAACTTTGAAAGACTAAAGAATCATGGTAAAAAAGCCATGAATTCTATGTGCAGTATTCCCCTAGCGCTGGAGTTCTGCCGTTTTCATTGATCGGTAAACTTGGTCTTGGCTGGCGGTTCTCGCTGATCTTCTGGGGAGGGGCCTGTTGCCATGGTTTCCAAATGTCTCTGCCAGAGGCGGAATTGCCCCGCCCTTGCCCCCTCCCGGCTAAGTAATTTGCTCGGGTTTGCTCTCCGGGGCTTTTGTTCCCTGCGAGCTTTCCATATAGCTTTGGAGGCGGAGAGTGAAAATGGCAGCCTCCCAATCTCCACCCTGGAGGAGCCGAGAACTTGGGCCCCGCTCCTCAGTGCGCCCCCAGAGAAAAGCTGTTAGTCACTCCCGTCTCCCCGGTCTCTGGCCGCACTCCGTGCTCACCCGGCCTGTGACCGCGCATTTCTATCTCTGGCACCCGACCCCGGGTGGAGTCTCCAAACCCAGCAGATCCCTGCGGTGCGCTCCCGCGCGGCCCCTCCCGGGGGAGGAAGGTGAGTCTCCCCGGATCTGCCACTTGTTGGGTCCCTGCTGGAGGATCAGTGGCCCGACTGTGCCGCGGATCACGGTTTATGGCAACCCCGAGCTGAGAGCCCGCGCCTGGGCTCCACCTCTGCAGCCGGCTTCCCTGTTCCGTTACCTGGGAGCTCTGCCACACTCAGGCACCCCCGTTCTTTCTGTGACCCCGAGGGTCCTGAGACCACACTGTCCCGGAGGGTTCCACCCCCCGCTTAGCCACCAGAGTGACGTCCCTCGGCGGAGCAGACTTTTAAAAGTTCCGATTTTGTGCTCCGCGGCTCTATCACTTGCCAGAAGCGGCCGACGGAGGCCCCTCCCCCGCCGTCTATCCTCCCGAATATCGCCTGGGATTCACTTCTCCGCACGTCCTACCTTCCAGAAAGTGGTCGCTTTTCTGATGAGAGAGTTGTTGCTCTTCTTTTCTTCGATCTTCTGTTGAGTTTGTAGGTGTTCAGAATGGTTTGATCCCTATCCAGCTGAATTCCTGAGAGGAGACGAAATCCAGGTCTCCTACTCCTCCACCATCTTGCTCTGCCCCCCCCATTTCTATTTTTTGAAACAGCTTCAGAATAATAAGTATTAATTCTTCTTTAAATGTTTGGTAGAATTCCCCTGGGAAGCCATCTGGCCCTAGACTCTTATTTGTTGGGAGATTTTTGATTACTGCTTCAATTTCCTTTCTGGTTATGGTTCTTTCAGTTTTCTATTTCTTCCTGGTTCAGTTTTGGTAGTTTATACATCTCTAGAAATGCATCCATTTCTTCCAGGTCGCCTAATTTGTTGGCATATAGTTGCTCATAATATGTTCTTATAATACTATTTATTCAGAAACACAACTGATTTTTGTAAATTTATTTTGTTTCCTGCAACTTTACTAAGTTCCTTTATTCTAACAGGTTTGTGGTGAAGTCTTTGCATATATTTTTATATATATATTCATGTCATCTACAAATGGAGATAGTTTAACTTCTTCCTTTCCAATTTGGATGCCTTTTATTTCTTTTTCTTGAAATTGTTCTAGCTAGGATTTCTATGTTGAATAGAAGTGGCAAGAGTGGACATCCTTGTCTTGTTCTGATTTAAGAGAAAACACTTCCAGCTTTTCATCATTGAATATTATATTATCTGTGGGCTTATCATATATAGCAAGGTACTATGTAAGGATACATTATCTCCATACCTTATTTGTTAATAGTTTTTATCATGAAAGGATGTTGAATTTTGTCAAATACTTTTTCTGCATCTATTGAGATAATAATGTGATCTTTATTCTTCATTCCGCTAATATGGTGTGTTACTTTTATTGATTTGTATGTGTTGAACTAACTTTGAATCTGAAGGTTAAATCCCACTTGATCATGTTGTATGATCCTTTTAACATGCTGCTGAATTTGTTTTGTTAGTATTTTGTTTAGGAGTTTTTAATCCTTATGTATCAGGGATATTGGCCTATAATTTTCTTTTTTATGGTGTCCTCATTTGATTTTAGTCAGAGGGTATTACTGGCCTCATAAAACAAATTTGGAAGTATTCCTTTCTCTTCAATTTTTAGAAGATTTTGAGAAGAATTGACATTAATTCTTCTGTACATGGATGGCAGAATTTACCCTTGAAGCCATCTGGGCCTAGACTTTTCATTTTGGAGGTTTGTGGTTATTAAGTCTTCTTACTCATTATGGTTCTGTCCACATTTTCTATTTCTTCATGATTTAGTCTTGTTAGGTTGTGTATTTCTAGGAATCTATCCATTTCTTTTAGTTTATCCAATTTTTGGTGTATGTTGTTCATAGGGGTCTCTTAACGATTTTTTTTTTTTTGTATTTTTGTGGCACCAGTTATAATGTCTCCTCCTCCACTAATAATTTTATTTATTTTAGCCCTCTCTCATTTTTTCCTAGTTAGTCCAGCTAAAAGTTCTTTCCCATTGTGTTTATCTTTTTAAAAAAGTAACTGTTAATTTTGTTGATTTTTTCCTACTGCTTTTCTATTCTCTAGTTCATTTATCTCTGCTCTCATCTTCATTTCTTTCCTTCTACTAACTTTGGGCTTAATTTGCTCTTTTTCTAGTTTTAGTTGATTTAATCTAGTTGATTTAAATTAGTTTGTTTATTTGAGATCCTTCTTTTTTCTTAATGTATGCATTTGTGCCTATAGAGTTCCCTTTTATGACTGATTTTGGTATATACTACAAGTTTTGATATATGTGTTTTCATTTTCATTTGTCTCAAGATACTTTTTGATTTTCCTTTTGATTTCTTTTTTGATCCATTCGTTGTTCAGGAATATGTTGCTAAATTTCCACTTATTTGCAAATTTTTCAATTTTCATTCTTTATTAATTTCTAATTTGATATAGTTATGGTCAGAAATGATACTTCATATAATTTCAATCTCATTTAATTTGTTCACACTTAACTTTGTGGCCTAATACATGCTCTATCCTGGAAAATGCTGTTATACACTTAAGAAGAATGTGTATTGCTTCTATCAGATGGAATGTTCTATGTATGTCTGTTAGGTTCATTTGGTCCATGGGTTTATTCAAGCCAGTGTTATTTTATTGACTTTTTAGGTCTACAGCTAAAAGCATAGTCAGTGAGCTTGCCACTTGGGCATGGTACTGTCTTCTCAAAAAAGTTCTCCTCCAGTTGGGTTCCATCAGGTTTTCACAACTTCTTAACTATTTTTCAAAGCTCCCACAAAGGCATTTTGTCTGTGGATGGTTGCCAAATTATTGTTGCTATGGGAGAAGACAAGTAGCATAGCTCCTATTCCTCCATCTTGCTGACATCAACAGAATGTTGAAAGTTAATCTGCATCCACTATCTAACCTTTAAAGCATTCTTGTAAATAGACTTCATGCCCAATGGGGGGCTTGAATTCACAACCCCAGGATCAGGAGTCACATGCTGTATGGACTAAGCCAGCCAGGAGCCCCTGGCCTTTAAAGCATTTGATCAAGATATCAACCCCATTCCTTCACACCTTCCAAAATTTCCTGACATGCTTTCATTAGAATTTTGTGTCCTTGGCCCCAGCTCTTTGCTCTATTTCCAAAGTTAATCTCTAATTTTGGTCCCAAATATATTTAAGGTTCAGTTTGATTATTCATCTATCATACATTTTTTTCTCTTCCACATATATCTTTCCAAGGCTCATTCTTCTGGTCTCTGCAATTATCGTTGTCTTTGATGAAACCTAACCTCATAATCACATCTTTGGATCTAAATTCCATTATATCATTATTTTTTTCTTTTGGTTTGTCCCTGCCAGATATTTTGCTTAAAAGAAATATTGCAGATAGTTTTCACTAAAGTGAATGTAGACAAATTAGAAATTTCTTTCAGATAATTAAGCTTGCACTATTTTAAATTGATTTCTCCATGGATTAAGGAACTCTTTCACACTTTGCATGTTTCGGCTACAACAGTGTAATTATCCTTGTAAACAACACAAGTTTCTGCATTGTATGGATAATGAACTTGATTCTGTGATTTGGTGATTAATTTTTGCATATGATTGATTATTTCAAAGTGCCTTGCTTTCATTACCATTTAAAAAATTAGAGTATTCTTCCTTCCTGTCTCTCAGCTTTAATTCTCTAATAGTGCTTGACCCTTAAGTTCAATCAAATCTAACTTTTTTTTTTCTGGATAATTTTATTGGGGGAAAGAAAAAAAATAACTGGACTAATTAATGCTTGTCATGACTTACACTCAAAATAAAAAGTTCTTGAAGGATGTCAGAATGATGTCTTATTATGTCTTGACTCTTCCAAAATAAACTACCTGTTAAATCCTATGCTACATGTATATGGAACTGATCAGGCAGCATAACTCATATGTAATTATAACACAGTGGAAGAATACTGAGAACATTCAGAAACAGCTTTATCATGACTGCTTCTAATTTTATTCTTCACAAGCCATCCCGTCAAAGTTCCCTGAATAAAAGAGAATGAAATTTAATGTGCCTCTTCATTGTAGCTGCCTTTCTTCCACCTTGCCCTTGTCATGTAAACTTTCATCCAAGTACTTCTGTATTTTTCATAGAGATTAATTAGTTCTCAAATCATTGTGGTAGGACTGGCAATACAATACAGATATGTGTAAAACACTAAGATGGGGCCATTAATTCACAATGCTTGGCCTAATATCAAAAGAGCCAGAAATTTCACTTCACACTCCTGATTTTTGGTGATTACCCTTCCCTCTTTTTTTTTTTTAAAATGAAATCAATATAATTTTTTTTTCTGGACAATTCCTCAATTATTTCTATACTAGGGAATTAATATAGTATACTCTAGACAAAAGGATGTTTAAAAAATTCTTTACAATTGGCATAAAATCAAACACAAACCAGCCAGAACTAATTTTTGTCCATTTATTTCTTTAGTATAATTTAGAAGCTAAACTGTGTGTGTTGTAACTTAGGAAATCAAATAATATACAAAGCTGTTTGTTTTCAAATTTCATTTAAACCTGAACCAAGTATAGATTACTATGCAGAACAGAAAATTGGTTTTCTCTATATGAAATTTGAAATAAAACTTGGTAAAATCATTAGTCCTTATTTTAATAGCCAGTGAGATAAATTTTAGAAAGGGCATTTGTTTTATGATTTTATGAACTCATATTTTGTCTTAGTTATAGTTTGGAAAAATGTACTTCCAACTGACTATGGAGAAAATGGAAATGAAAAGAAAAATGTGGGGCCATCTCTAGATATTTTGCACAAAGATTATCTGATTAGTAGAGTTCCACAAGTAGATTTATAGTTTAAAGTCAAGACTGCCTTCATGAACAGCATTTGTTGTAGGTTCAGAGATTGTAAAACAATTTTAATATTAAACTTCACCAAACAGAAAGATGGAAATGACCTGATAGTTATCAAAAAGAGATAAAATTATTTTGGAATATAATGACAACTTGTGCTATGATTTAATACATGCTTTTATATACATTATAATCCCCATAAAACCTAGTGAGGTGGGTATCACTTTTATCAAGGCTATTGTCTCTAAAATTAACTTACATGATGAGAGAACACTGCTTTCTATACACATAAAATATAATTTATGTCTAAGTAATTCTATTTGTCTACATGAGACACCTCTTTTCTTTAGTGCTAATTGGACCTAAAACAAAATTTCCATAGATCTAGACTGTACTTAAATATGAGTTACAAAATATAGTAATATATAACTATAAATCCTTGCACATGATTTAGCATTTTTTTTAAATGCTGACACACGCATATGCAGACTGTAGTGCTCCTCCATATCCTGAGCAGTTAAAGATTGTAATCCTTATATCTCCAGAAATACCTTTAGGCATAAATATTCGATGTTTCACAGACTTAATGGCTGGGATTCTGTTAAGTCCTTCACTTTATTTCAGAGCCCTACCAAAACTGGAGTCCGTTCTTCACCATAACTTAATTATCTGAGTTCAGTGTCTCTCCTCATTCACCCAAAGCTGGCTATTGTTTTTAACCAGAT
Organism: Mirounga angustirostris; assembly: GCF_029215605.1. Lineage (NCBI taxonomy): Eukaryota > Metazoa > Chordata > Mammalia > Carnivora > Phocidae > Mirounga > Mirounga angustirostris. The sequence goes on along the minus strand of NW_026991718.1, from coordinate 40,918,231 downwards.
GGATGATCCTATCTCTTGCCACCTCTGTATTTCTACTCACCTGTATACATGAATGATCACTGTCTAAAAAGCTCTTCTATCTTTACTGCATGTCACATTAAACTCTTCAGCTATCAATACCAGCTTGGATTATAACCTCATTTGCTATTCACACTTTCTGACCTTTACCCCAGGTACTTGTGTTATAGCAAAACTACTTTTCTGATGGCAGTCCTTCCCATTTTCTTAACTTTTTCTCTTACCTGCTCTGTCTTGTCCATTGAATCAGTTTGACCCATTTACTACATGTCTTGTTCTTAAAATAAAATATAAAGCAGTATATTTTCTTTACTAAGCAATAGCCTTTTACCTCTCTACATTTTCTGTCCACTCAGTTATTCTTATTATTTTCTTCTTTCAACTCAGATCTCTAGTTTCATAATCAAATATCTTTTTATGCACTGGTTTCTTTTTGTTTCTCAACATCTTGTATTTTTCCCATTTCTTTATTGAGCTTTGTCTTCCTACTTATTATTGAACCTATTTATTCTTTCAGTTTTACTGTTGTATAAGGTCACTAGCAGGGAATTCCATACTCCAGAGTTTGCTCCATGAAATTTCACTAGGTAGGCTCACTCTTATCATCCACAGTAGAGAGGGTCTAGGACGCATTGCCTAGAGTCCATGTTTTCTGCTACTTGTTGTCCACTGAATGGTAGAGGTAGCAGAAAAACTCACATCTTTTATTTAATTTTTGGTGATACTTTGGACAAGCAACATGAAGCCTTCATATCTTTGGGAACCAAAAAACTAGAAAAAAATAAGTAGGTAAAGCATATTCTATTTAAATGGAACAAGTGAATGGAAAAGTGGTAAAGGTATATTTCATGTTCATCTTGCTTTGAGCATCCATAAATTATAATTTGTGGTCTTCTCTATGATATATATATTTTTCTAAATAAATACAGTATGCTTGTATGATTTGAGTGATTGCTTTTGAGTGAAGGCATCGTTATATAGTGATAATTTTGTGATAATTTTCTAATATAAAAAATTTGAGTTGTCATCAAATGTCAGCAGGTATGAACTGTGGAGTCAATGTTTTCTCCTGCATGAAGAATCATGAATCTGCATTCTGCTGCAATGTCAGTACTGTCTTCCTCAGTACTTACTCTTCAGTGTTTCACTCTGATACTGTGTATTTCTGAAAGCATAAGCTTATATGAGAGCAGAAATTTTCAGAAAAATACATTAAAATGTTCTCTATTTCCAGAGCTTTTTTCTTGCCAACTACAAAATAACTTCCTGAAACTAAAACTGAGGTCCTTCATAGTTATGGAGCCTCATATTAGTGCAAATATTTATCAGATCCTTAATATCGTCCACTTTTCTTCTTGGGGAGAAGAACTAGATTATATTGCTGGGCCTGAAATGCTGTATCTGAAATTCAGTGTGGTCGCAATTTCAAGTATCAAACTATTACTGATTATTACAGCCTATTACACTACACCAAGCTATATGAGATATTCAGAAAACTTACACACTTATTTGATTAAGAATTTAGATAGGAGACCTCCCAATCCCAACCAGATAAATACAGTCTAATTCCATTTGGCCTTTGCAGTGTCTCCTCCCATTTTTCATCCCAGTACCTTTGACACAGAACTTGAATGAGCTCTAAACGAAATCTTTATCATATTTTTCTGTAACATCTTTGTGCGTGCTCTTTGTGTGAGCTCTCAGAGAGTTAACTCCTCAGTGATGGAATTCTGGGCCCCTATTCTCTTTTTTAAGACACTATATTATATTTGCACTCATATCACATGTCTTAGATTGGAATATTCATCACTCCAAGACAAACAAGGGTATATCCAATGTTTACTTCCTCCAGAAGAGGTTCATATTTATGTTTAAGGTGCTACAGTAGTTCAAACCCCATTCTCTTCTAACCTTGATTGTTGACTACACAGCAGTTCTAAAGCAGGACTACATCATAATAGTATGTACTGAAGCTTACTTCTGCAGAAAAAAATGTAACTCAGTTTGTCTTGCTCTTGGTTAAAGTCAATAAACCCATGTAATTGTTAGAAATAGACTTCTTTTAAAACAAGGAAGGGACACCTCAAAGAAGATGGCAGATGGCATTCCAGGGCAATTCTCTCTGATTAGCAGAGCATTTGAGGCAAATACAGGAATTCAATTCCTGAATGAGGTGTGGCTGAATTAGATGAAATATTTATTTTCCTATGAGTTGCATGACAATCAAATAAATGTCATGCCTGCCAGTGGCTGCTTTATCAGGAGGAATCTCTCAACCCAACAGTGATGGGACCATACACACATGATCAATAATTATGGAGCTAAAACTGGCCAGTCATAATGATCTATCCAGAGAAAGGTCAGTACCTAGATAAGAAAGCCTGACATTATGGAAATATTGACTTCATTCCAAAATCATATCAATTTCCAAGTCATCTTAATCAGCCCAAGAAAACTGTGCTAGTAGAAACTAGTTGGAAGGAACATCTGTATCATAGCAGCATAAGATATCCCTCCTTGTTGTTCCCCTTTTTTAGTGACTAATTAGACACCCATCCACAAACAAAAGTGCCTGTGTGGGACTTGTGGGATCCAGCACTACACCCCAAGGGACACAGGAGGAATCTTGCCTACCTGTGTATTTAGTAATAAGCAGACAGACCTTGGTAAAGGGTGCAAACCAGAAGGAGCTGTGAACATGCCCTAACCCTTCCTGGCTGTGACTGAGGAAAACCCAGAGAGTGCTACCTTGGGCAGATACCCACAGATGAAAGAGCATTTGTAGAAGTCCATCCTTCCTGAGTGGTGATTCTAGCATGCTGTTGGAGCATGTCATTCATATATGTATGTGTGTATATATATGACATACATATATATGTATGTATGACATATTGGACCTGGTAAGATAAACTGTGAGCACCACCCCTCCCCCAAGATGACACTGCATGAGGCTGAACTAGCAAGTGTCAACCTCTCCTGTTGAGGTAAAGGAGAGCAGTAAGTGAGTGTCTGGCTACCCCAATTGTGTGAGATACCTCTGGAGAAACTTGTTTCTTTCTAGCAGCACCCATAGTGCTGAAGTGGACCACCATGACTGGCTGGAAGAAGAAGATAAAGAAGCAGATAATAATATCAAGGGCATCAAAGGGATATGGTTCCTCCTGATAGGACTTCAGCAGGAAGTTTGTCTGCAAGCTTCTGGGAGAATGTCACCCAAGGATTCCCTCACTGGGACCATTCCCAATACCCCAAATTCTAAACCCACACCTCCCCTCACTCTGTAGCCAGCTCCATGTATGCACTCTTGAGTATGAAAGCAAGAACAAACTCCAGTAAACAGGGAGTTTCCATAGAAAACAGGCCAGAGTCTTTGGGCAAGGGAGAAATTACAAACTTAAGCTGTAGTGCCATGTTCTGGAAGATAAAAAAGAGATTTCAAGTAGCCAGTCAGTGAGTTGTAAGAACCACAGAAGATATAATAGCTTAAGAATTCTGGTAAGAGGAAGCAAGAAGTGAAGAGCAGATATATCCATAGAAGGTTGGAGAAAACCCCAGATATAACAGGACCAATGAACAGTGTATCCCACATGAAGGCAACTAGGAAGGATTTGAGGAGGTATCTGCTTCTACAAATGTGAAAGCAGCAATGCAAAATGCCTACAAACATGAAAAATCAAGGAAACATGTCATCGCTAAAATATAACCATACTCGGGTGCCTGGGTGGCTCAGTCGTTAAGCGTCTGCCTTCAGCTCGGGTCATGATCCCAGGGTCCTGGGATCGAGTCCCACATCGGGCTCCCTGCTCTGCGGGAAGCCTGCTTCTCCCTCTTCCACTCCCCCTGCTTGTGTTCCTGCTCTTGCTATGTCTCTCTCTGTCAAAAAAATAAATAAAATCTTTAATATATATATATATATATATATATAAATACATATATATTTATAAGATCTATAGTCTTCTAATAACCAAACTCAAGGGCATGGAGTTTTGTGGGCTAGATGATGATGAATTCAAAATAGCTGTTTTGAGAAATTCAACAGCCTATAAGAAAGCACAGAAAAATCAGGAAAACAATCCATGAATAAAATGAGAAATTTAACAAAAAGATAGAAATCATAAGAAAAGAACCAAACATAACTGTTCTGGAGCTGAAGAATTCAATGAATGAAATTTTAAAAATGCAGTAGAGAAAATCTATAGTAGAATAGATCAGTGGAAGAGAGAAGTGAGCTAGAGGACAGGAACTTTGAAACAACCTAATCTTAGGAGAACACAGAAAAAAGAATGAAAAAGACTGAGGAAAGCCTAAATGATTTGTGGGATTCCATCAAACATGCAAATATTGGAATAATTGGGATTCCAGAAGGAAAAAAGAGGAAGAGAAAGTTTACATAAGGAAATAGCTGAGAATTTCCCAAACCTGGAGAGAGACTCAGATACCCAAGTTGAGGAAGCTAATAGATCACCCTATTCCTTTAAAAAAGAGCTTTTCCAGGACGTATTATAATGCAACTTCTAAAAATCAAAGATAAAGGGAAACTTAAAAGCAGCCAGGTGAGGGGCTAAGATTATAACCTACAAAGGAACTCCCCATTAGGTTATCACTGATTTCCCAGCAGAAAACCTACTGTAGAAAGTAGAATGACATATTCAAACTGTCAAAATTAAAAATTGCCAACTGATAATACTCTACCTAGCACAGTCACCTTTTAGATAGGCTTTCCCAGACAAACAAAAGGTGAACTGGTTCATCACCACTAGACCTACCTTGCAAGAAATAATGAAAGGAGTTCTTCAAACTGAAATGAAAAAATGCAAATTAGTGATGTGAAAAGATATGAAAGTATAAAAACATTGGTAAATGTAAATATACAACCAGATTTAGAAAACTCTAATTCTGTAATAGGATGTTGTATCAACCACTTAAACTATAGTATAGTGGTGAAAAGAAAGGTTTTAAAAATAAGTATAGCTACTGTAACTTCTTAATGAATAAGCAATACAAAAGAGGTAAATTGTGATGTCAAAAACTATGAAAAATGGGAGTAAAATGGTGGAGCATTTGTATGTAATTGAAGTTAAGTTGCTACCAGCCTAAAATTGACTATTTAATTTATAAGATCTTTCATGTAAATTTCATGTTAGGTACAAAGAAAAAGCGTAGAGTAGATACACTAAAGATAAAGAGGAATAGAGCATACCATCATGGAAAATTTCCAATTTACAAAGGTAGGCAGAAACAAAGGAAAAAGGAAACAATGGAAATACAAAACAGCTGGAAAGGAATTAATTATTTGGCATTAGTAAGTCCTTACATATTAGTAATTATTCTAAATATAAGTGAATTAAAGTTTTAAATCTAAAGGCACAGAGTGGCTAGATAAATAAAAAAACAAAACAAAACTATATACTGTTTATAAGATAATCACTTCAAATTACATATATGGGCTTAAAGTGAAGGGATAGAAAAAAATATTTGATACAAGTAGAAACCAAAAGAAAGTACAGCAGCAGTACTGACATCAGACAAAATAGACATAGCCAAAAATGGGCAAAGACACAAAGAAGGTCATTATATAATGAGGGGTCAATTCATCAAGATATGACAATCATATACTATATACAGAAAACCATGAAGACTCTACTGAAAAATCTATTAGAACTAATAAATGAATTCAGTAAAATTGCAGAATGCAAAATCAATATACATAAAATTGGTTGCATTTCTATACACTAATAATGAACTATCAGGAAAATTAAGAAAACAATCCCATTTACAGTTGCATCAAAAAGAATAAAATAGGGGTGCCTAGGTGGCTCAGTCGGTTAAAAGTCTGCCCTCGGCTCAGGTCACGATCCCAGGGTCCTGAAATCAGCCCCATCTTGGGCTCCAGGGAGCCTGCTTCTCCTCTCCCTCTGCCAACTCCCCCTGCTTGTGCTCTCTCGCTCACTCTCACCTTCTCTCTCTTAAATAAATAAATCTTTTAAAAAAGAATAAAATACCTAGGAATAAATAAAACCAAGTAGGTAGCAGACTTATACTCTGAAAACTAAGATATCAAAGAAAGAAATGGAAGATGATACAAATAAATGGAAAAACATACCTTAGGCATGCACTGGAAGAATTAATATGTTAAAATGTCCATACTACCCAAAGAAATCTACAAATTCAAAGCAAACCCTATGAAAACACCAAAGGCATTTTTCACAGAACTGGAATAAATAATCCTAAACTTTGTATAGAACCATGAAAGATCCTAAATAGCCAAAGCAATCTTGAGGAAAAAGAACAAGGCTGGAGGTATCCCACACTCTGATTTCAAACTATATCACAGAACTATAAAATCAAAACACTATGGGGGTGCCTAGCTGGCTCAGTTGGTTAAGCATCTGCCTTCCACTCAGGGTCCTGGGATCAAGGCCTTTGTCAGGCTCCTTGTTCAGCAGGGAGCCTGAGTCTCCCTGTCCCTCTGCCTGCCTCTCCCCCTGCTTGTACTCTCTCTCTCACTATCTCTGTGTGTCAAATAAATAAATAAAATCTTTTAAAAAAATCAAAACACTATGATACCGGTACGAAAACAGAAACATAGATAAATGGAACACAGTAGAATCCAGAAATCATCCCATGTTTATATCAATTTTTTGTTTTGTAAATTAATCTTTGAGAAAGGAGACGAAAACATACAATGGGGGGAAAGACAGTGTCTTCAGTAAATAGTGGTGGGAAAAATACATGCAACAGAATGAAACTGGATCACTTGTTACATCATATACAAAAATAAACTCAAAAAGGATTAAAGACTTAAATTTAAGACTGGAAACCATAAAACTCTGGGGAGAATACATAGACAGTAAGCTATTGGACATTGGTCTGAGCAATATATATATTTTTTTGATCTCTGTCCTCAGGCAAGGGCAACAAAAGCAAAAATAAACAAATGGGACTGCATCAAACTAAAAAGCTTTTACACAGTGAAAGAAACCATCAATGAGAGGAAAAGGCAACCTACTGAACAGAAGAAAATATTCACAAATGATATAACCGATAAGGGGTTAATATCCAAAATATATAAATAATTCACACAACTCAATATCAAAAAAATCCAACTAAAAAGATGGGCAGAAAACCTGAATAGACATTTCTCCAAAGAGAACATATGGAAAGCAACAGACACATGGAAAGATGCCCACATCATTCATCATTAGGGAAGTGCAAATCGAAACCACAATGAGGTATCACTTCACACCTGTCAGAATGGCTGTTACCAAAAAACAAGAAACACGTGTTGGCAAGAATGTGGAGAAATGGAACCCTGGTATGCTGTTGATAGGAGTGCAAAATGGTGTGGCCACACACACACACACACACACACACAAAAGTGGTATGGCCACTATGGAGAACAGTTGGAGGTTCCTCAAAAAATTAGAAATAGAGCTATCATATGATCCAGCAAATCCACCTTTGAATATTTATCTAAAGAAACCAAAACACTAATTTGAAAAGATAAATGCACCCCTATGTTCACTGTAGCATTATTTATAATAACCTACATATGAAAGCAACATAAGTGTCCAACTATAGATGAATAAAGAAGATGTACATATATATTATATATATGGAATAATATATAATATATACTATATAACATATATATAATATATATGGAATGGAATAATATATATAACATGTAATTTATATATAACATATATTATGCTATAATATATGTATGTTATATGAGTGTGTGTGTGTATATATATATATATATATATATATATATATATATATATATATGGAATGGAATAACACTCCACCACAAAAAAGAATGAAATCTTGGCATTTGCAACAACATGGATGAAACTAGAAGGTACTATGCTAAGTGAAATAAGTCAGAGACAGACAAATACTGTATGAATTCACTTACGTGTGGAATCTAAAAAAAACAAAACAAGTGGTCAAAAAACCAAAATATAAATAGTTCATAGATACAGAGAACAATCTAGTGGTTGCCAGAAGGGAGGGGAGGAGGGTAGGGCAAAATAAGGGAAAGGGATTAAAAGGTAGACTTCCAGTTATAAAATAAATAAAACATGGAGATACAATGCACAGCATAGCAAATATAATTAATAGTAGGTAACAATTTTTAATGGTGACAAATGGTGTTTGGGGAGGAGAGGAAACTGGGTCACATGGCCCATCCCCAAATATTTTCAGTCCTAATTGAATCTCTTCTGCCTAACTGGAAATAAAAGAAAGCAATGGAATAACATTATTTTCAATTATAACACAGTCTTTTCCCTTTTCCTATTAAATTTTTACCTAAAGGTTGGGTATATAACTATATATATATAAGAATTGTGTATTTGATGAAGTTACTATCTTAAATTAGAAAAAAATGTGGATTATTCAAGAAATGGTGTTGGGACAATTCGGCTAGCCATATGAAAAAAAATTAGCTCTCCACTTCATCCTTCTTAAAACCTGTAAAATTTTAGAATAAAATGAAATAATGGTTAGCTTAAACAAACAAAAAAGGAACTAGTTAGGAAATTCTTTTAGCAAATACACATTACTTTACGAGTGTCAAGAAATAACCAGTTTTAATGATACTGGGTAGCCGCTGAGTGGTAAAAATGTCCAGCACAAGGGGAAAAGATTGGAAAAGTGAACAATCCAATGGAACAGGCCTTGGTATTTGAATAAACCAAGATACATATGTGTTACCTTAGTCACAAAAGAGAAGGACATAATGTAGAGTGTGTTACATTATCAGGATGCAAAGGGGTCCCTCAATTTTACTTGCCTCACTGCATGCCAAGGCCTCCTTGCTGGTACAGAACTCTCAGAAAATCTAGCTTTGGTTTTCCTTAAGTCCAGGGACTTGAGCTTAGTCTCTATCTTTAGTGAGTATGAACACGAAACAAGTTTCAGAGTCAAACACGCATGTTTTTAACTTTTATTCTGTTACTTCTTTCTGTCTACCTTGGTCAAATTACATAAATCCCCTAAAATTGTTTATTTCTTGTTTATTTTTAAATCCAAACTCATTGGATTGTTTTAAGAATTTAATGTTTTAACAATTTATGTAAAATGCTTAGCAAAGTTCTAAAGCAAATTTTTAATAAATAATGAAAAGTCATTATCATACAAATATTAGTAAGGGTAATTATCATTTTATTTTGTTGGACGCTTACTTTCATTTATTATATAGATTATTCCTATACTTAGAAATTTACACCCTTAATAAGCTTATGGCTATTTCCTTCTCTAAAGCCATGGTTAATTTGATATTCAGTCATAAATGTTTAAAACATATCTGTCTTCATCATACATAATTGCCAAAGTAAATCATACACGATGGAATTAAATTTGTTACTTTGTTGACATGCTACCTTACAGCAAAGTATATAGATTCTTTCTTTGCTTCTATTAATATTATATCCACCTTATGTCCCTGACATCAATGTGCACCTATAGATATTGTTGAATATGTGCTTCATCACAAAAGGGCAAAGCTCTCATCACTGACTTGTTTCAAGGTTAACTTTCCTGTCAAAGTAGAGAATGGGTGAGTTTATAGTAACAAATCTTTGTGACCCACAATTTAAAAATTTTATGATCTTTATGTGTGGTGAAGTGCTTTGAGAAATATAAAGCAATATATATATATGTTGGCATTTATTGCTGCTCTTTGTATCACTTTGGCTTTGCAATTATTTTCACTATTTGAAAATGGAATTTTTTTGTGAATCATTTCAAAATTTTGAGGAAGCTATAATAGAAAAAACAGAGTAAATTTCACAAACTCCACACTTTGATGTTTCTTTCTGAAAAATGAGCCTAATGATCCTGCTTTCTTTAAGTCACGGGATTATGGTGACTATCAAATATGCAAATAGATGTGGGTGATTCCTGAGTAATAAAGTTGTGTTAAAAATGTATATCGAGGGCCACCTGGGTGGGTCAGTCGGTTAAGCGTCGTCTGCCTTCAGCTCAGGTCATGATCCCAGGGTCCTGGGATCAAGCCCTGCGTTAGGCTCCCTGCTCAGTGGGGAGTCTGCTTCTCCCTCTGCTTTCATCTCCCTCTGCCTGCCGCTCCCCCTGCTTGTGTTCTCTCTCTTTCAAATAAATAAATAAAGTCTAAAAATATATATTTCAAACTTGAATTTCCTTGCTAAGTGTTTCCTAGTCTCCAGACAATGAGACTATAGGCCAAAGCACCAGAACCCTCTGTTTCTTTTTTTTTTTTTTTTTTTTTTTTAAGATTTATTTGTTTGACAGAGACACAGCGAGAGAGGGAACACAAGCAGGGGGAGTGGGAGAGGGAGAAGCAGGCTTCCCACCGAAGAGGGAGCCCAGTGCGGGGCTCGATCCCAGGACCCTGGGATCATGACCTGAGCCGAAGGCAGACGCCCAACGACTGAGCCACCCAGGTGCCCCAGAACCCTCTGTTTCTACTTTGAGTGTGGTATGTGTGTCAGAGTGTGTGTGTGCACGCACGCACCAGCTCATTCACATATAATGAAATGACCTGTGTCAAAATCGGAACGCTATGTATGGCTTATGGGTGATATATTTGTAATAGGTGCAAAAAATGTATATCTGTACATACTGTTTGGGGTTTTTCCAAGTTTTCTTCTCTTACTGTGCATTATCTCAATAAAACAGTGGAGAAGAATAAGAAATAGTCCATTTTCTTTCATGTGAGAAGTAAAGGCCCTTTGGAAATGTAGCTTCAAATTACTTTCCTGTCTTACCCTCTTGCCCTGCATTCAACATATAATCTCTATGCAGATCAGTGTCCTCACTGTCTTTAGGTGATACCATGTAATTTTTTTCTCTCCTGTTTTATTTCAATTATTCATTCTTCCTACAAAATTTTCTCCTTTAGCTCTGTCTAAATCCTATTCAGTTTTCTTTCTTTCTTTTATCTTCCTTTCTTTCTTCATGTCTCTTTATCTCTTTTTCTCTTCTTGGCTTAAACAGCAGTTCTAGAGGTGGAAAGTTGGCAAAGTTAATTCTTTCTGTGTTCTCTCTCGGAGGGAGAATCTGTTCCATGCCTCTCTCCTGCTGTTGGTATTTGCTGGCATTCCTGGGCTTGTAGATACATCAAGATAGAAAACTTTATGATGCATTTATGATTATATATATATATATGACAAACTAAATCTTGCCCTATAGACCAGATAATTCTTGCAATGAAAACTTCACATTTTATGCATTTACACTTCCCTTATTGTTTACAATAATGATTGCCCTTGGTTTGCACTCAATAAAATATTCCTTGATTTTCTTTAGTCCAACTCATTATTTCCTAAACAAAATGATCCTAACTGGATTTAAATAAATGTCATTTTAGCTGCTGTTCAACTACTTTTTCTGACCCATGAAACAATTGCAAAAGCAATCAGAGACATCCCATCATTTGCCACGTCTTTCCATTTCTATAATCACAGCAATAGAAGGAGTTTGTGTCTTAAGACAGTGATCTTAAATTATTATATTGTAGTTACAGCCATAAAGTATTTGAGATAACAATTTGTAATAATTGGTACACATTTGGTAAATCTCTTAAGAAAAAATAGTCAAAAATTAGTGGATAGAGGAAAGAATATCAATCACCAACACCGGTGATTTTCAAACTGTTATTTTTTAATAAGATTTTTTTTAGTAGTTACAGATGTTATTTACTTTAAACAAAATCTTACCTCCAAATACAGTTTGTTTGACAAGGTAATTGAAATCCTCCTAGTTCAAGTGAAATAAGATGAGATCCAAAAGTTCTAAAGAGTTGACACTTCCCTTTCAATTTCTGCACTGGTTGCCTCAGCAGTATCCTAGATTTCAGGAGGTTCACGCTATTTACACTAATGCAGTAATAGGTGTTAGTATTAAGCACTGGTTAAATTTAACTCTGAGCTTCCTGGTTCAGAAGGCAAATATTGTACTGTCAGCATGTAATGAAAAAAAAAAAAACATCAAAAATTTCCAAGAGAAGCACCAATTTCCCTAGTTAAAAATTAATTTACTGTGTGTGTGATTATAAATCATCACTGAGAAACGTAGTCGACAGTGTCTTCAAAACAGATCTTTCAGACTATAAAACATCATGCTTCCTATAGCTGTTTCTTCTATGCTCAATAAAAATCTGGGAGAACTGGGGCACCTGGGTGGCTCAGTTGGTTAGGCATCTGCCTTCGGCTCAGGTCATAATCCCAGGGTCCTGGGATCGAGCCCCGCATAGGGCTCCCTGCTCAGTGGGGAGCCTGCTTCTTCCTCCCTCTGCTGCTCTTCCTGCTCATTCTCTCAAATAAATAAATAAAATCTTAAAAAACAAACAAACAGGACAATACGTTATACTTACATATGAGAAGACAGTATTATAATGCTGTAAACGTCCCAAATTTTATTATTAATATTATTAATGGAGTCTAGTTAGCATATTCAGAGTTTTATATAAAGGAGAACACAGTCCCAGGTTGGCAGGAATGCTTTGAAAGGAAATAAGACTGGAGAACTTGCTTTACCTGGTATTGGTTAGCAGAATCAATAAAGTAAGGTATCGGAGCAGTGATAAATGCATAATTGAAGCAGAATGAGGATACACAGCAAGTCCTATGCATGTTTGGATATTGATATGCGCCAACCATGCAGTATAATCCTCTGAAGGAAGGGAGGAGATGTAAGAAAACAATGCTGTGGACGGTTGTTTCTCTGTGATAAAGACTATCTCAAACTTGAACCACTGGGAAAAATCAATTCATTTGGCTTAAACTCCTAAATAAAAAAGCTAAATTTTGTAAGAAAAGATAATAATATAAATATTTATCTTTATGACAAGAAAATGAATAAGAATGCCTTAATTAGGGCACTAATAGTCCTATGTAACATAGATCTTAATATGTTTGGTATTTAACCCATACCTCAAAGCACAGAAAAATTGAAAAAAAAAAAACGTGAAAAGTGTCCTCAGACTTCGGGAATATATTTGTGACATATATAAATAATAAAGGCTAAATATATAGGATATGTGTGTGTGTGTGCATGTGTTATATCCCTCCTAGAAATTAATAGATAATAGGTAAACAACTTGTTAGAAAATGGGCACATATATAAAAATCAAGAAACCAGAATGGCCAATTACATGTAAAAGTATTTCTCTACATTTTATTTTATTTTTTTCTATCTTTTTAAAAATATTTTATTTATTTATTTGACAGAGAGAGACAAAGCAAGAGAAGGAACACAGAAGGGGGAGTGGCAGAGGGAGAAGCAGGGTTCCTGTGGAGCAGGGAACCTGATGCGGGGCCCTGGGGCAGGCGCTTAACGACTGAGCCACCCAGGTGCCCCTATATCTCTATATTTTAGCAATCAAAGAACTGCAAACTAAGTAACAAGATACATATTACCTAATATATTGAGAAAAATTCTGATATTAACAAATATTGATGAGGGTATAGAGCAGCAGAAACTTTCATGTACTGCTAAAGAATGTGCAGTTTGAGATAACCGTAATAGTGAACAATTTAGCAAAATCTGTTATTATTATGTTTCTGTATGTTTTAAATGTAATACATTTTAAGGTAAAAATTGAATATTGAATATTGAATTCAGGGAGGTAGGAGGCTGGGTGTGTGATTGCTTAGTACAGACAGATGCTGAGATTTTTCTTTGTATCTAAGAAGAATGGTATTAGGTTTAGGGGATTTAAAGAGCTTGGAGTAAGCCAACATGAATATGCTTTACATAATCACTATATTTAAAATGAATATAATTGAATATAAAAGCTCATTACTGAAAATAACTCTGCTTAGCATAAATCACTTTCTGGAATGAAGACTCATAATCTCTTACATGATATTCCTGCCTCCCATTCTCCCTCCCTTGTGATCACTTTCAACCATTGACATGTCTGACGTTCTTAAGGACTTACTTATACTGGTTAATCTCCTGGGTTCTGGAACTCTTGTTGTGTGATATGTCCCCTTAAGAATTGTTTAAACCAATTTTGGAGACATAATAAGTACCCTGAATAAAGGCAGAGTTTAGCTGTATGCTGTGATGTAAGCTTTGATTCAAATGCAGAAATGTCCCCTTTGTTCTGACTGATTAATTTCACTATGTACTCACTTCTGAAGCTTTTATAATACAAATTATTATGCATCAAAAGCAAGACAAGATCATATTAACCCCTATAGGTTATTTTTTGCATTTCAAGTGTATGCACAACAAATAGTTTTGCTCAGAAAACAGAAAATTAAAGAGTCATAAAATATTAGAGCCAGCTCTTTCAAATCCTAATACGACAATCTAATTATAATAATTGCAGGAAGCCTCATTTATACATGAGATGACTGAGACCACCAAAGTCAGTTGCTCAGCTGGTAACAAGCAAGAAGGATAGCTACATAATAAGCACGGCTTCTTTCCCTGGAACCTCCCCATTGCCCATCAACCCTCTCAAATTAGTTTTCAGTTCAGCATTTTATTGGGCTCAGTATCTTTTTCTGGACATAACTGGAAAATTCAATCAAGAGAATATTTTCCAAGAAAAAAAAAAGTACTATTTAAAATCTGGTCAGCACTTTTAAATCTTGATGAAACATTTGTGTGGGAGGTGCAGGTGAAAGGCATCCAGACTGTGGGATGATTTGTACTCTTCGTGGGGCTTGATAATAATATACATGACCATAACATAACAGTAGAGCTTCCTCAACTGTCAAAGTGTGCTTATCCACAGAGCCTGTGCAGTGTCCAGCAGGCATGTGATTTGTGTGGATCCTCAGCCCTCTTCTTTGTCTTCTTGGCAGTGGCTTCACACTCACTGATGCAGCACTCTAGGTTTTCATCAGCTTCTCAGTCTCAAAATCAGCTTCTCCACTCAGGGAGTGTAGCCGGTGAGCTGACGGACTTCCTTCCATTAGGGTGTACGTGCTTCTTAAGAGATTGCCACTTTCAATATCATATAATCACTTCAGGGGACTCTTTCATTTTAGTTGTGAATAAAATTTTAAGCCAAGAAATGAACAATCTAACAGTATTTGAACTACTAAGGAAATTTGAGAGGAGAAAAAGTGATCAATATAGTAGTAAAAATAATAAAGAAACTTCATGTCCCAGATATACCAAATATAACAGAATATTGTATATAATCACCCAAGCCTGTACTTAGCCAGATTAATAGTAAAATTTTCAAAATCTAACTAAATGTGAAGCTTTTATAATAGATTAACTTGTCCAAGAAGGGCATAAAGGAGGAATACATAGATATGAGTTTTAAGGGAACAGAGTTACTGAGCTTATTTATGATTTATGTTCAAGAATCATAATACTGGAAAGCCCCTCAATGCAAGGCTAATGACTGAGCAAATTCAGGTATAGGGTAGAGGTAACTGTAACATCGGTGGAAGAACACAAAATAAACAGACTCTTTCAA
Organism: Mirounga angustirostris; assembly: GCF_029215605.1. Lineage (NCBI taxonomy): Eukaryota > Metazoa > Chordata > Mammalia > Carnivora > Phocidae > Mirounga > Mirounga angustirostris. The sequence continues at coordinate 40,902,780 of NW_026991718.1, read as the reverse complement.
CTGGGAGAACCTAGACTGGAGTCTGAATCCAGCAATTACTGTGTGATCTCGGGCAATTTTTAACCCTTCTGAGGAATGCTCATTGACAAGCAGAAGACCACATACCTGTAATGATATGATAGAGTCAGAGTGATGTGGATTGAAAGCCAACTTGACCTCTTACTAGTTTAATGTTCTTAGAAAATTAAACCCTTTAGCCCTCAGGATCTTCATCTATGAAATTGAGATAATACTTATCTAAACTTTGAGATTTGGGGAAGAACCTAGTTTATATGCTAACCACATAGTCGTTATTTGAAGAATCTTGGATAAGTGATTTTCACTCTGCTTGTGAATGCAGAACTTTGTAAATGTAAATTAACAGTGCACACATGGGATTCTCATTTGCAGAGGTTGTCCCAAAAATCCTCAAAATTTGAGTGACAGTCAAAATACTTTTGTCCTCTATTGCCTCGGAATAGCAAAATTAATCAGTAATTCTTCAGGAAAATTATTACTTTTTCCTTTAAAACTTTCATAAGCCCCTGGTTTGATAACACATTAAGTCCCTAGTGTGTTCATACGAATGAGACTGTAGTATATATTTCCTTCTTTCAATTTGGATTAAACAGAGAAAAGGGAAAGGTGGAGAGTTGATGAAGAGCAAATATTTTAAAGATCACAAAACACTTAGAATATTCACATTTTGGCAGGATAGAAATTAGTCTGTATCTTCTATATCTTATATATGCTGACATCCAGGAAGCAATCCTGAAATAGTTTTCACGAAGTTGGTTGATATTCCTGGTGTCAAGAGAGGACAACTGCATCCCATCAATGCTTCAGTCAACAAACCATTTAAGGTCCATTTGGGAATGGGATACGAGTGTTAATTTTTGTCTGCAACATTCTGATGCCAACATCAAAACTCACGGAGATGTTAGTGACTTGGGTGCAATATGATACAAGGATCAGGATATACTAAAATTCCTCTGGAAGATTGGCTTACTCTGGTGATTTGGATAATTAGATAGCTGGGTCAAGGCTCCCTGTTATCCCAATAGAATGAGCTCTATCCATGGTAAGCTTTCTCTGGTTTTAGTGTCTTCTCCTGCCAGAGTCACATCACAAGGGATCTAAAATCCCCAGATTTGAGGCAGCTGACATTCCCAAACAAAATTTGAGCTGACGCCTAAATTCAGGCTGCCTGGTCCTGAAGCAATCTTATCATGTTCCCAGTAACAAAAGTTATTTGTCACTGTTGTTCTATAAAAAGTGGGAATAATGGGATGGGACAGGTTCCCTCTACTAGACCACAGTCTCTCACTGCATATCTAGCAAAGCAACACATTCCTGGTCATCCTCTCAGTAGGATGACAGGACAATTAAGGGTTGCGATTCTTATCTCTAGGTGACTCTGGATTGCAAGTTTCCCCAGTGAAACCTTTTCCTTAAGACCTAACATATGGTAAAAAAAAAAAGATCTAACATATGGTAGAGGGGATTGTTCAGAGCCCTAAATGAGCACAAATGAACCTATCTTATAAATACCTCAAAGGAAATAGCATTAACAAAGGCTGCAGCATTAAAGGTACTCATGGCACAGAGAATGCTGTCATCAGCAAGATAAGAACAATAAAGTTGTATGTTGGAAGATTTCGATTTTGACTGGGAAGAGGTTTTAGAAATAGCTAAATAAATTGTTTTACTGAAAATGTGTTTTTGGGCATTCACAAGAGTGGTATATGATTTTACTTATGTCTAAATAATTGTAAAAATGTCCATTCAATACATGGAAATGATAAGAGATTTTCAAACAACATTGGATCATGGTTTAACATGAAGTCTTTATTATTTTTTAGTGATTCAGAAGATACAAAACATTCTTTCAGTTTGTGGCATCATGAATTTGATGAAATATACACAAAAAAACACCTCTGATAAAGGAGAGCAGCAGCTTCCAACAATCTGACAACCTGACCTTGTAAGTACTTCAGATCAATTATAACAATTTCAGTGTTGTAGCACATATTTGTCCTCTCTGAGCTGTCTTGGCTACTGGCAAAGCAGAGACACCGAAAGTGGAGGGAAGAAACAGGGGGGAAATATTTTGATGATAAGATGCATGAAGCACTTTTGTATGGTGTTAGAAAGTGGTCCAGTTTCATTCTCTTACATGTGGCTCTCCAGTTTTCCCAGTGCCATTTATTGAAGAGATCGTCTTTTCTCCATTGTATATTCTTGCCTCTTTTATCATAGATTAACTGACCGTATAGTGTGGGTTTATTTCCGGGCTCTCTCTTATGTACCATACTCTTTTGATTACTATAGCTTTGTAGTATATTTTACAATCCGGAATTGTGATACCTCCAGCTTTGTTCCTCTTTCTCAAGATTGCTTTGAATAGTCAAATTCAATGGTTCCCTACAAATTTCAGTATTATTTGTTACAGTTTTGTGAAAAATGTTGTCGGTATTTTGATAGATAACACACTGAATCTACAGATTGCTTTGGGTGGTAATGGGTGTTAAGATAAGTGAAATAAGTTAGGCTGAGAAAGACAAATACCATATGATTGCACTCATCTGTGGAATCTAAAAAAATGAATAAACAAAAAGCAGAATCAGACCTATAAATACAGAGAACAGACTGTTGGTTGCCAGAGGGGGATGATGAGAGGAAGGGTAAAATGGGTGAAGGGGAGTGGGAGGTACAGGTTTCCAGTTAAGGAATGAGTAAGTCATGGGAATAAAAGGTACAGCATAAGGAATATAGTCAATGATATTGTAATAACATGTATGGGGACAAATGGTTGCTACACTTGTGGTGAGCATAGCATAATATATAAATCTGTCAAATCACTATGTTGTACACCTAAAACTAATATAACATCAACTATACTCAAAAAAAGAAGATACATGGTGAGCGTTGTGAATTGTGTAAGACTTTCGAATCACAGACCTGTACCTCTGAAACAAATAATACATTATATGTTAAAAAAAGAAGAAGAAGATAGTAGGAAGGGTAAAATGAAGGGAGGGAAATTGGAGGGGGAGACGAACCATGAGAGACTATGGACTCTGAGAAACAAACTGAGGGTTCTAGAGGGGAGGGGGGTGGGGGGATGCGTTAGCCTGGTGATGGGTATTAAGGAAGGCACGTACTGAATGGAGCACTGGGTGTTATATGCAAACAATGAATCATGGAACACTACATCAAAAACTAATGATCTAATGCATGGTGATTAACATAACATAATAAAAAAAGCCCAATGATGTAATGTATGGTGATTAACATAACATAATAAAATTTAAAAAAAAGATAAATGAAATAATTACTATTTTAAAAAAAATCAGACTTGGTAGATGTCTTAGTAATTTGGGGACTTTGTATTGAGTTATGTATATATGTAGAGTTTGAGGAAATGAAACACATTGATAGTTTTTATGGTCATATATAGCATTACAGCTCTTTAATATGTGTAGTTTCTACTCTTTCTAGAAACCATTTGATTTTTTTCTGCTTCTCTAATAAGATAAGTGAGAGGAGAGAAGGATTATCAAAAGCGGACCTGCTAAAATTACAAAAGTTTGAATTAGAGCCCTATTGTAAACATTTTCTTCCAAACTACCATGCCTTTGACTCACAGACCAAGATTGTGCTTCATTACTCAAATACTTTGTTTCCACAAAGTGTTCTATATCAGTGTACATGGTTAAATATTGGGGGGAGAAAATCAGAGGCATTGCAAAAGTGACAATTCCTAGCTTAAACTATCTCCTTCAACCCAACAGAATTAAATAACAAAGTTTACCTTTTTACCTATCATTCTACTCCCCACTCACAATCCCACAGCTTCCTATCGCTTTCTTATTTAGGCTGTAGTTGCTTTGGGATAATTTTTATTTTTTTTTACTGAAGTTATTTGACTCACTGACCTTTATTTTTTTTTTTTTAATTTCTCACCCTTCAGACAATTCAGAGTTCTTCCTGCTTAATCAACTTCCTATGTCCGTAATGGATATTTCTCAGGAACATCGCTGAATGTACTCACTGGTGTTTCTCATGAAATTCATATTTCCATAGGCAGAGTAGGAAAGGCAATGATTTTGTGAAGTCCAAATTTATATCAGTATTTTTGTCTGATACTGGTGAAGAGTTCAAATCACAATTTCACTACTGTCTGACGTGGGGCAATTTTATTTTATTTTTTTAAAGATTTTATTTATTTATATGAGAGAGAGAGAGAATGAGATGGGGGAGGGTCAAAGGGAGAAGCAGACTCCCTGCTGTGCAGGGAACCCAATGCGGGACTCCATCCTGGGACTCCAGGATCATGACCTGAGCCGAAGGCAGTCACTTAACCAACTGAGCCACCCAGACACCCAATGTGGGGCAATTTTAAACTTACTTGCCAGCCTTATTTGCCTAATCTGTAAAATGGGAAATCAGATAATATCTATCTCATGATGCTGTGGTAAATGATAAGAGATTTTAAAAGTGCCTAGCAACTTTTCTTATTTTTTCCAAGGTAATCTGTGTATATTTTCAGATCTCCTGCCTATCATAGTAATCATGAACCCAAAACAATTGGGTCAGTACCCCATCTCATAATAATACTTTATTAAAGTCAGATAAAGTCATCTAGCCTGACCTGTATTAGACAGTCCAAGGGCTGCCCCTCACTTTAAAGAGAACTTTTAGGGGTATCATGAGGAGATGTGGAAGGGATGAAATAACAGACAGTATCCATGGCCAGGAATGGTCCCTCACATGCTCCCCCACTGTGTTCGTTTTGGTGATCGTATGTCCTTCTCTCCATAAGTACAGGTGTAATAAGCACCACGTAGGAGCAAGTTTGGGCACGTTGGCAACTCCTGCTCCTGAATCAGGCCTTGCATCACAGAGTTCTGAGATGTGTATGCACCAGCGCTAATGGTGAACTGTTCTCAGGAAGACCTTGATCCCAAGAAGCGTTAATCATAGCTCTGTGGGAAGATTGTTTAAGATTCTTGGTTTTGGAGATGTTTCATCATCTCTTGCAACCAACAGTGGTGCAAAATATGCTACAGTAATCATCAGGAAGTAGGATCCTTTCTGGAGCACCACTTCCCATTTCTGGCAGATAAAAATCTGATAGCAGTAGATAAGGGTCTTCTTCCAATATTCTCTCATGGGGATGTACAGTATCCAAGGCTAAAGAATCATGTTTCATTGGTATTATTTGACGCCAGATTCAACAGATTTAGCGTGTGTGTGTGTGTGTGTGTGTCTATGTATGTTCTGTTTAATCCATCAATGATTATGAAGATTTCTAATCCAAGTCTCTATTATTTTCAAAATACAATAGCAAGTTGTGAGGACTGAGTTTTAAATCTTCCCTCAGTATGGTTGAAGATATCTGTTTCAAATTACCAGCATTACAAAGAGTTGTCAAGCTGTTTTCAGCCTGGCAGATAGAGCCTAATGTCTTTCCACATTATATATTTGAACATATCCAGTAGCAGAACATGCTCTATGACATTACTAAATTTCAGGCGTGATGGCTCATGTCATTATATGAGACCCTGTAAGAGCAGTTTCCCTTTTATAAGGCCTGTGAAAATGTGAATAATCTGGACTAATAAGTACTTTTTTTTTTTTAAAGAGGGGGAGGTAGAGGCAGAGAAAGAGAGAGAGAGAGAATCTTAAGCAGGCTCCATGCCCCACATGGAGCCTGACATGGGGCTCAGTCTCACAACCCTGAGATCATGACCTAAGCCAAAATTAAGAGTTGGACATTTAACTGAGTGAGCCACCCAGGCACCCTGAGAGCTAATTCTTAAAATAAATAAAACCACTATTTTCCAAGGGAGGATTTTGTAAAATATGCTTATAATTAAACAATAAAAATATTGAACTATGTATCAATACTAGAAAACACAACAGTCCTATGTAACTTGTTCACCAGATATTTATGCTTTCGAATAGTTTATGACTGTTGTCAAAATGGGAAAATAGCTTTGATATCCCTGATTAGAGTACAAAAGACATTGTTTTCTATTCATTTGTAGTATGAATAACATTATTAAAATTGTTTATGCAAACATTCTTTTAAAACCCACAGTTTTGAATAAAATAACACATATAAAATTATAGAACAGATTCTCCAAGTGTCCAAGGGATACTAAGTTTTACAACACATTTGTAATATCTACAAAGCCAACTAAGGGAATTTTATTATGACTTTAATGTCCTAAATTTACAAAGCTATCCTAAAAATACTAGTCTTATATAAAGTTTGAGGATCAATTTTTATTATTCAAAGAAATTTCACTTGGCTTGCCACGCTTACTCTTCAAAAGTGATTCCTCACAGTGAGTAGAGTTGATGTTATCTGTAGTTTATATTGTATGGCTCATGGCCAGAGGGCTACTGTAATCAAGGGTCGGGGCTCAAGCCCTGATCTACCTCCAGGCATCTGCACTTGCTATTGGATTCTTCCTTGTTTTACAACTCTGCTGAAAACCTTGCTGACCAGAGGAAGAATTTTGAAGACACTGGAGAGGAGAAATGCCCTTCCCTCAGCTGAGATAAAGGCCATGGAATATTTTCCCCAGGAGAATAAGCCTGTGTTATAGAGAAGACTGAGTATATTTTGCAGTGATTACTCTTCCCTTCCCCTGCCAGAATTATTAATGCATTTTTCTGGGATTTTCACTGTGAAAACCTGATAAGGTTCCTGGAGCTAAATTCTATGAAAGTGTTCTGATCCTTATCAAACTGCAAACCCTACTCTCATGCACATCCATACTGAACCTCCAGCAGTTCATCAGAATTACCATCTAAGTGTCCCTACCAGTTTATGGCTCCAGCAGTTGCTGATCCTGTCAGCTGTGACTCTCCATATGCACTTGTGTCTCCAGATTCTGGGATGGCAGAGAGCCCTACAACCACAGTTCCTAATGGATCTAATGACACTCAATGATTCAGTTTATCCAGCCACTAATTTTAAGATAGGAATGTTGATTTCTAAGATATTTACATTTTGATACTCTTTCTTCATTATTCACTAGTCTTTCACTCCTTTCCCATGCGCTGATTCCATTGCATTTTCATATCTCATTTTTATGTATTTCTGTATATATACTACAGTTTGCCACTCATATACTAGTTAATAACTATTTAAAGGGTACAAGTAGCCAATATGTCCTCCTCAGTGGCCAAGGAAGATAAAAAATGGTTATACCATTCTTCTTGACTTTAAGCCATTATGTGTACATCTGAGAGTGGCAGATGTTAAAAGAAAATTGCTAAGAAGTTGCCAATTCATAATCAGAACAGTGTTCAAAATCAAGTGATTAAATCTAAACACATTATGAGTAGCTAGATATCAGAAGGGAGTAATTTGTGCAGAGGTTTGAAGATCTTGGAATGAAGGTGATCCTAAAGATATTACCTATGAAATGTTAGAACTGATTTCACAGATCAATTAGGAATGACAAAGAATGGACGATATATAAATATATAAGACACCTTAAAGATTAAGAAGACTTGAAAACCTATGTGAGCAGAGCTTGACCATGGAATTTCAAGATGAAAAGAGGTACTTTTTTCTTGTGTATATCTGGATCTATACAAAGAATATAATCTTTTAAATCATAATACATAGTCAGCTGCCCACTTTTCACACTTTTTATAAAAGGGAATTTCTACATATACATGAACCTTTGGATTTATTTTATGCAAATTCTGTGTATTTATTATCTACAAAATAGTATATGTTTATGTAAATTCAGAGAAACCAAGCATTGTTTTTCATGAATAAGAAAAAAAGGAAAATTAGCTTCAGTAATGTTTGTGTGTGCGTGTGTTTAATTTTGGGTTTAGAATTTAAATGGTGTACAAATAAAAGTAAGTTTTAAAATTCTGCCTTCACATTTATTACAGCTTGGGGGGATTCAGTAGACTTCTCACTGGCTCATTATTGGTGCTTATAAAACAAGAGCAATTGAAAAAGGGAAGGAACAGCTGTTGGGAAATGCAAAGAGGGAAATAAGAGCAGAAATGCAGGTAAAAATATGGGCACTTTGAAAATAATTGTGGTGACATCAAAGAGGTACAATTTAAACATTATTTAAAAATACCTTGTAAACCACTTTAAAACTCAAGATCCTGAGTCAATAATGAGTTTATGCATCAGCTACTCCAAATGTAATTGAAACGTGGAGAATGCTGTATAAGTTATTCATTAAAAACTCTATCCAGTTGCTGAGTAAGAAACTAACTCCTCCTCTAGAGTCAGCACTTTAAAAATACTGGGGAGAGTCACTAGGGCCATCAGTATTTTGATTTATGACTGAAGCACATTTGCATGAGGGGACACCTATCTAATTCAGCTGCTACCTTTAATTGTGGAAGAAAGGCAATATGGGGATGATAAAGAGATTCGTTAAAAAAAATCAGGGTAGTGATATTTATTTGCATGTTTTTCTCATAAGAGGAAGTGATTTAAATATTGTAATTGCATTCAAATTTGACAGTAAATAGATTTTCAACTTTACTGTCTTACTCCATTTGAACTTCCTTTTTTTTTTTTTTTTTAAATCAAAGTCCAACCCAAACTCCACATTTCTGGAACCCAGATTCTGCTGTTTCTGACTCTAAATTCTTCAAAGCTATTCCTCCTTTGAACTTACAGCATCTTCACTCTCAGAATGACAGAGTGCAGTGGCTTTAATACGTGATATGCAACCAAAAAAGTAATCAAGTAGACTTTGCTTTTGACATTTGGACCAAAAATATTTCTGTTAATGTAAGAGAAAATATATCACAATATATTTTAACTGTGAATAAAGCAGTAAAACTCTTACAGTTTAGATAAATGTATGTCAGTAAAAGTGGAATATGGAAAACTTTCTTCAAACATAATTTACTTTCTACAAAATTTTGTTTGAGGATCCATTTCTATACATCTTTTCAGCAACAAGCATTTCAGATTATTTCCGTGCAGATGGAGAATTACTCATTTCTTCATTAATTGAGTTTCAAAATGTGAAAGGTGCTGAATCATCTAATTGAGAAAGCAAAAACAGAAGTAAAAATCCTTCTTAACGCTTATATTACCTGTATAGCAAGAAGTCTGGGTTTAATTTAAGCAGTGCCTATTGTAAAAGCATCTCTTCCCCTTTTTAAAAACAGAAAATCTATACTCCTCAAAGGACCATTCTACACGTCCCTCACATTGGTAAAAAATGAAGCACATTTATAGTAAAATCAAGAAAATCAGAGTAATGTCTGGGAGAAATAGCAGTAAACCTTGCCTTTCTAAGCTTAAAACATCCAATTTAGCTCCCCAAAGTTAGGTTTTCACATTGGGTGTTGCATTCAAGCTTTATCTAGTAATAATCATCCCTTTGCAGGCCATTATTGTCATATATTTCCTTCAGTGACTTGGAAGAATAATATGTGATGAAGAAGAATATTTAAGAATTTTAGCATTTCCATGGCCAAATATCATCTCAGAGTCATTTTTGGTAAATGAAGTTTTGGTAGATGCAGGGCTTAAAGCAGCAAAAGATGATATTTAAATAAGATACCTGAAATTAGGTGGGGGAAAACAAAGATTTCATTAAGTTTTAGGGTACACACAGGATACAAAATCAGAGAGTCCAAAGACTCAGAAGATGTGTATCATCAGAAAGTTCTGGGTAAGATGGAATAAGCACCCTCTATCATTTCTATCCATGTGAATATACCCAATGCATCAAGAAGTATTTTAGGACTCTGAAATATAAGTGGTAGCAGAGAATTATAGAAGAATACCGGAAGTACCTTTGAGGTGGCAATTAGTTCACCACTTTTTTCTTGAGTATCCTTGGATCAGAATGCAGCCTGAAACCTGGAAGTAGACACCAAGGTACAGACAGAGATTCAGGAACCTTCCTCCCACCTTTTATTCCTATCTGTTTTCTCACACTTCCATCTTCCAAGTAAATGTCAGGTAGTAGTGGCAGAAGCTATCAGCAGAGCCCGCAAAAACCCAAACTCTAAGAACAGGGAGCTTTCTCTAAAATCAACAATCCCACTCCAATCTGTTGCTTTTGCTGGGTTTGTTTTGTTTTCTCTATCCTCCTGTAAGTTGGAAAAGGGAGCTCGAAGAAGCCAAAAAGTACCTGGGAGATCATACAAAGGAAGGAGTCCAAGAAAGTAAATTCATGAAGAATGAAATACTGAGCTTTTCTCAACTTTTGCATGCATGTATATAATCTTAATCATCATAACAAACACTTTGGTAACTGGCCACCACCAAGGACTCAGATTGAGCAATGGTGCATACCCAGGACAGATCTGAAAAGCAATGCAATGGATTTTAAAAACGACCTAACAATGATACCACAACCCACAGAAGGGTGATTGGACCTTGTGACTTGAAAGTAAATAGGTTCATTGCCTGTTAAAAAAAAAAAAAAGGTAAAAAATCCTCCTTGGACTTTAGATAAAACCCAGAGTCCCATAGCATAGTAATGAAAGTGTCCAGAATATAATCCAAAATTATTCAGTGAAGGAAGAACCAGGGAAATTTCAACTAAGATGGGAACAGACAATCAGCTAACACCAACAATAAAATGACACAGATGTTGTAATTTTCCAACAAAGTATTTAGACTAACTATTACACAGTGCGTGCTCACTTTGGCAGCACATATACTAAAATTGGAACAATAACTATTACACAGTGCTCCAACAAGAAATCATGAACACTTAAAAAATAGACAAATTCAGAATATCAACAAAGAAATAGAGAATGTAAAAAAGAACAAAATGGGAATCTTAGAGCTAAGAATAGAATAATAGATATGAAACCTGTACTGACTGGTCTATGTGGTGAAATAAAGAAGACAGAACAGAGAGTGAACTTGAGAGTGTGCCAATGGGAATCATTCTGTCTGAACAATAAAGAGAATTTTTAAGAAATAAACAGCCTCAGGGACTTACAAGACAAACACGAAAGTTCTAACATCAGAGTCTGAGAACAAAGGAGAAGAGGAGTGGCGATGAAAAAGTATGTGAAGAAATAATGGCTGAAAACTTCAAAAGTTTAGCAGAAGACATAAATCTGTAGGTTCAGTCAAAAAGCCCAGAGAACCCCAAACAGGTTAAGCCCAAATAATTTCACACTAAGACACAACAAAAACAAATTGCTAGAAATTAAAGCCAAAGAAAATACACTGAAAGCACCCAGAGAAAAATGACATTACCTATGAGGAAAGACAAATTTGAATTTGTGGATTTCACTTCAGAAACTACAGAGGACAATGAGAAGTGGCATAACAATATTAAAGTGTTAAAGGAAAAGAGTTGTTAGCTTTAATTCTATATCCAGGAAAAACATCTATCAAAAATGAAGGTAAGATACGGACATTCTCAAATAAAGAAAAACTAAGATAATCTGTTTTCAGTAGATCAGTTTTAAAAGAATTGCTAAGGAAAATTCTTCAGACATAAATGATATCAGAAAGAAAGCTGGAACATAAGAAATAACCTAGGATAAAGAGAAACAGTACATAATGATAAAAGTTTTAATTTACTAAAAAGACATAATAGTTCTAAATGTGCATGCCCTGAGCAAAAAAATTCAAATATACAAGGCAAAAACTGCCAGAATCGAAATGAGAAATAGACATATCCACAATTATAAATCAAGATTTTAACACTCCTTTCTCAGTAATAAAAGTAGTAGACAGAAACCAATCAAGAATATAGAAGTTCAAAATAACACCATGAGGCAGTCTTCGGTTCATATTGAAATTAAGTTAGAAATGAATAACTGATTGACAATGGAAACATCATGAGACACTTGGAAATTTAAAAAAATTAACAAAAACTACACTTCAACATAAGCCATGGGTAAAAAAGGAAGCCTCAAAGAATATTAGAACATATTTTGAACTTAATGAGAATGGAGACAAAAATATCCTGTAAAAATAAATTTGTGAGATACAGATAAAGCAATAATTAGAGGGAATTTATACCATTAAACATTTACATTAGAAAAAAAGAAAGATTTCATACCATAATTTAAGCTTCCAACTTAAACTAGAAAGAGAAGAGAAAATAAACCATGGTAATCAGAAAATATAAATAATGAAGATAAATAATGCAGAAATCAATGAAATTGACAATTAAATTAGGGAAAAGTCAGTGACATTAAAATCTGGTTTTTTGGAAAGATAAAAATGAAAATGGTAAACCTCTACTATAAGGAAAAATGAGAGGAGACAAAAATAATATCAGAAACTGTGGTAGAAAAAAGTATGAGATGACTACCATTTTTTTCTCCCCCAAATATCAATGCTTTGTATAATTCCTCACTTTGATTGTAGGCATAGCCTGTGATTATGATGGGATTTCATTCCTCTGATTATATTCTACTGTATAGCAGAAATGATTTTGTAGGTATAAATAAAGGTAGTGAACAGCTGTCTTTGAATTAATTGAAAAAGAACTTATCCAGATGGGCCTGACCTAATCAGGTGAACTGGTTAAACCTGGGACCAAAAGTCAGAGAGAAAGAAGTCATATGTTCAGAGTATGAGAGATCATATGGCTCTGGGGGAAGCTCCATGAGGAGAAAGGTCCCAGGCTGACAACTTATAAAAGAATGGAGGCTTCCCTTTTATAATGATAAAGAAAAGAAGTAAAGTCTACCAACAATTGTCCAAACTTGAAAGATTTCAGAAAGGAATACAAGTAGGTCAACATCTTGATATTAGTCTTTTGAGATCCTGATCAGAGAATCCAGTTCAGTCGTGCCTGGATTTTTGACCTATAAGAAACTGTGAAATAAATTTCTGTTGTTTTAAACTGTGAAGTTTGTATTATTACATTTACGTCAATAGAAAGTTATTGAAAGAACACAGGAAAGCTATATCCCAGTAAACTCTATAGACATTAAGGAGATAATAAGGAAGACCAAAATCTCTGCAAACATAAATTCTACACTTGAGGATGGATCGATTCTTTAAAAAACACGAACTATCAAAACTCATTCATGTAAACAGATAAAAGAGGGAAGTAAAGACTAATATATAATGACCAAATAAAGTTAACTCCTGAAGTGCAAGACTGGCTCATTATCAAAAAGTCAATCCATACAATCTGTGATGTTAATAGTCTAAAGAAAAAATCGTATTAAATGATTCAGAAAAATTTCACATTAATTCATGATAAAAACTCTCAGCAAATTAGGAATAGAAAAGAACGCCATCAATCTGGTAGCAGGCATTTACAAAACAAAACAAAAAAAACCCTCTGTATCTAACACAATACTCGATAATAGTAAAAAAGTAAATCTTCTCTTTCATGAATGGGCACAAGGCAAAAAATTTCACGCTGCTCGTTCCTATTCAACATCATACTGGGATGTCTTAACCATTGCAATAAGGCAATCAAAATAAAATAATCAAATAGACTAGGGGAAAAAAACGACATAAAACATTCCCCTTGTGCAAACAGTATGATTGTCTATGTAGACTTTCTCAAGGAGCCTATAAAAAATATGCACATAATTAGTTTAGCAAGTTTGCAGCATACAAGATCAACAACAAAAAATAATTGTATTTCTCTACAGTAACAATGTACGACTGGAAATTTAGATTTAAGAAACACCATTTAAAATAACTCCAAAAAAATGAAACACTTACTAGCAAACCATGTACACAGTGTTTCCTGAAGTGCAAAATGCTGATGAAAAAATAGAAGACCAAAATAAATGGAGACATATACTATGTTCACAGATTGGAAGGCTCCATAAAGTAAATATTTTAATATTCCCAAATTGATCTATATAGATTTAATGTAATGCCAGTTAAAGCCACAAGAGTATTGTAGGTCAATATATATGTATAACCTGATTATAAAATTGATGTGTAAATAAAGAGCACCTAAAATAGCTGAACCAATTGAGAAAGAAGAATAAACTTGAAGGAGCTAAGTAATTTCAAGACCTACAATAAAGCAATTGTAATCAATAAGTACAGTATTGGCAAAGGGATAAACACCCAAATCATTGACTCAGGATAGAATACTAGAATCCCACAAAAGTAGCCAACTGAAGTATTACAAAAGTAATATGAAAGCATTCAATGGAGAATGAATGTTCTTTTTAGCATTTGATGTTAGAACAGTTAGACATCCATATTGAAGGAAACAAAGATGACTCATGCTAACTCACTCCAACAGAATGATCGACATACATATGAAACATAAACTTATAAAACGTTTAGAAGAAAAAGAAGGTGAAACCTTTGTGGACTGAGGTTAGACAAGAAATTTTTAGATACCAAAATTACAATCAATAAAACCAAAAAATAATGGCAAATTGGATCTCATTTAAAAAAAAGATGTGAAATACCCTCTTAAGAGGATGAAAATAACAAACGAGGAAAGATATTTGCAAATCACACTCCAGGTAAAGGACTTGCATTTGGAATATATAAAGAACTCTCAAATTCTAATCATAATTCTTCTCTGAACATCTGTGTGAACATTTTTTGCATGAACGTAAGTTTTATTTCTCTAGTGTAAATATGCCAGAATAGAATTTCTAGGTAATATAGTTAAGTGTTTGTTTAACTTTACAAAAAATTGCTTGTTCATAAAACTGGAAAATCCAAATATCCTGTGGATGAACAGAGAAACAAATGTATAACATCCATACAATGTAATACTACTCAAGAATTAAAATCAAGAAATTATTGATACATGGGGCGCCTGGGTGGCTCAGTTGGTTAAGTGACTGCCTTCAGCTCAGGTCATGATCCCAGGGTCCTGGGATCGAGTCCCGCATCGGGCTCCCTGCTCTGCGGGGAGCCTGCTTCTCCCTCTCCCACTCCCCCTGCTTGTGTTCCCTCTCTCGCTGTGTCTCTCTCTGTCAAATGAATTAATCAAATCTTTAAAAAAAAAAAAAGAAATTATTGATACATGAAATAATTTAGATAAACTTCAGAGACATTATCCTGAATGAAAAAAGCCCAAATGCAAATGTTACATTTTATGTGATTCCCTTTACATGTCATTTTGAAAAAGACAAAATGATAGTGATAGAGACTAAATCAGTTTTCTAATGTTACAGATTGGATTAGTGTTTGACTATAAAGAGAGAACATCAAGGATTTTGGTGGTGGTGTTATTGTTCTGAATATTGGTTGCAGTAGTGTTTACAGATTCTAAAAATGTGTTAAAATTCTAAAGCTCAACATCAAAAACTAGGTATTTAGTTAAAAGAATAAAACATTTAAAAGTAAAAATGTAAAAGAAAAGATTGCTGAATTAAGATTCAAAGGAAGAAATTATTTCCTTCCTGCTTCATATTCAATCTGATGAGTATGTAGAAACATGACCAGATAGAGATTTTTGTGTGAATCTTACTAATATTGCAATCTTGGACACAAGATTAACAAATACATTTAAAATACCAGTTTCATGGGGTGCCTGGGTGGCTCAGTTGGTTAAGCTCCTGACTTTGGTTCAGGTCATGATCCCTGAGTCCTGGGATCAAGCCCCATGTCTGACTCCCTGCTCAGTGGGGAGCCTGCTTTTTCCTCTGCCCCTACCCTCCACCCCCCAACTCATTCTCCCTCCCTCTCTCTCTCTCTCAAATAAATAAATAAGGTCTTTTAAAAATATATCAGTTAATAATTGGTTTTCAAACATAATTTCACCAAAAGCATGTTTTTGTTTTTTATTTTTGTTTGCTTCAGGTGAAAAGTTTTAAGCAAATAAAAGTACATAATTTGATTTTATCATTTCTTCCTATATTATAAAAAAGTAGTCAAGAAATACAAGTCAAGAAATACAAATACAGATCCCTATCATTACGCTACATACAGGCTTTGGAGGAAGCAGGTTTGGATTAGGGTATTGAGAAAGCAACATGATAATGTAAGGGAAAATAAAATACGGATGGCTCTTTTAAGTAACATATATTTAACAAGAAAAAGAATACTTAGGCTCATGAAACAATTAATGATTTCAGTAGGTCTTATTTCTAATGAGTTTTCCATCTCATTTTTTACCATCAAATTTTCCTATCTTCTATGGATTGATTCATGCTGTTACTACTTTATTTTTTTTTTAAAGATTTTATTTATTTATTTGAGAGAGAGAGAATGAGAGCGAGCGAGTACATGAGAGGGGGGAGGGTCAGAGGGAGAAGCAGACTCCCTGCCAAGCAAGGAGCCCGATGCGGGACTCAATCCAGAGACTCCAGGATCATGACCTGAGCCGAAGGCAGTCGCTTAACCAACTGAGCCACCCAGGCGCCCCATGCTGTTACTACTTTAATTCAAGTTTTGTTCTGAACTGTTCTGATAATGTCATGGACCCTGTGTCTCAATTATGTTTACCTCATAATGCTGTGCGAATTACTTTTCTACCATCTATATATCTATCTCTAGCTATAAATAGATATATGTGTATCTATCTATAAATAGAGATAGATATATGTTTGTTTATATAACAAACCAGTGTTCAAGATCGAAAATCTTTGGGGAGAAAAGTTATATATATATATTGTTATATATACATATATAGTTATAGCTTAGTTATAGTTATAATTATATAGTTACATATATGTTATGTATATTTTATATATATATAGATATCTTGAAAAATAGTAACGATTATCTGAATAAATCAACAGGTGTCTATATTAACAACATATCCAAACTGAAATCACATTTAGAAAAAGAAGCATCCTTGTCTTTTTTTGTAAGGAAATAAAAAATAAAGGGAAGGAGGGTGGGAGAAAAAGAGGGACAGAGAAAAGTAGTTGTATGTACAAGATAGGTATCATGCATCAGTTTAGAATAGTGCTCTCTGAAGAAAGTAAAATGCAAGACACATGCAATTTTAAATTTTCTTGTATTTACATTTAAAAAGGTTTTTTTTTTAAAGATTTTATTTATTTATTTGAGAGAGAATGAGATAGAGAGCATGAGAGGGGGGAGGGTCAGAGAGAGAGGCAGACTCCCTGCCGAGCAGGGAGCCCGACGCGGGACTCAATCCCGGGACTCCAGGATCATGACCTGAGCCGAAGGCAGTCTCTTAACCAACTGAGCCACCCAGGCGCCCTACATTTATATCTAATTTTAAATAAGTAAAATTAAAAATTCAGTTCTTAGGTCACACTAGCCACATTTCAAGTGTTTAGTCCCATATGACCAGTGGCTTTCATTTTGGACAGTGCAGTTCTTGTACGTTAATTTAAATTATTTAAATAAATATAGACATTTTTAGTAGGCTGTTTCCCTCTTGGAAATGGCTTGCATCCTCTAAGTTTTATAATGAAAACTTTTTTGACTGCTGATCTTTACTCCTTGAAATAGTAAGTGTGCCCTGACTTTAAAGAAAAACAGGAAAAATGGCCAATGTTCATAATTTTATTTTTGTATGAAAAATACTTTGACAAAACTGTCTTTTATGCTGGTATTTTTTAAAATTTTTATTTATTTATTTGAGAGAGAGAGCATGCACGAGCAGGGGGAGGGATAGAAGGAGAAGGAGAGGAACAAGCAGACTCATTGCTGAGCTCGGAGCCCGACATGGGGCTTGATCCCAGGACCCCGAGATCATGACTTGAGCCAGGCAGATGCCCAACCGACTGAGCCACCCAAGTGCCCTTTTATGTTGGTATTTGAGAGTAGCAATCAATCTGGTGTATTAATTGTGTTTGCCGTGATTCTCTATCTCATGCAGAGCATTCTCACTTTTGATACATTTGCTTTACCTGGGATACAGAATAAAGTGATATAATTATTTGCAACTTGTTATAATTTGAATTGTTAAAATTCTCTTTTCTCAATATATTGAAATGGTGTAATTGCATAGTGTAAAATCAGTAGACTAGTTTCATTTTGCATAAGGAACAGATGTCATGGCAAAATCCTCCCCACTTTTGAGCAGCCCTAGGCATTATGAAAAGAAGTTACTGTCTACAAAAGGCAGCTTCATGGATAAACAGAAAAGTGGGCATTTTTTTTTTTAATTTAGGTACTCCTACTTCACATTTTGGTGTCTAATTCCACACTATAATATCCCAAGTACCTTCTTAACTCCCTGTTATGTCCTTCAAGACTCCAAGAGCAACTTCCCTATTAATTCATATCATTATAATTCTCTGAAATGGAGAGTTTAGGAAATACGGTTTATGGGAAATTGCTAACAAATAAGGATTTCAAATTTTGACAAATATTCATGCATTTCATCATGTGTGTAAATACATCTATCACCTTAGGAGGATATAATTTATAGTGATCTGTTGGCAAATACTTTGGGAGTTTGTCAAATTTGATCAAATTTAAAGATTTGTCATGTGTTTTCATAGAATCACTTAGAGACATTCCATTTTCATTTGTCTATAGTCTTCTTTATATCACCCTATTCAAAATATACTATATCTCAGCTGTTTTGTTGGACAAAGTAACCTTTTCTTGGTCACCACAACTTGAAGCTGGGATAGTTTGGAGCCAGGACTACTATAGCTATCTGGTGAACACAAGATAAAAAATTAAATGAAAATGGAGCTAAGAAATAAAAGGGGTGAGAAAATCATAAAATAGGAAACAAAGTCCACATGAGAATGTTTGAACCTCAGAATAAAATGAAGCCTGAATCTGAAGAGAATATATAAAGTACATTATTTTTAAATCTAAAGATTGTTTATTTCCTTTAGAGAGTAGTTTATCGACAGTAATTCAGAAAGTCTTCTTATTTGCCATTGTTTTCAATAAAATAAATTATGTAAAATATTGGCTGTAACAATAAAACTTGTACTTTTGCCAAAATTAACATAAGAAAAATAATTTATATGGAATAAGCATATACTAATTTCTGATATATATTAATTTATTTGATTACTTATCCAAATATTACCAGTGTTCAGGCAAAGCACACCGATATGCTCAAAAATAAATTCATTGCCTTAGAGACTGTGCTTTTTTTAGTCATAAAACTACAACTTTGCACATATCTTTCGATTGTGTCAATGTGAAAATAATTTTAAACTAAGAAGATAAAATAAAGTAGACTTAATGGTTTATTGGCTAGATTTGTGTCTAAATATTTAGACATTTGGTCTAAATTTAGATCTATATCAGGGCACCTGGGTGGCTCAGTTGTTAAGTGGCTGCCTTTGGCTCAGGTCATGATCCCAGGGTCCTGGGATCAAGCCCTGCATCGGGCTCCCTGCTCGGGAGGCCTGCTTCTCCCTCTCTCACTCCCCTTGCTTGTGTTCCCTCTCTCACCATCTCTTTCTCTGTCAAATACATAAATAAAATCTTTAAAAAAAGCTTTAGATCTCTGTCTTCATTTGTACTCCTGCCTAGGCCCCACAAAAGTTAGTGATGACTTGAAGGAAGTGTAATATTCTATTTATATTATTTTTTGGAGAAAGGAGAGTTCATTGTATACTAAAATGATGGCCATGTAGAAGAAATGTGACTTAAATGGAATTTTATGAGATTTGGAGAGCAGTTGAGAAGACAGAAGGTAATTCAAGAGAAAGAAATAACAAAATCATGAAAGTGGAAGGAACCAGGCAGAGCTACAGGAATTAAAGGAGCCTCCTGGCTCAGGAGCTCCTCACTGATGTACAGTGGGGGACAGGAAGTTGAAGCCTTTCAAAGGAGACTCTTAAAAGGCAGGCAGTGGAGTTCAGGACTGAGGCAATAGTATCATATGTAGAAATTGGAATTAAAACCACAATTTGGAACCTTGAAAATATTCATTTTCATACAGAGCCCATAATCAGTTTCTTGAGAAGATCAGTTTCACTTTTTCTTCTTTAAAAACAAAACCTGGGGCGCCTGGGTGGCTCAGTCGTTAAGCATCTGCCTTCGGCTCAGGTCATGATCTCAGTGTCCTGGGATCGAGTCCCACATCGGGCTCCCTCCTCAGTGGAGAGCCTGCTTCTCCCTCTGCCTGCTGCTCTCCCTGCTTGTGTGCATGCTCTCTCTCTCGCTCTCGCTCTCTCTCTGACAAATAAATAAAATATTTAATAAAATAAAATAAAATAAATAAAAACAAAACCTATCTGATCTACTGTCTTTTAAGCTGCTTTAACATCAAGGATTTTTGCCTTACTTAGATTTTATATCCCTTTCATTCCTCTCATAATGCTTTGCACTCAGTAATAATAACTAAATTAATTGTTGTTAGATAGCAAACTAATTAGTCATACTGTTAGCTTGTTGAAAGATGATTTTTAATTATTCTAATATTGATGCTGCAGTGAGACTTTATTTCTAACTAAATTGTGAATTTCTCAGAGATGAGGAATTCTTTCAGTTTGCTGAGCAGATTTATTCATTTGCCAATTGAAGGATATTTGGGTTGTTTCCAATTTTGAGTGATTATGAATAGAGCTTTCCTGGGTTGAATAGTGTCTTCCAAAAATTCATGTTCACTCAGAACCTATAAATGTGACCTTATTTGGAAGTAGGGTCTCTGTAGATACGATCAAGTTAAATGAGGTCATGCTATGTATAGTAGATCCTAAATCCTATGACTGGTGTCCTTTTCAGGAAAGGGAGATTTGGATATACAGAGACACAAAGGACATTGAGGGAGGGAAAAGTCCTTTTGAAAATGAAGGTGGGGCGCCTGGGTGGCTCAGTTGGCTAAGGGTCTATCTTTGGCTCAGGTCGTGATCCCAGGGTCCTGAGATCAAGCCCCGCATCAGGCTCCCTGCTCAGTGGGAAGCCTGCTTCTCCCTCTCCCTCTGCCACTCCCCTTGCTTGTGCTCTGTCTCTCACTCACTCTCTCAAATAAATAAAATCTAAAAAAAAAAAAAGAAAATGAAGATAAAATTTAGAGTGATGCAGTTACAAGCCAAGAAAGCCAAGGGTTGCTGACAACCACCGGAAACTAGGATGAGTCTAGGAAGGATTGAATTCTTTCCTAGAGCCTAGAGGAGAACTTCTAGCCTCCAGAACTATGAGAGAATAAATTTTAGCTGTTTTAAGCTATGTAATTTATAGTGATTTGTTAGAGCAGACCTATGACTCTAATATAGACCTGCTATATAGGTCATATGATTGTTTTTTAGCTTTGTAAGAAATTGTCAAATTGTTTCTTAATTAGCCTTCCCACCAGAAATATATGGAAGTTCTGTTTGTTCTGTATCCCATCCAGCACTTAGTATTGTCAGTCTTTTAATTTTAGCAGCCTCTATAGATGTGTAATAGCAATATAACTGTGTTTTCAAATTTTGCATTTCCTCAGTGACTAAATAATGCTATTTTTGATGTGGTTATTTGTTATCCTGAATTAGGTCTTTTAGTATGGTTTCCCTTTTCCCCACTTCCTAAATTGCGCATCTTGTCTCTTTTTCTCTTCTCTTTCACTTAGTTGAATTTATGTCAGTTTAATTTTTTTTTTCATGGCATGACAATGGAGTTTCAGGAAGGATCAGGGGTTAGTATATGCATTCCACCTGCCATCTTTCCCAGAACTCCAGATCTGGTTCTTACTCAAAAATTAGTGGAAATAAATGAGATGGTGTGATAAAATATAAAATATACAAATTAACAAAATTGCATTGTCTTTGAAATTAACTTTCTATTTTTATAACAGTGTAGATGTTGTATATATTGATTGCAAATCCATGGACAATCAGGTATAAGCTTAAAGTACCTGGATAAGAATGCTTAAAGTTTCCATTTCCTGACTCCTGATAGATTTCAACATTCTCAGTCAGCACTCTTAAACACTTAACCTCTGTGATGATTTTAAAACACTTCCAGAATTTTTGTTTATTATTCCTCCTTTCAAGAGATGAAGCTAAACTTCTCTTCCCTTGGGTGTGGGCTGGCCACAGTGACTTGCTACTAATGAAAATAATGAAAGAGAAGAGACAGCATGTGAGTGTCTTTCAGCTTTTCTTTTTAGCTAGCTGAAAGGCACTGTGATTCAGCTCTCAAGATTTTGTTCCACTGTCTATTACACTTGACTCATCCAGTATTTTGGCACATCCAAGGGACATAAGGAGAAAATGAAGAACACGAAGCACCAAATAAAATAAAGCCATTTTCTATTTCTTCTATTTCATTTCCCCTTATCCTGGCCAACATACTCTGGAGTTTTTTGTTTTGTTTTTGGTTTTTGGTTTTTGGGTTTTGTTTTGTTTTTTTAATCTTATCTTGAATTCTCTACCACTGAATTATAATAACCATGATAATAGAGTCCTCTGGTCTGGCATTTGACATGTAAAAGAGAAAATAGAGAATTCATTTTTTTTTTTTTCTGTCGGGAAAGTTTTGTGAGAACTGAAACCAACATATTTTCCTGTATTCATGTTAAAGAATTCTGGGACCAGGCATCCTTTCTTTTCCCTATATTAAGCAATAGTGAGGATAAAAAAAAAATGCAATAGATGCTTGTTATATTTAAATAAGTTCAGTACTTGCTCCTGGAAGATGAGACTATGAGGTATTTGAACAACTGGCATGTCAGGATGAACTCCTGATTATTCATCTGGCTTCAAGATGCCAACCTCCCTCAGCTTACAATCCAAAGTTATTATATTATAAACTCTGCTTATTCCCAATTAAAACCCTAATAATATAGTCTCCTGATTTTCTCCTTCTAAGAAGGATACTACTAATTCTCTCCTAAGGGATTGTTCTTTATTGCAATTAGCTTTGCTTCATCAATAGATTTCCTGCTTGTCTTTTGAAGATCAACACTTGTTGTAAGATTATTGTCCTTCTAGGAATAGGAGTTTAAAAAAATAATAATATAATGTGACAAAGCTAAGTGATGATTTGATTCTAGCTTCTATCTGTCCTTCCAGGGAAGTATATATCCTGTATCTTTAATAAGTTGAGAAACATGATGGAGGAAAGAAATAATATAAAAATACAATGTAAGTAATCTAAAAAAATGTTACATTGGAATCATCATAGTTCACCCCTAAATCCAATGATTTAGATTTCTAAAGGATTCAGGCATTTTATTTTCCTATTAAATACTTTATATAGTGTATGTAATGAGTAACACTTGAAATAACACTAACAATAATAACACTTGAAATAACAATAATCAACCATTTCTACATGGAATGGGCATTCTTTAGCCCTTCTTCATTTATATATCAGTGCGAATTAACTTCAGATTCTCTACTAAGAGCATATTCTGACAATTTTGGTGGTGCTAAGTAGAATAGGATGGCACTAAGTAATGTGAATAACAGAAAGAGAGGAAGTTACTTATAAGCAAACAGTGTATAGAACACTATTCAATCTTTACTTACCCAGAAATATTCCCACTTTGTTTCTCATTAATTTTGAAAGATTCTCTTTCTATGTTCTTACCTGCTTCTGGAGTTAAATATTTGGCCACATTTGAGCAGTTCTTGGGTCACTCAGTTTATCATTTCCACACATGTGGGGAAACTTAGCATCATAGAATCTACTCTCACAGTTAAATGAGATTTCAAAGGCCCTCTAGTCAATTAATGTAAACTTAGTTTCTGCCTTGTTTTAATTTTGATTCTTCATCTTCATCATTTTGCATTATTAGTAGTAGTTCATCCATATAGAAATCTCTCAGACATTTTAAGACAATCACCATGCTTTACCCTTGTGGTTCTTTACCCTACCTAGTTCTACCATTCCTCAAAAATAAAATACTTAGTTCCTTGGATATTTTTTTAGTTTCTCTAATCTTCTAATTATTATAAGCATTGCATCCTTTAGGCTAAGAATTTTTAAAATTTTTATTTTGAAACAAATTATAGAGTAATAAGAAGCTGAAAAGAAAGTACAGAGAGGTTCCCAGGTACCTTTTACCCAGTTTCCCCCAATGTTTACTTCTTATATATTATAGTACAGTATCAAAACCAGGATAGCACATTGATAAAATATGTGTGTGAAGTTCTATATCGTCTTACCACATGTGGGGGTTTGTATAAGCACCACCACAATCAAGATGCAGAGCTATGTCATTACCACAAAGATTCCCCTCATACAGTTTCTTTAAGGTCAAACCCACTCACTCCCCACTACCATCCCTAATCCTTGACAACTACTAATCTGTTCTCCATATGTGTAGTTTTGTCACTTATATAATGTTATGTAAGTGGAATCACACAATATGTGAGCTTTTGAGATTGGATTCCTTTATTCAGCACAGTGCCCTTGAAGTTCATCCAAGTTGTTGTGTTCATTAGCTGATTAATTAATTTGAGAGAGAGAGAACCAGAGAGATAGCACAAGTGGGGAGAGGAAGAGGGAGAAGCAGACTCCCTGCTGAGTGAGGAGCTCAATATGGGGCTCGATCCCAGGACCCTGAAATCATGACCTGAGCCAAAGGTGCCCCTGGCATCGTATTTTTGAAAGAAATCCATATAATTGTTTATTTATCCAGAAATGCACATTTCCATATAAATAACTGGCAATCAACTCAAATAATAAAGTGAAGTATGAAGTCTGATAAGATAGCAAAAATTATTAGTTTTTGTATCCTTGCTCTAATTTATGAACCACCTTATAAACCCCTACACCTCTTTGAAATACAGCTTAGAAATATAAGTCAAAATTTAAAGTTGATTACAATCTAAAATTTGGCAGATAAAATTTCCAAAAGAAAAACTCCTATCATATGTGATTCCTGAGTTTATTTGTCTCCATTTTCATATTCTTCCCTTAATGGCAGTGCAGTCCTAACATAATGTGTGGTTTAATAATCTTATAACTGCACTTATGAGGCATATAGAGGGCTGTAGTCATGGTGAACATAATGGTGAGGAGCCAGGGCTCCTCAGTTCAAAACTTGTCTCTGTCACTTACCAGCAGACTGAATTAGGGCAAGTTATTTTGGCTTTTACATTTTATAATTTCCTCATCTATAAAATAACAAAGTGATAGTGCATAGCTCCTTGAATTTGGGGGAGTATACATTGAGATAGCACATGTGAAATGTTCAAAACAGTGTCTAGAACGTAGTAAAACACTCAATATCAGCTATTCTTATCTTCAGTGAGCACTGAGCAATTAAAATTTTTAAACATAATATTATTTACATTAGCACCCAGGGGAGAAAAAAGTAATACTTAGGTACTTAGGTATACACCTAACAAAATACATCTAACAAAATCTACAAAAGGAAAAACTACAAAATTCATATGAAACAAAGCTAAGAATAGCTGAATAGAGAGATATCCTATGTTCATTGATAGGATGACTTGATATTGTCATCCCAACTAGACATATATATTCAACACAATTCAAATAAAAATCCCAGCAACTTATGTTGTGGATATTAACAAACTGATTCAAAAATTTTATGAGAGGCAAAAGATCCAGAATCACCAAGACAAAATTGATGAAGAAGAATAAACTTGGGGGACAAATGTTACCTGACTTCAAAATTTGCTATAAAGCTACAGTAATCAAGACAGTGGTATTGACAAAAGAATAAATAAAGAATAATCATAAAGGATAATAAAAAAGCATAGAAGAGTAAGTACATTAAAGTAACAGAATAAAGAGCCTAGAAATAGACAAAGAATTTTGTCTATTTTGATTTTTGACAAAGGAGCAAAGGTAATACAATGGAGAAAACAATAGTCTTTTCAACAAATAGCACTGGAACACTAGATATCTACATAAAAAAAGAAGAAATCAAAAGTGAAAACTAAAAAAATTGTAGACACAGACTTTAAACCCTTCACAAAAATTAACTCCAAAGCATCACAGTCCTAAATGTAAAATGCAAAACTATAAGGTTCTGGAAGATAATATCTCGATGAGCATGGAATTGTTAATGACTTTTTAGATACAGCACCAAAGGCATTATCCATGAAAGAAACAATTGATAACCTGGATTTCATTAAAATTAAAAATTACTGCTCTGTAAAAGACACCGTCAAGAGAACAAGAAGTCATAGACTAGTATAAAATAGTTGTTAAGAGACCATCTGATAAAAGATTGTTATCCAAAACATACAAAGATCTCTTAAAACTCAAGAATAAGTATATAGACAACCTGATTAACACGAAAAATCCAATTTTTAAAATGGGCAAAAGATCTCAACAAATATCTTGCCAAAGAAGATATATGAATCACAAATAAGCATATTAAAAGATGTTACACATCAATGTCATTAGGGAATTACAAATCAAAACAACAGTAAGATACCACTACACCTGAATTATCAAAGTTCAAACACTGACAACTCCAAATGCTAGCAAGAATGCAGAACAAAAGGAACTCCCATTTATCGTTGATAGGAATGCAGAATGTTACAGACACTTTGGAGAACAGTTTGGCAGTTTCTTGCAAAACTAAACACATTCTTACCATATAATCTAGAGTTGTGCCTCTTGGTATGGGACGCCTGGGTGGCTCAGTTGGTTAAGCATCTGCCTTCAGCTCAGGTCATGATCCCAGAGTCCTGGGATCGAGTTCCGCATTGGGCTCCTTGCTCAGTGGGGAGCCTGCTTCTCCCTCTGCCTGCAGATCCCCCTGCTTGTGATCTCTCTCTCACACACAAATAAATAAATAAAATCTTTTTAAAAAATGGATTTCCTACAATATAGAGAGCTTTTTCACTGTGGCTTCTTTTGCTCACATTACTGCATTTGGGATCCATCCATGGTGTTGCTTCTATGAATGCTTTGTTCTTATTGGTGAGAAGCATTTCAGTGTATAGATGCACCATAATCTTCTTCTCTATTATGTACTGAATGATCATTTGTGTTGTTTCCTTTTATGTGTTTACAGATTAGTTTCTATGAGCATTTGTGTATAGATTTTTGTATAAACTTTTCATCTCTCTGTATCATTTTGGGTTAAAATGAGTTTCTTGTAAACTACATATAGCTTTCTCTTGCTTTCTTTTTAATCTGATCATAAAATCTCTTTTAATTGGTGTGCTTGGACAAAATTACACTGAGTGTAGCTTATTTTGATTTACGTCTACCATTTATTATTTTCTTATTTGACTTATCTGATTTTTGTCCTCCCCCTTTTCAATTTTAATTTCCTACTTTCATTATTTGAACATATTTTAGTATTCTAATTTAACTATTGGATTTTTTTTCTTTTTTTTTTTTTTTTGCTGTATCCCAATATATTATCTCTTTCATGGTTATTCTGACTTTTCTCATTCTACTTGAAGTAGATATTTTACCAATTCAAGTAAAATATTGAAACATTACAATGATACAGATTTCTTGACTCCCCTTTATATTTTTTCCTTTTATTTATTTTTTATTTTAATTCCAGTATACTTAACATGTAGTGTTATATTAGTTTCAGGTGTCAAACTCCCCTTTATATTTTAGTTATCTTATGAATTACACATATATGTATTTTATATATATACACACACACATATATAAATAAGGATTATACATATAATATATATAATAAGGTTTAAATGTTTGCATACATGTTTTAAAAATAACTTTATAACTTTGGTGGAGAAAATTAGTCTGTTCCACTTAACTAGATATTTAGTTTTTACTTCTCTGCTGAGAACTTCTATTTTTCCTTTTATTTCAAGCATATTTACTTTTATCTCGTGGAGGATGGTAATAGTAACTGTTTTAAAGTCTTTGATAATTCTAACATCTGAGTCATCTCTGGGTTGGCAAATATTGACTTATCTTTTCCCTTTTGAATTGGTCAGGTTTCCTGGTTTTGGGGGTTGTATACTATATAATTTGAATATTATGCTTTGAAATTCTCCTTCTGTTACAATTTTCTGGAAAATGTTAATTTTTTTTGTTTGCTTATTTTAAGAAGCAATCAATCTGTTAAATTTCATTCTGTAAATTCTGTCTAATCTACTGTGGATGACAGATTACAATGTCAGTTCAATTCTCAAATCTTTTGCTATGATCTTTGCATCTGCCCTCTACCCCTTTGTGCCATTTTTGTGTTCATTCTTGGACTTGGATAGTGGCTTATATTGTAATTCAATTATCAGAGACTTTAGTGAGCTCTTCTGGGTATAAACTGCTCATGCAAAGCTTAGAGGGATTATGTTGTTTCCTCCACAGGGTTAGGAGATTGATTTAGTCAGCTATTTCCTCTCTATTTCCACAGTTCCTTTCCTGGTTCCTCTGGCTACCCTGGTTGTCTCAGTTTCAGCCACAGACAGAGGTGTACAGTGGCTGGGCTCTCAGGCTAAGATGGCTAGACAAAAGAAAAACAGAAAGAAGGATGGGGATTCTCTTCACACTCTTCATGTAAAAGTTGCTTTTGTTGTTTTTCTTCTATCCACAGAGATAAATTTTCTCTCCCGACTTTTAGGTGCCCTGCTCACCATGACAGCAGTGATTTTGTGTTTCATTTAACTGGGGCAGAAGCATGAAAGAAAAAAATGGAAAAAAGAAAACACCAAGATAAAATGATGATGCCACACTCTTAAGCTACAGATGTTCTTTCCCCAGTCCTCTGTCCAGAAAGTTAGACCATTCTTGGAAATTTTAATGTCCATGCTTGCTACACAGTTCCCTTATTCTACCCACTTGAGTCCAAGATGGGGTAAAAGGAGGAAGAAAAAGAAAATCTCACTATTATTGCATTGGTGGTTTAAGTTTGACTTCCCTCACCCATAGCAGGTGATTGGTGGATCACCTGTTGCTATTTAGTTTTCAGTGTCTGCTGGCTTATTTTATTTTTTTAAAGATTTATTTATTTATTTTTGAGAGGGAGAGAGAGAGAGCGTGCACATGTGTGGGGGGGAGGGGCAGAGGGAGAGAGAGTCTCAAGGAGACTCTGCCTTGAGCACTGAGCACGGAGCCTAAGGCAGGGCTCAACAATCTCATGACCCTGAGATCAAGACCTGAGCCAAAACCAAGAGTTGGTCACTTAGCTGACTGTGCCAACCAGGCACCCTTGGTGGTTTATTTTTTAAATCTTCCCACAGATTTGAAATGCAATTAGAAAATAACTTGAAAAGAATTTCTCCATCTTGACTGGTTCTTAAATTCTCTTTAACTTTTAATATTCAAAGCAAATGACACTTTTATAAAACACACACATTTTATTCCCTTCTGATTGAAAAGATTGATGCTAGTGTTGGAAAACTGTAGCACTATCTCTAAGAGGGAAGTAAGGACTTTATAAAATTGGATAACACTATATTGTATTTCAAAGCATTTTCTATCTCCTATATAATTTAATACTTGAAATCTTGAAACAAAGTTTCAAGGATCTTGACTATCCAAAATGAGCAGAGGAATAAAAGACATTAACATTAAGGTGGGCTATGCTGATAAAAATGTAATGGGCAGAGGACTTTGCAATCATTCTGGTTTCCTATACTTTATTTTGTTCAACTTACTGGTGTTTTTCTCTAGGATACATTTCTTTGAATTTGGCGTTCCTTTTAACTTAGATTCATTATAGTATCCTTTATTAATAGAATATAGAGATATATATTTATACCTTTCTCCTATTTCTTCTGACAGATGTACGTTATATTTAGAATCTTTTATCAATAACATTTTATGTCATCAAGTAATGGCACCATTGAGATGTGAAAAGTAAAATTGTTTTCCCAGTATGGGTACAAATTGCTATGGTGACTGGAATGGTGATTGAATGTATTTCCTACTTAGAAGATATTTTGTAATTTGACAAAATAGAATTCAGAAAGATATTTGTTGTTTGCTGGATAACTGAGGGGGCTATATATTTCAAATGTGGTCATCCCCAGCAGTCTTTGTTTTCCTTAAAATGCTCAAGGGAAATCCAAGAGAATGCGTATTATTTGCCCTGAACATGAACACAGAACTCAGAGTGTAGTTGCCCTGCAGGGTAACTTCCTTTGCATAGCCCAGGCATCTTTACCTCGCCACCTTCCCCAGAGGGCTAAATCCAAATCGCATAATTTACCAATATATTTTTAGGCATAACCAAACCAGAGAAACCTCCACAAGTAGCGAACTTAATAACGTCCAACAAAGTGTTTATCTCAGTCCCTGGAAAGAAGGTTCCTAAGACTGCAGTTGTGAGAAGTGACTCACTGAGCAATTGGGAAAAGAGTATGGAAAATGGGACTGTGCCCAAATGTGCCTTGATGTGTGCCACATTGAACCCTTTACCAACATTGGTCAAAGGCCTGATCAGTGCCCTTGTATTTGACCAATCTGGATGAATTCTACTGCGTAGAAGTGGGATATGAAGAAAGGGTAATATCTCTTGGCAAGAAAGAAAAATACAAACATACTCACTCCATGGAAGAAACACAACTAGAAAGTGCAAAGAAAGAAGTGTCCAATTATGAAGCTAGTTAAAATATGGTAATATTTGAGCAATTAAGGATGAAAATAGAGTATATGTTAGACTTTGATGTTTTGGACACCTTAGAAGCTACAAGCTTAGTAATTCAGAATCCTGTATCTTCTCCACAGAACCAATTGTCTTAACAGTGACTAAAATTTTTATAGTTATATATTTTTAATGAGATTTATAAATATTTTATGTACTTAATATAGAAAGAAAAAGAAAACTGTATTAAATCACATTAAATTTCTTATTTTACATCTCAGAAAGTGTATATTAGCTTTAAGTTGATAAATCAAGGACTAGGCATATAAGTATAATATTTGTTATAGTATGGTATTATAAGTGAAGAGCTGCAAATGAAAGAAAAATGGAAATATATTTCCCTTCTTTGCCAACCTCAGATAGTGTGACTAAAATTTGAAGAAAGGAAACTGCCATTTCACTTCATTTTCTTGTACTTATTTAAAATGTCTTGTCATGTTCATGTATTCTTTTTCTTACAATGAACAAAATAAATATACATGCATGTTTCCACAAAAAAGTAGTAATAAAGATAAAAAGCTGTGTAACAGAAGGATAAAAATATTTTCCTTTTTGTTATTTTTCCTGGGTACCTTTGAGAACGATTAGCAAAACATCTTATGACAGAAGCAGTCATTTTTTAATCATGTTTTGAATAATTAAATTACTTTTTCAAGTTTTATATAAGTTTTGAGGGAAATGACTTACATGATGAGAGAACTTAAGTATGTGACCACTTAAGTTTAATCAACTCAAGATTTATTAAATTCCTAAAAAAGCCAATCATTATACTGGTTAATAGAAACACAAGGATGGAAGAAGCCATAGTCTTTGCACTTGACAAGTATTCAAACAGCAAGAGGAGAATAATAGCTGACTTTTTTTTAAATGTGAAATTTTATACTAGAGAAAAAAATAATGTGCTATGTTGCCACAAAAGGAACTGATAATTGGAACAGGGATATATGATGGCTTGAAAAGGAGGACCTTGAAGGATAAGTAAGATCTCAAAATAGGAAGAACAGTCTAAGGGGTGGGTAACAAAGTTCAAGTATTGGCGTTGTATGTGGACTATTGGATGAGATGCGTTAATGGCCAGAGATGAAAATAGTGAAGTAAGCAGAGGTTGGCCAGTTCATGAAAAAATATTTTAATCCAAAAAAGAGGTTTGGTTTTATCCTATTTACACTAAGTATTTATTAAATTATTTTAGTCATAGAATTAATGTACTCCAAATACCATTTTAGAAGGATTATTTGCAAAGCCATATGGAGGATGACTAAGGGAGAGACCAGAGGCAGAGGAGCAAGTTATTAAGCTATTATATCACTTTAGGGCCTGCAATTTGTGGTTTACTGGGGAAATGAAGAAGAGTGGTTGGAATCTTAGAAACAAAGAAGTTAAAGTCAGCAATTTCGGTTGTTTAGCTGCTTGCTTTGTTTTTGTTTTTATCTCCACCTTATATAGGGAGCGAAATGAGCTTGTTCAATGAAGAACAGTGGTATATCTTTTCATAAGCAAAAACTAATGAGTATATCATTGTGTTTATTGCTTATTTTGGTCAATATCACTGATAGTCGAATCCCCACCAACATCTACAAAATTTTTAACAATAATTTAATTTAAAATATCAGATTTCGGGTTCTGTGATTTTTTTTTCAAAAACTTTATCCAAACATTACAAAAGGTAACCCTACTTTTCTAAATAAATCATGTTAATAAAAACTTTTTTAAACATCAACCTTTGGGCGCCTGGGTGGCTCAGATGGTTAAGCGTCTGCCTTCGGCTCAGGTCATGATCCCGGGGTCCTGGGATCGAGTCCCGCATCGGGCTCTCTGCTTCTTGGGAGCCTGCTTCTCCCTCTGCCTCTCTCTCTCTGTCTCTCATGAATAAATAAATAAAAATCTTTAAAAAAAAAAAAAAAAAAAAAAAGAATGTCTAATGACATGTCTTTAAAAAAAAAAAAAAAAAAAAAAAAAAAAAAAAAAATAAACATCAACCTTAACATCAAAATATCTCAATTAGGTAGATCTTTCAATAATACAAAAGTTAGGGCAATAAAACCAATAGAACATGTGTTTGTTGTACATTATTTTAAAAGTAAGTAACGGTGTTATCGTCCACGTGCGTATGTGTCATAATACCGTGGGCTGTTGATGGCATGCGATAGCCCAGCCTCTGCCTTTTTTTCTTCCACTAGTTGAGAACCTTCAAAATCAGGCACGGAAGACAGAGAATTTCTATGTATTAAGGTCATTTGACTGATACTGCATCTTGACTAAAGATACCATCATCTTACTTTTGATATTGCTTTTTTGAAATCCCAAAACATTCTAATCTCATACATATTTGGTACTCCCAAATTTATATATATTGGAGAAAGTTGAAATAAAAAAATAAGCCATATGTAGGAGATTTTGATTCTTCGTTTGCTCTCTTAATTGTCTACTTCAAATGTCTCTAAAATTAGAAAAGACACTGAATGTGAACCCCCAAAAGCCTCATTTAAAAACAATTTGAATTGCTGTTATTATCATAAATCACTCTAATAGAGTAATTTTCTATCAGTTTTGACACCATCACATTTGAGTTCATTGGGGCTTTTCTAAATAAAACATAACCTTTCATTCTGAGATAATGCCATGGGCCTCTTCTCCATTTTGACTCAAATGGGTGTCAACTTATAATTCTTTTTTTTTTTAAGATTTTATTTATTTATTTGACAAAGAGAGACATAGTGAGAGCAGGAATACAAGCAGGGGGAGCGGGAGAGGGAGAAGCAGGCCCCCCGCAGAGCAGGGAGCCCGATGTGGGGCTTGATTCCAGGACCCTGGGATCATGACCTGAGCCGAAGGCAGACGCTTAACGACTGAGCCACCCAGGCGCCCTCAATTTATAATTCTAAACTGAATGAATAAAACACTTCGTAATTATTTCCTAATTAAGTTCATAGTTAGCTATTAAAATAATCTTCAGCATATTATTAAAAAAATCTATCATTATGTTATTTGTTTTTAAAATGCAAATTTAGGGGCACCTGGGTGGCTCAGGTCATGATCTCAGAGTCTTGGAATTGAGCCCTGCCTTAGGGTCCCTGCTCAGCAGGGAGTCTGCTTGTTCCTCTCCCTCTGCCCCTCCCCCTCGCTCACTTGTGCCCTCATGCTCTCTCTTTCTCTCTCAAAATAAATAAAATCTTAAAAAAATAAAATGCAAATTTAATTACAGCCTCTGTTTGATTTTTTTTTTGGCTGAGTATACACTTGCTTCAGAATATATTTTTCATTGCCTTTAGTTTTGCTGTTACTGTTATTATTATTGTAAATTCAAATCAAGCCCACTTAAACGCATAAAACACTAAAGTAAAAGCCAAGGGAAAAGTCCTCCTCACAATTTGCATTACTGACCAAACTCCTTAAAGGTAATCACTCTTAAGA
Source organism: Mirounga angustirostris (assembly GCF_029215605.1). NCBI lineage: Eukaryota > Metazoa > Chordata > Mammalia > Carnivora > Phocidae > Mirounga > Mirounga angustirostris. Next base: position 40,869,061 of record NW_026991718.1, on the reverse strand, counting down.
GTTTTCCGTGAATCTCTCTAAAGAGATTCTAAGGATTAGTTGGTCAAGTGAAACTCACTAGAATCAGGTATCTTATCCAGTATAAAGCTTTTCAAATAATTCCAAAATGCTAGTAATTCTGAGGCACAAGTGAAGCCTGAAGAAGCTAGGACTGCCAAAGTTGCTCCTAAATCGGGTTTTTATACCACATTTTCTGTGTATAGCTCCTTTATAATATATGTAGACACATTATTTACCCAAAAGGCAACTGTTTTAGTTATGAAGCATCACCAGTTTATTCTCTGACAGTTATATAACTTGTTGCATTTTTCAGTATTAATACATAATACATGCTATTTTCCAATTTGCATTTTTATTAAAATTACTATACATGTCTTATTTGTATCCAATTATTATTAATGCATTCCCAATATTTTTTAAAGAACATACTCTAATTTGTTTCTCTTCCAATACTGATGGATTTTTAGTTGTGTTTTGATACTACAATAATACTTAAATTTGTTGGACTTTGACATACTTTTTCACATTTATAAAAATACATCTGAAGAAATATTCTTTTTTTTGAAGAAATATTTTTAAGAGGATTGTTACATTTTAATTTTGACAGATACAGTAAAATCCAAATTGAAAACATATATTTCAAATTATTCTGTCATTGTGTGAGTACATATTTCACTTTAACAGTTGACATTATTATTATTTTTAATCTTTGTTAATTCTGAGTAAAAAGTACTGTTTTTTAATTAAAGTATAATTCATATACAATGTTATATTAGTTTCAAGGTTCGATATGATTCAGTAATTCTATACATTTCTCAGTGCTCATCAAGACAAGTGTACTCTTAATCCCCTTACATCTAGTTCACTCATCCCCCACTCACCTCCGCTCTGGCAACCACCAGGTTGTTCTCTGTATTTAAGGGTCTCTTTTTTTTGTCTCTTTTTAATTTGCTTGTTCATTTGTTTTGTTTCTTAAATTCCACTTATAAGTGAAATCATATGGTATTTGCCTTTCTCTGACTGACTTATTTCACTCAGCATTATGCCCTCTAGATCTATCCATGTTGTTGCAGATAGCAAGATTTCATTTTCTGATGGCTGAGTAATATTACACTGTGTGTGTATGTGTGTGTATACCGCTTCTTCTTTATCCATTTGGTATGGGTGGACTCTTCAGTTTTTTCCATATCTTGGCTATTGTAAATAATGCTGCAATAAACATATGGGTGCATATATCTTTTTAAATTAGTATTTTCATTTTCTTTGGGTAAATACCCCATAGCAGAATTACTGGATCATAAGGTAATTCTTCTGTTAATTTTTTGAGGAACCTCCACTCTGGCTGCACCAGTTTGCATTCCCACCAACAGTGCACAAAGTTTCCTTTTTCTTCACACCCTCGCCAACACTTGTTGTGTCTTGTGTTTTTAATATGAGCCATTCTGACAGGTGTATAGTGATATCTCATTGTGATTTTAATTTGTGTTTCCCTGATGATGAGGGATGTAGAGCATCTTTTCATGTGTCTGTTAGCTATCTGTATGTTATCTTTGGAAAAATGACTACTCATGTCATCTGCTCATTTTTTAATCAGATTATTTGTTTTAAAGTATATTTCATAATTTCTATATGTGTTTTATTCATTCAACAAACATTTTTGGAGTACTTATAAGTCGCTAGGCATCATTTTTGTGGTTGTGGTACAGTGGTAATCAAAATATTAAATCCTATTGAAGACAATAAACAAATACAATGAAATAGAATGGAAACTAGTGATACGTTCTGTATAAATGTTCCAAAGGGAAAAATAAAGCAGTTTAGATGGAAAGAAGGTTGTGGCATGCTACTTTCAAATGGATTGAGGAGAACCTTTCTGAGCAGGTAATATTTAAGCAAAACCTTAAAAGTTTTAATCTTGAGGTATATTTGAATGACCACTAAGATTTTGCATTGCTTTAATTATGTTTAAGATTTAGTACCTTTCAGCGCGTTTCTTCACATTTGGTTTTCTGTGAAATGCTTGTTTATAACATTGATTATTCTTCTGTTGAGTGATTTATTTTATTATAGATTTTATTAATTTCTCTTTTATCAGAATTCACGATGTCATTTTATATAGTCTAAAAGGTATATAAAGATCTTTGAATCCCCAGATTTTGTCTCATTCCTGCCAAACTCTGTCATGTGTATTATACAAAAATTACATGGAACTTCTAACTCTATATCTCTGTCATTTTTTCCCCATATATAGCACACATAGACATCCCTTAACACATACTCTATTTATCTCCTCAGCTATGTGGCCATCTTTAACTTGGCAAGAAAAGGATGGCTCCCTTCCCCTCTGATCGCTCAGTATCTTACCCTTAGCTCTATTGTATTTATCACACTCTATTGTAATCCTGTGCTCATTTCTAAATAAACACTCTCTTGTGACTTCTTACTCATTTTCTTACCAAGGTCTATCACAGTGTCCAATGCTTGGTAGGTTTTCAGTAAATATATTCTAAAAGAATAGATAAGTAACTGAATAAATGCAGCATTCATCTCTAGAAGGCAGAGCAACCATAGCTAAAATATTCACGTGCAGCATGTAAATTCATCACTTTGTGTCTTCCACATATAAGAAACACACTATAGTCAGATGTAGGGAACTGCTTTTAGTCTTCTTCAATTTCTACTGGCCTCTAAGCTACTAAACAAAATCATTCACATTTATCTGATTGTGTTGATTTGACACATTTATTACTATGTCAGTTTTGTTCCTTATTCCACCTTTTAATTCCTTCTCTTTCTCTTGTGTTCTGCTATTTGCTGGAAATTTAATTAGCATCATTTCTACTACCTTTGTACATTGTTTCTGAATGCAGTAAGAGAAAGAGAAGTTGGAAAAAGTCCCTGAGGTTTTTGCCTAGACAACATTTCAAGATTAGCTCCTACACATTTCCTAATTATTCCACTGTTTGTGTCCTTGAGTTATGTCTAAAGATGCTATCCTTGGTATGCTTTTGATCCAAGATGATAGACTAGCAGCATCAGCATAATGAGAGCTGCTGCTTGCAAGCACGCTTTGAGATGACCACCTTCCATAGACGTGTGCCCTAGAGTTAGAAGCTGATTTGAATCTCAACCAAAGTCTTTTAAGTTTGGACATGAAAGCATGAGATGGCCTCCAGCCATCTCGGATCAGGAAAGTTGGGTCTTTAAGTGCTCAGGACTGAATTTCAGTCACCGACAGAAAGCTTGTCATACAAATGCTAGTTTGTAGAAAGCTGGTTAGGAAATCACCATATACTTTGTGCATAATTTGTAATGATAGGCATTAGCCTATTCCAAACATACTTTTGGTTCATAGAGATTTTCCACAGATATTTGTTTAGTAAACAAATGACTGGATACATGGAGGATAGAAACAAATCAGGGTATCCAACAGATTGAGGCAGTAAGAAGACATGAAGTAGACAAGTTGGTAATCATAGTGAGCCTTCAGTGAGATGGAGATTGCAAAACCAGACTAAGTGACTAGGATATTCAAAGGTCCAACTAAAAAGAGATGAGTATGTATGTAACTGCTGTTATACTTACAGTCAACAAACTACAGTTACAACTCACCAGATGTCTGATCTTTGGATGAGAATACAAGTGTGTAGCCATCAAAAAACCAGCAAAATGAGATTGTATTGGGGAAAGGGACAAACAGCCTTTAGCTGGCAAGATATCCTGGTAGAAATGGGCAAATAGTTTGTGTAAAGCAGTCAAATGGAGTGTCAGTAGCAGTATAATACCTAAGAGAGGTACAAGGTCTCCAACAAACACTCTTCCTAATATGCTGTTCTGCGCAGGGAAGTTCTTTGAGATATCTCCTGTTTTCAGAAATGTTGAAACTGGGCCAAAGTATGTTATTAAATATTTAAACTGCAAACCATTTCAGAGTGCATTGCAATTCATATAAATCAGCCAATCTCTCAGTCAGATTGAATGTGACAAATTTGTTGAAGTTTTTCAGACTTTTTATTGTGAAAGGTGACATTCACTTATTTAGGATCACCTCCCACTCTTCTGTTTTTGGAATGTGTAGTATATACAGGAAAATTTATGCAAATTTATTGAAGTTCTCCATATAGAAAGAAAAATTCATTTAGATAATGTAAAGTAAGATGCAGGTGGTGGCTGTGGATGTAAGTCAGTTGTTCATTTAAAAGGTTATTGCTAATAAAGTTAACGGTAATTGCCATGTAATTTATTATTTAACAATGGTTTGGCATAGTACTTAAGGCCAGAAATAAGGAAATAAAATATCATAAATTTTTTAAAGGAAGGTCTTTACATTTATGTCTTAAGGGTTAGATCAGTTTCTAAATATATTGCATGTCAAATCATTAATTTATATACCATTCTGCTTTTAAACAATCTTGTCTGAAAATCCACACTGATAAAAGAAGGAAAAGGATCCATCTATAAAGAATTCATTTCAAAATGACTTATTCATTTTAAAGAAGATTCCCAGTGTGTTAATGCACTCAGCATAAATTCTGGAGAATGGGAGAGGCTGGTCATTATCAAGTTATTTAAATGGGAGAAAATACGGAGTGAGATATATTGTTGCACCAAAGAAAAGGATCCAACCCATAGCATACAGCAAAATTTAACAAGGTGGAAAATTTACCAATGTTATACTCTAAGACAAGACATTTTGGATATTGTTTTTCTGGAATGTGAAAGAATTAGTACATCCTAAGATTATATCCCTGTGTTTTAAAGTATTATTTTAAAATCTAAGTTTTTTCTTAAGTATTAAGATTTGTAGAGGTAGGCATTTAAGGGTTGAGAGATCTGGGTTGATTTTTCCTCTCTTTTTCTCCATCATTTGATTTATGTTATGGCTTTTACATTAAAAAATAATAAATCATTGAAGTGTTCAGAGATTAGAATGAGGTCAAGTTGTGGGTATAGAGAATATGTTCATATGGCTGCCTCCAAGATCTGGATGTAGAAGAGAGATAGATAAGCAGAACACACATTTTTGATTTCCTTAGATTTCTTCCTCAAGTCTAGCAAAGGAACAAAGAAAAAGATTCATGGCAAATTCTCAAAGAATAAAGACAGTACTTTGGGCTACATCTTCCTTTGGACACAGATCTTCTCAGCAACCTGAATGTGGTGAGTAAAAAAGTCGGTAATATGCAAATGGTGAGAGAATCCAAATCTCTTTTAAATATGATTTATTGTTTTGAGCTTTATTTTAAACACAACTTCTGGTGTATCAGAGATTGATTACAAGTGTCATTGGCATGTCATTGGTCCTTAATATCAAGGGAATCACAAGTCCATCCCACCAAATTGCAATTATTTTGTCATCATGATGATGATTCCAGAATATTTGGAAAAGGCAGTGGATTGGGGCACCTGGGGCATGCAGTCAGTTAAGCATCCAACTCTTGATTTCAGCTCAGATTGTCATCTCAGAGTGGTGAGATTGAGTCCCGTGTTGGGCTCCACACTGGGCCTGGAGCCTGCTTGGGATTGTCTCTCCTTCTCCTTCTGCCCCACCCACTCATGCGTGCATGCTCTCTCACTCTCTCTCTCTCTTTCTAAAATAAATAAATCTTAAAAACGAGAGTGGAGAAAAAAGCGAAAGCACACTTAGAGAGATATACACTCGTATTTGCTCCTGGGTGACTCTCACTATCCCTCATTATATTCTTTTCACCTATGAAAGAAACATACCTTTTGAGAAATTTTGAAAACATTTTAGAAAATAAGTTGTTTGTATAAGTGAGGGTATATTTTAATGACTTTCCTCACATACAATCAAAGGGATGAATTATTCTTGGCCTTAAAACCCAGACTACAATTTTTAAAAACTCCTAAACCTGTAGTTTCAAATCCTCCTGGACACTTTCCCTGTGATAAAATATCGGATGCTTCTGGAAAATAATGTTTCACAAAGCACATTTTTACTGGGACCTTATTTGAAGAATCAAAACGTCTAAAATAAAGCTACAAAAGAGAGTATAGGTTTAACAACAACAGCTGCTACATACCGCAGACATTTAAAGCAGGAGTGCATAGAAAATGAGTCAGACAAGGCTTGACAATTGGAACCCATATAAAAATAGTTTTAGAGAGCAACAGTCTTTGTTTTATCCTGATTGCCAGAGGCAGAGAATACTTGAGACACTGGAACAGAGAGATTAGTCCTGTTTACTTTTACTGACTACTTTATTTGAAATTTCTCCGATTTTATTTTTAAAAGTAACATTGAAAGCATTGAGCAAGCATGTTCAATAAAACATTTGCTGCTTTATCCTAATTCTGTCTCTCACTTTCTGTTGCAATTACTCTTACTCTGAGAGAAATTAATGGACTTAAGATTTAGAAGCATAAAGATTACTGACAAATTATCAAAGAAACATGAAAAGTCATATTGCAAGATTGATTTTAACTCTTTAAAACTAGGCATTCATCATACAATGACAAAGTTTTCTAGGTCAGAACTTAGAATAATTACAAATATTGTTTTGTTGATGGGTTAATAAATATGTGTTCATTTTGGACAGTTAATGTTTAATAATTTAATATAGATTAAATAATTGGATATTGGCATGAGGGAGATTTTTCTTGTGTCCAGGTAAAAAGATTTTTTTTAAAAGATTTTATTTATTTATTTGAGAGAGAGGGAGCAACCACAAGCAGGGAGAGGGAGAAGTGGACTCCCCATTGAGCAGGGAACCCCGATGTGGGGCTCAATCCTTGGACCCTGTGATGACTTGAGCCTAAGGCAGATGCTTAACCAACTGAGCCACCCAGGTGCCCATAAAGAGATTTTTTTAAAGATTTTATTTATTTGTTTACTTTAGAGAGAGAGACAGACAGAGAGCAAGAGCAGTGGGAGGGGCAGAAGGAGAGAGAGAGAATCTCAAGCAGACTCCTGGCAGAGCACAGAGCCCAATGCTGGGCTTCACATGGAGCTCGATCTCACAACCCTGAGATCCTGACCTGAGCCAAAACCAAGAGTCAGAGACTCAACAGACTGAGCCACCCAGGCACCCCATATAAAGAGATTTTTAAGATCAATATTAAATTCAGGTTCTTTCATGAATTCAAGAGAATTTCCTTATGTAGAGTAAGCCCAGAACTTCTACTTCTGGCACTTTGTCTAAGTAGGTACTATTCTTGATGCTTTGGCAGTTTGCAACTTTTATTCTCTTGAAGTAATTTTCAAAAAAGTTAAGAGGGGACTTTCATTGAATATAGACTAAACATGTGTCGATGATGTTACTCAACACATTAATTAATGAGGGAACCAGTAAGAGAATACAACTAGCTTAAGGAAACATTTGAGGAATAGAGATTTATATAGTCAGTCAAGTAAAGAAATTCTGAAGTGAATTTGCTAAAAGATAACAAAATTTTTTTCCTGTTTCATAAGACTAAAACTCTGTAACCTTTGTAGTTATCTTTTTCATTAGATAGAAACTTAGAGATTAACATGTAACTTTTTACTTTAGGGTTCTAACAGAAAAATTGAAATGCAGCATCAAAATCACATGTATTTCCTGAATGATTAAATATTCTTGAGTGATAATGTTAAAAAATGATATTAAAAGAACATGCAGGTATTCTTCTGCTTTGTTTCTAAGTTTTAGATTGCATAAATATCTAAGGTAGTCAGATGGTCATATGGAGAGAAATGAACACACTTCTGTCTACTTTTTTTTTTTTTAAGATTTTATTGATTTATTTGACAGAGAGAGACACAGTGAGAGAGGGAACACAAGCAGGGGGAGTGGGAGAGGGAGAAGGAGAAGCAGGCTTCCCGCCGAACAGGGAGCCCGATGCGGGGCTCGATATCAGGACCCTGGGATCATGACCCGAGCCGAAGGCAGACGCTTAACTGACTGAGCCACCCAGGCGCCCCACTTCTGTCTACTTTTAAAATCATTTGGACCATTCAGAAGTGACAGTATAGACTAGAAAGTGGAATGGTGCTTTAGAGACAGAGGTAAACTTTGTAGGCAACGAAATGTCATCAGATGCTCCCAGGCTGGGGAAGGAAAGTTTTCTCAGTCCCTTAAAGATTTTTGGTGGAATCAGGGGATTTGAAGGGATTAGAAGGAAATTTCATGTATATTCCCCAGTAGTTCAGGAAATTAATGATTAAAACAGAGACCAGAGACAATGGTTCTCAAAAGTTTCGTGTTTATGACATACTCCAAACCTTGTCTTACAAACTGCCTGATTAAACACTTTTTTTAGTGTATACATACTGAGGTGGTGAACATTTTAATAATACATTTAATAATAGATTAACATGAACACTTTTGAGAACTTTTCAAAATACAGAATCAGAAGATTTAGTGATTAAACATATAGAGAAGTAAAGGAGAAATTAGGGATAATTCTGCTGCTGGCTGGATGGACAGTATCAACTGAAAAGGTGGTTTTGTGTATATTTTAGTAATGGTAGATTTTCATTTATAATAAAACATCCCTGATACGAGTTCCATATCAAAACTTTTCACTGATTATTAAACAAATGAAAATGGCGTTTTTAAACAAACTGCATGCAACTTTTTGTCCACCTGTCTATTTATTCCAAAATTATGTAAAGAAACAAATCAGTTTAATAGGATATGGTGAACTCAATGAATAATGCATAGCCTCATATGCGAATCAGTCCGTCAAACAAACTAAAATAGCAATAACATTTAAAATAACTATACATTCTGAAAGATATAACAAAGTACAGTGAACTATAATTAAATATTTGGTGAAAAATGACAGAATCTACAGATCACAAAACCATCAACAAATGTACAAAACTTCATGTGTTAAGTAAAAAAATTTAAAAATCACGACAAAAAGGCTTGCAGGAAAAGGCTTACTCTTGCATATTACACTTAGTCTTGGTCTAACAATAATAATTTAATGTACACCAGACATGGATATATATACCCCTAGGTAACTGGAGGGTGACTCATTTCCTTAAAATTTTTACTCTTACAAAGCAAGAAAAGGCCAATAACACATGTAAAAAGGCTTTTTACAGATTCCAATTACACTAACTCCTTACTTTCTCATTAAAGTCATCCTGAATAACTTTGAGAAAAATAAATAGATAGAGATATTTTCTTTTAGAAAACTATTTTAATCTTATGTAAAATATTGAGAGATTTGAGGAAAGCTAGTAATCATACACAACTCAGTTCAAGTGCCTGAATTGTTCATGGTCTAAATGGCAAGGCTATTTTTGTAATCAGGCATCTAAAGAAATATTCATGCCATTACGAATCTTCTTGCATGATGCTTTTTCAAAAATACAATTTTGATCTGGACATTTAGATTGATTTCTAAACAGAGCCTGCTTGCCTGTAGACAAATACCTCTTCTTCAGATTTGTTCTAATGTTTTAAAAATGCAACCAATCTTGGTATTTTGCACAAAATCAGCTTCCCACTACAAAACAGCTTTAAAATCTTTCTTGACATAGAAAGAAATTATATGTGGTTTCTGTTTTGTTGGATTCCCCCCAAGTATGAAATGCTTGCAGTTGTTTATTTAACACATGCCAAAAGATAACAGGAGGAAGCAAACATACTAACAGAAGCTTATGGGGAATAGAAAGGGATTAGAATAATAGTTATTTTTGAGTTAAAGCTTGACAATTCCTGAAATGAAGTCAAATTCCTTCTGGAGATACATTCTGTAATTCAAAATCAGTGAAGTTTCAAATATTATACTTTATGATGAAATGACTTTAAAATGCCAATATATTGAGAAAAAGTGGGTAATGTATTATATATCTATTCAATTGTTTGTTTGACAGGGGTATCAATAAAATTTATTGTGTTTCTTTTTGGTTGAACAGCATTCAGTAACCCATGTCGGTAAACAAGTGTATAAAATAAATAGGTCCCATCTTTATAGATTGATACTGCATGTCAAGACTTTAGTGTTGAAAACTAAATTTTAATTTATTCCTTCAAACTATTCAAAAGGTAAAAGTATATTTGAAACATCTTACTATAGGTTTGAGAAGCACTGGAAAACTTTTATTTTCTAGTGATACAGAATAACAGCTGAAGGGATTATCTTCAGGCTTTCATTAGTTATTGGGCGCAACTTGGCTCCAACTCATTTTCTTTTTATTATGTTCAGTTAGCCAACATGTAAGTACATCATTAGTTTCTGATGTAGCGTTCAACGATTCATTTTCATTTTTTGCATTTTCTCACCTGAACCATAATGCTGATAGATTTTTTTTCTTCCATATACTCTCCTTGAACAACTGGGAAGACACTGTTTTGTTATTTTTATTTTTTATTTATTTTTCCAGTTTTATCGAGGTATAACTGACAAAAATTTTACACTTACGACGACAACTTGATGTTTTACACCACAATCAAGCTAATTAACATATCCATGTTAATTATCCACATAGTTACCATTTCCTCTTTTGTTTCTTTTTATTCTGTGTGGTGAGAACTCTTAATATCTACTCTCTTAACAAATTTCAAATATACAGTATAGTATTGCTACATTACATCTCTAGGATTTATTCAACTTGCATAACTGAAATTTTGTATCCCTTTTAACTAACATATTTGCCCTGTCCCCAGCTACTGGCAACCACCATTCTACCCTCTGCATTTGTGAGTTGGTTTGTTTTTTTGTTTGTTTGGTTGGTTTTTTTCATGCAGCCCCAAAGGGGCAAGAAGAGACTTTAATCAGGGGAGGAGGTGGGATCCACCAGAATAAGAAAAGGTACAGCGAGCGTGGGAGCAGAGGAGCCAGAGCAGGCGCAAGAGTCCCAGCTCAGGAAGCTCTGGAGGACTCACCCCTCCACCTCCAGCACAGGCACTGCACTGACAGACAAGGCAAAACAGTGGCCCCTCTCAGCTGGGAGGGCACAAAGTGGCCCCTGTGGCCAGAGGTGCCTGGCTTTCAGCGCCCAGCTCTGAGGCATGGCTGGTGGCCACCAGTTCAGCCCTTGTCCCCAGCCAGCACTGGGTGGCTATCTTCAGGCAGAGCTCAGGAAGCCAGCAGAGAGTCCCAACAACTTCTACTGGGCCTAAAGAGGCTCAGGAGTAAGAGGGCAAGGGAAAGGACTATTTTAGATTCCACATATAAATGATATCAGGCAGTATTTGTCTTTGTGTGGCTTATTTCACTTAGCATAATGTCCTCCAGGTACATTCATCTTGTCACAAGTGACAGGATTTCCTTTTTTTTTTTTTTTTTTTTTTTTAGATTTCATTTATTTGACAGAGAGAGAGACAGCGAGAGCAGGAACACAAGCAGGGGGAGTGGGAGAGGGAGAAGCAGGCTTCCTGCCGAGCAGGGAGCCTGATGCGGGACTCGATCCAGCGACTCCAGGATCACGACCTGAGCTGAAGGCAGACGCTTAACAACTGAGCCACCCAGGCGCCCTGGATTTCTTTTTTTTAAAGGCTGAATAATATTTCATTGTATATGTGTGTATATCTATCTATACACAAACACACACACATATCACATTTTCTTTATCCATTCATCCATTGATGGACATTTAGGTTGTTTCCAAATCCTGGCTAGTATGAATGATAGCCATTTTAATTATATTATATCACAGGTACTTGTTATCAACATGATTTATCACTGTGGATGTTGGCCTTGATTACCTGTCTGGAATGGCATTTGTTAGGTTTATCCACTATACTGTACTCTTTGGAAGTAAGTCACTTTGTACATCCCACTTAAGCAGTCAGGATTTATGTTCCCCCCTCCTTGAGAACAGACTAGCTACATAAATTATTTGGGATTCTTCTGCATAATATATTTGTCCTGCCTCCCAATTAATTATCTTATTTAATCATTTATTTATATCAGTATGGACTCATGGATATTTATTTTATACTTTGGGTTATAATCCAATACTATTTTATTTTGACATTCACATTTGTCCAACTGGGGATACCGAAGGCTCTTACAGTTGGCTCCTTTGTCTCTGACATACCACAATGGATGTGTTTGTTTGTTTTACCACTTTCATACTTTCTGGCGCTACAAAATGTTAAGATTTCCCCATCTTAGAATCAGACATTTTTTTAGGGAGTCTTAGTTCCATTATTGGAGAATAGTATTAGAAACCAAGACATGGGTTCTAAGTGTGCCCGTAAGTACAGGTGTGTTGATGGTTCTAGACCTCCTTAGCTGACAGAGTAAGGGAATATATGTGTATATGCTAACTTCTGTGTGTATACCATTATCTATAAATATTTCTATGTGTAACTGCAAATTAAACATAAGTTCCTACCAGTGTCTTTAACACTATTAACACATGGATCTTTCTAACCTGCTTCCTTTGCTTATCTGTAGCCTCCCACTCCATTTGTAAGAAGTCTAGCTCCCACCAGCTGCCATCTCTTTACCTAAATATTCAGTACCAGTATGTATGTGTAGCAGCATCATAATTATACACTCTGGGAAACAACTTTATCACCTGGATTCAAGTACTCATGTGCAGTTTCTTTCACCTTTAATCTTACAGATGTCACTGACTTTCAAAGTTAATTAGATCAACAGCTTTTCCCATTATCTACTTCAGTGAGGTGGTTTCATCTGTAATACAGTTACATTCTTTTGTCAGAATCTGCATCCCATCCTGAGATGCCCAGGATGTCATTTTCACTAGAACATACTAAGGTTCACCCTATGGGGTTTTGATAAATGCATAGTGTCATGTATACAACATTGGAATATCATGCAGAATAGTTTCATTGCCCTTAAAAGTCTCCTGTGTTGAGGTGCCTGGGTGGCTCAGTCAGTAAAGTGTCCAACTTTTGATTTCAGCTCAGGTCATGATCTCAGAGTGGTAAGATCAAGCCCCACATTGGTCTCTGCACTGGGTGTGGAGCCTTCTTGAGGAAAAAGGAAGTCTCCTATGTTTTACCTTTTCAATCCTCCTCCCTTCTTCCAAACCCCTGATGATAACTGAAAAATTTACTGTCTCTCCAGTTTTGCCTTTTCCAGAATGCCATATAATTGAAATGATGTAGTATATAGCCTTTTCAGCCTGACTCCTTTCATATAGTGATCTGCACTTTTATTCAGATTAAGATCTTTTTGGTGTTAAGTTTTTGTCTGAGTCTAAATCTGAAGGCAGAAGACTGCTATCCCAGCTCAGAGGTAAGCAGAGAGAACAAATTCTCCTTCATTCAGTCTTTTTGCTCTATTCATGTCTTCAGTGGATTAGATGAGGCTCCCCCACACTGGAGAGGACAATCTGCTTTACCCAGTCAACCCATCACACGTCAGTCTCCTCCAGAAACACCCTCATGAGCATACCCAGGATAGTTAAGCCAAGTATTCAGGTACCCCGTGGCCCAATTAAATTGACACATAAAATTAAGCTCCCTGGATCTCTGATTTGTTACTCATCATTGTGACAAATTCTCAACTGTTATTTTAAATGCATATTCTGTTTCATTCCCACTTTTGCTATTTCAATTACATGTATGGAACATCTTTTCAAAATTGTCC